>NC_043701.1:13639242-13643466 GCF_006229205.1 Suricata suricatta | reverse complement strand
GGGGGGGGGGGGGGGGGGGGGGGGGCACCTGGGTGGCTCAGTTGGTTGAGCAGCAGACTCTTGATTTCATCTCAGGTCATGATCCCAGCATCATGGGATAAAGCCCTGAGTGGGACTCCATGATGAGCTTAGAGCCTGCCTAAGATTCTGTCTTCCCCTCTTCCCCTCACTCATGTATGTTCTCTCTCTCTCTCTAAAGTTTAAAAAAAAAAAAAAAGAAGATAATTATTTAGGGGTGCCTGGGTGGCTCAGTCTGTTCAGCATCCAACTTCAACTCAGGTCATAATCTCAGAGTTCGTGGATTCAAGCCCTGCACTGGGTTGGCTGTGCACTTGACAGTGTGGAGACTGCCCAGGATATATTCGAAAGGAAGGAAGGAACGAAGGAATGAAGGAACAGGAACGGAGGGAGGGAGGGAGAGAGGGGGAAGGAGGGAGAGAGGGAGAGGGAGAGAAAGAAAGAAAGAAAGAAAAGGAAAACCCTACAGTGCACAGACATCTCAGTGAATTTTTACAACTGCATACCTTTATGTAACCACCACCCAAGATCAAGATATAGAATATTTCCTGAACTTCAGAAGCTCTCTTGATTCGGTCTCCTCTCGGTAAATACCCCCAGAGAGGTGAGCAGCAGTCTGACTTCTCTTACCCAATTACCCCTGTACTTGAACTTCATCTAAGTAGGCTCAAACAGTATTCGCTTTTGTGCCTGGCTTCTTTTATTCAACTTCATACCCGTGACACTTGCCCATGTTATTGCATGCATCAGTAGAGAGTAGCACTGTCTTATGAATATACCACAACTTGTCCAATCCACTTGGTGACATTGAGGCCATTCCAGCTAGGCGATAATACGAATACTACCGCGGGGAACAACCTTGTGTATGTCTTTTGGTGGAAATGTGATCTGCAGACTGGCAAAATGTTTGGTTCTGGGGGAGGGTTTAATAATACTTTAGACCATAGATGATACAGGGTACTATAAGTGGGCACTGCTGGAGAGAGTGTAAACTGGAATAACCTTTCTGGAGGACAATCTGACAACAGGCACCAGAAGCTTGAAAATATCTGTGTCCTGAGACTAATAATTCTACTTCAAAGGAAGTTTCTTATTGAATACTTACAAGTGCCAGGTCTTCTAAGTGTTCTACATGTATTAATGTGTGTGATTTATTCGATAGAAATATCAGAGATGCTCACAATGGTTTAGAAACATGTCAACCATCCATCATTAGGAATTACAAGTAGCAGTAGTAGTAAACAAGGTAAGAAACTAACCAAAGGGGAATGATTTTAAAACATATTATACTTCTAAGAAATTAAACATTATGCAGTCACTGAAAAGGCTTTTAAAGAACATTATAGACACAGGAAAAAGTATATGTTAATAAAGTTAGGTTAACAGTGGAATGAATAAAAACATTTTTTAATGCATGCATATACCTTAAATGTTAAAACAGTGGTAATCCATGGAACACATGGGTACTTTCATATTCTCGATACTTTTCTGTACTTCCCATTTTTCCTATATTAATTTTGTCAAAGAGAATACACAACTAAAAAGACTAGTAAACAAAGGTGTTTAGATTCTTATGGAGAGAAAGAAGATATTACAATCCAATTTAATTAGGGCAGTGATGCAGTTTTGTATTTAAGAGTACTGCATAAAAGACCTCTAGCCTAGAGATTAGGAGGTGAGACATTATCAGGAAAGATCTCCATTGTCTTGCTTCACCAAGGATGCAGAGAGGAAGAACTCTAGGCTGGAAGGGACCTTCATAGGAAAATCCTGTTAATTCTTCGGCTCACCATCCTGAGGATATCAATTACACATTGTACCAGGGCAAGTGTTCTTTTCCCCACCCACTTAGCAAAAAGGCTTAGGCAGAGGAGGAGGGACAGGAATTCCTTAACACCGGGAGACAGGAGTTCCACAGCCTCAAACCTGGAGGCAGCTGGTTCCACCCACTGTGCTGCTGGGCTGAAAGGCATAAAGGAAGGGCCTCTCCTTCCCTATCAGGCTAAATGAGGGCACAAACTTTTCAGATTTCCAGATGTCAGAAACTCCAGATAGAGTCAACTCAAATTTATACCAAAACACTGAGTCCTTGAGTTCAAAAAATTCTTCTACTTGAAGAAACAAAATCATCAGGAAATTATCCTGGTAAAGGTAATTCTCTGTATCAGCCTTCCCACTCTGCAGAGAGACCACCCCTGGAAACTAAAGGAAAGCGGAACCAGTAGATTAAAACTCTACCTTGGTAGTTGAGGGGCCAATTCTCACTTCAGCAAATGGTATTTGTTTAATCATTAATACATAAGTAATATTTTGAGGTGTCCAAGAAAACAACCATTCATTTTATGGTACAATAAACACTATTTTCTCTAATGTTCCCCCAAATTACCCATACTTCATTCAGAAACTTGCTAAGAAAATGTTCCTTTTGCATGGCAGGGCATTATTACTAAATTTTCTAACTTTCGACATCTGAACCACATTAAAATTCTCAAGGACTGCTGGTCAAAAAATATATATATTTCAGAGTCATTTCCACATATATGAAGTCACACAAATTTATGTGATAAATTTATGTTTTGGTCTCACTCTCCCTCAATATATGCCCTATTTATTTTCCCTTCAAACTTCTGTTTTTTACTTAAATGTGTCACAAAATTCTCCATAAACTACCTGCAGCTTTTCATGGGTATAGTGTTAAATTGCCTAAATTAAGATAAAAACAATTCTACTCTAAAATCTATTAATGTATCACATCTCTACATCACATAATAGAACAAATTTCTTATGCAGCTAAAATAGTTCTTTGAAAAAAGTAACTATTTACATAATCACCAGGGATCCTGGTTTTATTCTATATGTAACCTAGATTTTTGGATAATCTACTCTGGTTGCCTAGAATATGTTATGGGAACAGAGGCTATAGAAATAGAACTGGCAAGATTTGGTATGTTCAAATTTCAGCTTTACATGTAATCAAAATACAAGGGACAAAACCACTTTGGAGTAATAAAAAAGGACACTGGAATTTCTTAATTACGTGTACCAAAGTTGTAATAATATTCCCTAAGCATAGACCAGACTGTGAAAGATTATCTGATATACACAATTAGGACGTGTCCTTCTTTTACATTGACAATTTGGCAGGGAAGGGGGAGGGGGGTCACTGCTGTAGCTGTCAGAACTGTGCAACCTGATTAAATAAAACTACTTGAAGATTAAGTAAAACTAAGTGTACCTAGCACTAAACACTGAAAAGAACGCTGTAACAGAAGTGGTTTTCTCTCCCAGGGCCAGTAGAGGGAGACTAAGACATCTGGCCTGGTCGTGCAGTGTTTCTGTAAAATTGGGGAGGGGGGAGCGGAGGCTGTATTTAAATGTCCTGCTGTCAATCAAAGGACACTTCCTACAATCTCAGTCACCATATCTGCTATTAGCCGTGAGCGCACTCTCGTCAAGATACAACACCAAACGATGCTCCCGTAACCTGCTTCACCTAAAGGTGACCGCAGGCTTTGCCACAACACCCAAATAAGGACTTTGGGAGCCCAACCCCAACTAGTTTCTTTGTTTAAATGCCTGCGAATCCCTCCCACGCCGGAGTCAAGAGGCGGTGGCGCCGCCCTTTATTAGCCTCACACTTTGATTACAAAACACACGAGTCGACGGCTTGGCGGCGGAGGCGGCCCGAGCTCTCACAAACGTCAAACCCGAAACGCAGGCGGCTGCGGAGGCAGAGGGCGACGCTCGCCGCCCCCGCCAGCCGACCCAAAGTGCCCACCGGCCGGCCAAAGTTCGCCCGCACCAGGCCCCCGGATGCGAGCCCCCGGCCGTCCGGGTGTCGCCGGCCCCCTGGGCGACGGGAAATTTCACTCTTTGTAAAGTTTGAGGTGCGCGCGGGGGCGACGCAGGGAGTTGGGGACCAGAGGCTGTCCCTTAGGGCCCCCTGCCTACTCTACACCCGCCAGGACAGGGTGTGCTGGGGTAGCGGGCGGGGGGCACTGTCCGAGCCGACCTGCCGCCCCGCCTGGGACCCCCGGCCCCAAACTTCCGACTGGCATCTTTTAAGTCCCCGAGAGTGCCTCATCTGTTGCTCTGTTTACTCCTCGGAGCCCCGCCGGGCTGGCGCGGCCGACGCCCCCGTCCCAGTGCCCCGCGGCCGAGGAAGTTTGATAAAGACCGGGGAAGGGGGCGCGACGGGGACCGCGG
>NC_043701.1:13596087-13639142 GCF_006229205.1 Suricata suricatta | reverse complement strand
GCGGGGGGGTCCCGCTGAAGGGCACGCGGGGCGGGGGAGGCGGAGGGAGGCAGAGGCTCCCTGAGGACACGCGCGGCGGCGCAGGGAGCGCGGCCACGGGAGGAGGACGGCGGGAGCGTGCGAAAAGCCGGCTTCGGCGCGTGAGAGCTGAAGCCGGGGAAGTTCCTGCGCAGTGGAGAGCGGCACACGCTGCGTCTGTGCGCCGAGTAGGGAAACCGAGGAAGTTAGGGCCCCGCCAGGGCCACCTCCCGACGAGGGGAGACTGCTTAGGCAATTAGCAGCCGCCCTGCGACCTTTGCGATCGGGAGCCGAGGGTTTCACTGCACGCCGAGCCCTGCCGAGTGTGCTGGGGAGTTTCTCAGACTTCCGAAAATGTCCCACTTCAATTCCCACCGACTAGCCAGGGAATTAGTGTTGATGGAGCCGCTGATAGGTGAAGGAGGTGGTTCCCAAGAGGAATTCATTAATGTCTGCGAGCCGAGAGGGACCAGCGTGAAGTGTGGTGGGTGGAGAAAGACTGGAAAGAACCCTGGAGTGTTACAAGTAACACGACGTAGATGCGAATGCTTCGAGTCCCAAGTTCGGAAGACAGGGCTAAAATTCTAAATGACAGTGACACCTCGGGAGAGGAATACTACAAAAACCAGATAATACGGTACTTGGCGCATAATAAGCCATTAATAAATATTTTTGAATGAAAGGTGAGATTGGTAAGAATAAAAACAGCTAACAAATACTGAATAGAGAAAGAATGCCTTGGAATCATAACTACGCGAATTGGAAGGCACGTTAAGGATTATTGAGTCAGATATTTGTAGCTGGATTTCGCGGTAATTTCTATCAAGGGGAAAGCCCTGTGGCTCCCATCTCACCCAGCCCCAGAGAATCGCTGCTCTAACCGCCTTTTTATAACTGAGGAAAGGGAGTAATTTGCCTGAAGTCTCACCGATCTGAGCTAGAACTAAACTTTGGTTCTTGACAATGCACCGAATCCTTTTTCTTCCACACCCCTAACTGGCTCGTATTTTGCAGGAAAAGTAACGCTTGAAAACCAGAGTTGACCACAAAGTGAATGCATTCGAAACATTTATAGTGGAGGAAAAGGAAAAGCGTTAACTGTCGTTTTTGGCATATGTTTAGAGGCATCATGGAGTGGAAAGAATCCCACATTCAGACCCTACACACATATATATATGTATATAGGTGTTCCCCCCCATATATGTGTGTGTGTGTGTGTGTGTGTGTGTGTGTGTGTGTGTGTATAAGCTGTGCAACCTTGGGCGAGTTACACTCCATTTCTCTTCAACTAGATCCTTGGAGAGCTGCTCAAAGAAAAATTATGGATAATACTACTACCTCACATACATTTTATAACAAGCAAAAGAGATAATGTATTTTTAAATTTTCTAATGTTTGTTTATTTTTGAGAGACAGACACAAAGCACAAGCGGGTGAGGGGCAGAGAGAGAAGGAGACACAGAATCCAAAGCAGGCTCCAGGCTCTGAGTGGTCAGCACAGAGCCCCCAGGATCAGGAAATCACAGCCTGAGCTGAGGTCAGATGCTTAACCAACTGAGCCACCAGGCGCCCAGAGGTAATGTATTTTTAAAAGTAGGTTGAAGAGGCTGTGTGTTATTAGCTGACAGCACATCAGAGTGTAAGGGAAGGAGAGGCAGCCAAAGCTGTCCTGTTGGATTTGGGGTGAGAAGGGCATCCACACAGGGAACTGGCCTGGTGCGGGGTGCTCTCCTCTCCCTGCTGAGGGGCTATCTGACCTTGGGAAATCAGCATGGGCAGAGTGAAGAGAGCAGCCAAGCAGAGGAGGGGGCAGTACTGGTGGTGGGAGATTGGTTATGTACTAGAGTATTGATCCAATAAGTAAATAAGAGAAATGGAAATCAAATGTCTCAGTATTAAGGAAGAGAGTTACAAATATATGGAAAGAAAACTTAGAATGAACCTTTGGGTAGTGGGCTGACAATGGAGATGCCGATATTTATATAAATGATTAAGTAGTACATATTCTGTCCACGGAGAGAGTCTGGGGGTAGTGACAAAACAAAACAATGAGGGGTGCCTGGGTGGCTCAATCGGTTGAGTGTCTGGCTTTGGCTCAGGTCATGATCTCACAGTCAGTGGGTTTGGACCCCGCGTCGGGCTCTGTGCTGACAGCTCAGAGCCTGGAGCTTGCTTCAGATTCTGTGTCTCCTCTCTCTCTGCCCCTCCCCTGCTTGCTCTCAGTCTCTCTTTCAAAATAAAGACATTAAAAACAACAACAAAACAATGAGTACATCTAGCCAAGATCTTGGCTTTTTAAAAAACATTTATTTATTTTTGAGAGAGAGAGAGAGAGTGTGTGAGCACAAGTGGGGGAGGGGCAGAGAGAGAAGGAGACACAGAATCCCAAGCAGGCTCCAGGCTCTGAGCTGTCTGCACAGACCTGGACATGGGGCTCCAACCCACGAACTACAAGATCATGCCCTGAGCCCGAGCTTAAATTAGATGCTTAACCAACTGAGCCACCCAGGTGCCCCCAGATCTTAGCTTCTATACCATTCTCCTTATTTTTCTTTTTTGGCAAATTGGCTGATTTCAGGCCTGGAGAAGTACAGGATGAGCCTGGAGCCTCTAGCTATGCCAGAAACTAAGGACATGCTCAGAGAATAATGGGGCATGTCAAAAGGACACAGGCCAACTTGTGTCCCACTGGCCAAATCTTTGACAAATCCAGCTTCAAAATAAAAAAATGATAATAATGTATTATAACCTATTGAATAGCATAGGGAGCCATACAGTCGTAAATAACATAAATTGAAAATTTGAAAAAGATTAGGATATTTACATACTTTTAGATTATCTCCCCCACAAAGTACTTATTCATTATAAAGGGAATTAGAGTAATTTTACAGTGGAGAGAGTCTGGCAGACACCATCTTCATCAAGTGATCAAGTGCCATTGGTAATGGGACAAATTAAAACATTGCCCCAGGTGATAGGATCCAATAAAAAGACTAGCATTATTTCTGGCCGACTTAGAAGAGTATCTAGTTGGAAATACAACTAACTATTTACTTACTTACTTATTTATTTATTTATTTATTTGAGAGACAGAGAGAGACAGCATGGGCAGGGGAAGGTCAGAGAGAGGGAGACACAGAATCCAAAGACGGGCTCCAGGCTCTGAGCTAGCTGTCAGCACAGAGCCTAATGCGGGGCTGGAACCCATGAACCGTGAGATCATGACCTGAGCCGAAGCCAGATGCTTAACCGACTGAGCCACCCAGGCGCCCCAGAAATACAACATTTTAAAAGGTACATCAAGAAATTAGCAAGAATAAAGACATTATAAGACATACAAATCTGCAATGAAAAGTGAAAGATATTGTTAACAGGAATATCTGACCTTGAGAAGAAAGCGAGGAAGGCTAGACATCTGAATAATGACAGAATTCTAGTGACAAGCTCCACGCATAGTAATTTAGAGCATGTGCTTGGATTCTACAGCCTATTATCTCTGTGACAACTTACTACTGGGTTTAGTTTTCTCATTTTAATGGGGATGATAAGAATAACTACTGCACAGGGTTGGGTTCATTAAAGGAGATAACAAGATGCTGGCCCCAACCTAATAACCCAGATAGTTGTTAGCTAGAACTATAAATAATTATTTTACTTGTTTATTGACAGAGAATCTAGAGAGTTAGAAGGGAAGTGTAGGAGAGTATTATCCCCAAAAGAAGGGGGAGAGAAATTCAGAAAGAAAATATCTTGAAGATGGGGCACCTGGGTGGCTCAGTTAAGTGTCTGACTTCAGCTCAGGGCATGATCTCAGAGTTCATGGGTTCGAGCCCCACATCGGGCTCTGTGCTGACAGCTAGGCTCAGAGCCTGGAGCCTGCTTCCGATTCTGTATCACCCTCTCTCTCTGGCCCTCTCCCACTTGTGCTCTGTCTTTCTCTGCCTCTCAAAAATAAATAAATGTAAAAAAAATAATAATAAAATAAATAAAATATCTTGAAGAAAGACACTCAGTTCCATGCCAGCACTGGTTGGCAAAGACTGTGGAGCTCCCTCTGCTTTTTTCCAGTACCTGCAGTAGATCTTTCATTTCTGTATCAAATCTAAACTGCCCCGTTGGTTGTTTTTAACACCGCACTTGTCCTTGAACTCTCATTTCTGTGAAAAGAAATGTATTCTCCAACCTAACAACTCTGCTTCCTACTACGACCAGCACTTGTCTAGCTCCATGATCACGTCTGCTATTCTCTCCCTTTTTCTTCAAAATGCTGTTCAAAATCCATTCCCAGACCTGACTATACTGTGTACCTTTATCCACATAAAATTTAATTTGCACATAACTTGTGTGTTACCCAGATTTTCAGTCAGTGCCTATACTTTTTTTTCTAAGGGATAATTTCCTGCTTACAAATTCAGGAACTGAAAGAGCCTGATTCCAAAAAGCTTTACATACTTACAGGAAAAACATGAATGATCAGAAAAAAACATTTTTATTAACAAAAGAAGGGATATTAGTAGCGTATTTAGCAGTAGCTCTGGAGGCTTCTAGGGTGATAAAGGTTATAGACCATTTGTCCTATACAATTTATTTGGGATCCTGAAAGAAATTACCTATCCCAAGTGGTTTTCTTCATCAGCCTGCCAAGGTACATAGAAGTCCAACTTACAGAGTCATCCCTTAAAGGCAGGGGTAGGTAGGGTCTTCTACCCTCAAGGCTCCTGAGCAAACACAGATGTATCAAGCATGAGAGGTATCCCATTGATGGTGATTTCTGTGGAACAGTAACACTAAGAAATATTCTGAGGACTGCAGGGTTCCCACAGGCAAGAAACTTTGTAAGAGAGAGCCCTACTTCGGGCTCCGTGCTGAGCATGGAGCCTGCTTAAGATTCGCCCTCTCTCTCCCTCTGCCCCTCTTCCCTGCTCACACTCTCTTCGTGTGCATGCTCTCAAATAAAAAAATTTTTTAATTAAAAAAAGAACCAAATGCAATTCATGAACCTTGACCCCGATTTTTTAAAAAATAGCTATAAAAGACAGTTTGGGAGATAATTGGGGACATTTTAATATAACCTGGTCATTAGATGATGCTAAGGAAACATTCATATTCTTTGGTGTGATACAGTATTGTAGTTTTATAGAAGAATGTCCTCATTTTTAGAAGACACATCCTGAGGTTTTAAAAGTGAAGTATTATTTTTAAAAAATAAATAAATAGATAAATTTTTAAAAAGTGAAGCATAATGACATTAGCACTTGCTTTGAAAGATTTAGAAGAAGAAGAAGAGAAAAAAGATGGAGATGAATGAAGACAGTACAGTAACATTAGCAATTGTCGAATCTGGCTAATAATGTGCACACAATGTTCAATGTACTCGTCATTCAAGTTTTCTGTATTTTTGTAATTTTTCTTAAGTTTATTAATACAGCCTCTTTCTTGAGTCTATTTAGAAGTTAAATGATATTTATGTAGCCAATGATTTCCTATTCTGAATATCTCTATAGATTATTTTCTTGGTATAATGCCTTCTAGAGTTACACCTGTCTTCCTTCTAGAGAGCAAAGTACCAGGGGACCATTATTTCGTTAAGCTCTAAAACCCAAATATGGCCCATCTAAACAGGAACAGGGAGGGGCACATTTTTAGACTATCTGTATGCACATCCAGAACGTTTCTGAAGTACTACTACCACTGGGCCTCCACCCCTCCATCTGTCATCTAGTGGAGATGCTACTTGTTGGGCGTGTGCCATGCATGTGGACAACGTGGAAGCAGAAAAAAGCTGATAACCACCATGCTAGACTGTGTGTCCTTATAAAAACAAAAACAAAAACAAAACTCCACTTGCGCCCCAGTCTGACCATGAGAAAATTATCAGACAAATTTCTGTAGAGGAGCATTATACAAAGTACCTGACCAGCATACCCAACATGGCCAAGATCATAAAAACAAGCAAAACCTGAGAAACTATCACAGCCAAGAGGATCCTAAGGAGACATGACAACTGAATGTAATGTGGTGCCCTAGATGGGATCCTGCGGGGGGGGGGGGGGGGGGGAACCCACATTAAATTAAAACTAAAGAGATCTGTATAAAACATGGGCGTTAAAGATAATGTATCACTATCAGTTCATTACTTATAATAAGCATATCAGACAAATGTAGGATGTTAACAACGGGGAAATTCGGTACTTGCATATGGAAACTCTGTACTACTCAATTTGTCTGTAAATTTAAAACTGTTCTAAAAAATAAAGTCTATTCCAAAACACTGTTGTGTGCATTACCTACAAGGTCTCCATGTTTCAAATGCCGACATAGTGGCTAAAATATAGCTATGCAGGGCACTAAATCTGCTTTCCCGTTCTGAGCTCTGTGGTACTTTGATACAGTTTAAGAAGGTATGCCTGATGGGGTAAGCAACATATTATTAATGATTAAGTCTGGAAAATTATGCAGGTTTGTGTCTGTCTGTGTAGCATTATTAGCCTGAGGGACTGGCTAAATTTAAAGGGAAAGTAACTTACTTATCCATCCATTCATTCATCATTGGTAAGGGGCTACTATGTACATCTGATAGTTTCTAAGAATACCAGGGATAAAACACACATCTTCTAGCCCCATTGGGCTCTCACTGTAAAAAAAAAATAAACAAGTAAATATAAAAGCATAACAGGGGACACCTGGTGGTCAGTTGGTTAAGCGTCCAACTCTTGATTTCAGTTCAGGTCATGATCTCATGATTTGTGAGGTTGAGCCCCATGTCAGGTTCTACACTGACAGCAGGGAGTCTCCTTGGGTTCTCCCTCCCTCCCTCTCTCTCTCTCTCTCTCTGCCCCTCCCCTGCTCACTTGTGTTTTCTCTCTCTCTCTTAAAATAAATAAGCTTTAAAAAAAAACATAACACATTATGATAAGTGTTATGGTGGAGAAAAACACAAAGAGTTGTGAAACCATGTAGGAGGGTCAGCTAATCCGGACTGGAATAGATCAGGGCATGTTTAGTTCTGAAGGCATACAAACATTGAAAGAAGCTCCTTCTTTCACCATCCTATTTCTGAAATATTAAAAATTTTATTCTCCAAGCAACATAAGGGAATTTAGTAGATATATACATGTATATAAGTACTTGATACATATATATCAAGTACATATGTACTAATCATACATATATCTAGTAAATATATATGTGTGTATGTATATATATTATATATGTATCTCTAGTAGATACATATATAAATATAGATATAGATACAGATATAGATATTGGTTTTAGAGTTTTCAGGCTATAAGAAGTAAATGGAATAATCAAGATAGTGCTTACTAGTGAACAAATCAGGTCATATATCTTTAAAAGGGACTGAATAAGAGACAGTGGCAAAATCACTAGTCTATCAATGACAAACACTTTTTAAGCACCCAAGGCAATATGTTTAGCAAAACTGCAGATATAAAGAAAATTGGATAAATACCATAATTGAAAATTATAGACAATTTCTTAATAAATTTTGTTTTCATTCTTAGTTCAGGGGTGATTCATCTTTCTTTCTTTCTTTTCTTTTTTTTTTTTTTTTTTTTGAGAGACAGAGAGAAAAACAGTGTGAGCAGGGGAGGGTCAGAGAGAGGGAGATACAGAATCTGAAGCAGGCTCCAGGCTCTTAGCTAGCTGTCAGCACAGAGCCCGACGCAGGGCTCAAACCCACGAACCGTGAGATCATGACCTGAGCCGAAGCCAGACGCTTAACCAACTGAGCCACCCAGGCGCCCCTCATCCTTATTTCTGATCAATAATAATCCGTATCATTCCTAAAGACCTATAAATAAATATTTCTAAAATGCAAAGAATCTCTTTAAAACAGACCCCAAATGACAAGTAATTCTTTTGTGACCTGAAAACTGCAGCATCAATATATATGTAATGAGTACAGATATTGTTCATTGTCTTTAAATTCCTCATATATGACCTATGGCCTATTTGTAACTATATCTACAGCCTAATAAGTTTATAAGTTTAGTTCAATTCTGAGTCCTGCCTCTTGAGTTTATTGTCCCACAGATTTATTCCTCTCTAAACCCTAATTGAGAAATTAGCAATAAAACCAAAATTGAATTTATAGTCTTGTTTCTTCCTTCCTTCCTTCCTTCCTTCCTTCCTTCCTTCCTTCCTTCCTTCCTTCCTTCCTTTTTTTCTCTTTCTTTCTTTCTCTCTCTCTCTCTCTCTCTCTCTCTCTCTCTTTCTTCCTTTCAGAGAGAGAGTGTGAGTGCATAAACAGAGGAGCAGGGTGGAGAGAGAGGGAAGAATGAATTGCAAGCAGGCTCCACATTCAGAGCAGAGCCTAAAGTGGAGCTCAGTCCCATGATCCTGGGACCATGACCTTAGCAGAAGTCAAGAGCTGGACGGACGCTCAATCGACTGAGCCACCCAGGCGACCCTTAGTTTTGTTTCCTAATTGCTCAAAAACTGTTAAATGCCACTGAACATCTTCTTCATAGTATAGGAGAAAAGAGTTTAGAATTCCCCGCTCTCTTTTGCCTAAATACTTAAAAATGGTAATTAATGTACAGTCAGCCTTAATATTTAGAGCCAGTTATGGGAAAGAAGTTTGCATTTCCACATGTTTGAGAAAGAATAGCTTTAAAGATGCTTTTAACAAATGCACTAAGAATTGCCAGAGCATATGATAGCAAAAATAAAGTGGGTTAATAAGATTTTACTGAGGTCTGTTTCATGTCAGGCACTATGCTAGATGTCATGGAGAAAAATGAAAGAAATACACAAATGGCTCCTGCTTTTAAGTAACTTATAATTTACAGGTAGTAAAAATAGTGAGCAAATGGCTAATCATGTGGTACACAAGGAGGCCTGGAAAGCCAAGGTTTTCAGAGAAGCTGGACAAAGGGACATTCAGTCGAGAACAAATACAGAAGTGCAGCACAGACTTGTATAAAAGGTACGAGGAAGCGTAAAGCATGGGCTGGGCTGGGCCTTGCCAAAATAAAGACAACTAAGAGGACTCTGAGATAAAGAGTGAGAAAAAGAACAAGGAAGATCTAGGCAGGATGCATGGGGCCGATGGTGTAATATGGACAGATGACAAAGCAAACTTGCCCAATATCTATTTCATTTTCATCACTCTTACCAGAAGACATCTTTGAGCTAGAAAATCCTCTCTACCAAAACCAAGATGGCACGTGGGACTGAGTACTGGTTTGACCCGCTTATTTGTAGAAGGATTGGGAAGACCAGAAAGGTCCTCTGTTTCCTAGACTCAGCTTTCTTGAGTGGGCCGGAGGGAGGTATCAAAGTATGAGAGGCAGGGGCAAGTGGTGCCAGAAACAGACGCAGGTGCAGATGCATGAAAGGTCAGTTTGTCCAACGGAGACAGTAAGACCAGGCAGGAATGCAAAGAAAGCTGTTTATTGTGGGCTCAGAGACAAGGTAATAGGGCATGGAAAGAAACTAAAGCTAGTATTTCTATGCAGGAACTATCCTAGATGCTTAGTATACATTCTCTCGTTTAATATCTTCAACAATCTTAATGAAAGTAGTATGATCCTCAGACTTTTCTAATGTGGAAAATAAGGCTTAACTTGCAGGTTAAAGTTAGGCAGCAAGACAGAGGAGCTGGTGAGCTTTTAGCCCAGGTCCGTATGACTCCACAGTATCTTCCTCTATATGCTGAAGGAGAATCTAAGGGATAATAAACTCAAGAATCAGAGGTGCCCATTGGCATCAAGTAAGTCTGTGAACACCTATGAGAGCACTCCTCCCCACTTGGCACTGGAGTTTAGGGTTAGGGTGACCTTCCCTAGACAAGGAGATTGACTAGAACAAAGTTAGGTACTAGGCCTATGTAGTTGGAGACACATCAAAAGAATGACCTAATCACAGGGACTGGGCCAGAAGGCCAGGAATTCGACATACAATTCAAGGAAGGATGACTCGATGCTGACCTGCTTAAGTCCTTCCTGCTAAGCGTCCCGCAGCACAGGAGAGTGGTTCAGGGAGGCCCTGGAGCAGAAGGCTGGAGAGCAACCTGTCAGACGGGAGAGGTAGACGGGCCACCTGTCAGATGGGAGAGGGGGACAGAAAGCCACAAGAGGGAGGAAGTTCTCCAGGATCAACAACAAAAACAAACACAAAGAACGATGAAACTGACAAATTGCTTGAAATGGTATTTTAAACAAACAAAATATAACTGATGGGTGTGATAAATATTTTGGAGCGTTTGGGGGGAAAATTAATAAATAAGCACTTGGAAAAATAAATTCTGGGGCTCAGTCAGTTAAATGTCTGACTTTTGGTTTCGGCTCAGAGCATGAACTCACAGTTCGTGGGTTCAAGCCCTATGCCCGGCTCTGCGCTGATGGTAAGGAGCCTGCTTGGGGTGTCTCTCTCTCCCTCTCTCTCTCTCTCTCTCCCTCTCTCTCTCCCTCTCTCCTCTCCTGCACACACACACACACACACACACACACACACACACACTCTCTCTCTCTCTCTCTCTTCTCAAAATAAATAAACTTTTAAAAACGAAGAAAAGAAGACAAAGAAGCAAATTCAAAAATAGGTTGATTTTAACTTTAGACAAACTCAAATTGTAAGAGAAAACAGAGTATACTATGGGGTTCTGTAGTAAATCCTATTTAAAGTCTGGCTATTGATTTTTAAAAAAAATACATATAGGGGCACCTGGGTGGCTCAGTCAGTGAAGCGTCAGGCTCTTGATCTAAGCTCAGGTCATGATAATGGTAACATCCAAAGTTGATAAACTGAGAAATAGCCATAAATGTATGTTATTTAGAAATACAGAATTATAACCATGGGGGAGGGGAAGGGGGAAAATAGCTAGGGAGAGGGAGGAAGGCAAACCATGAGAGACTCTTGAATACTGAGAACAAACTGGGGGCTAAGGGGGGAAGGGGACAGGGGAAGGGGGGTGATGGGCATGGAGGAGGGCACTTGTTGGGATGAGCACTGGGTGTTACATGGAAACCAACTTGACAATAAACTATAAAAGAAAAAAAATACGGAGTTATAGAGTGGTTCCATTGGTTAAGCGTCTGACTTCAGTACAGGTCATGATCTTGCAGTTTGTGAGTTCGAGCCCTCTGTTGTCAGTGCAGAGCCCGCTTTGGATTTTTCATCTCCCTCTCTGACCCTCCTCCGCTTTGTACATGCTATGCTCTCTCTCTCAAAGATAATGAAACATTTAAAAATTTTTTAGAAATACAGAGTTAAACAACAGAAAAAGTTGCTGAAAGAGTTCAAAACAGTTGCCAGTAGAGAATGGGTCTGGGTGGCATGGGGGAGGGGCAGCAAAGTGTAGTGAAGAAGAAGACTGCTTTTTTCATTGCAAGTCATTTTTGTACTATTTGATTTGTTACTTATACCATTATGACAAAATTCCTAATTTTTTATTTATTTTAAATGTTTATTTATTTTTGAGAGAGAGAGAGCACCAACTGGGGAGCGGCAGAGAGAGGGGGGGACAGAAGATCCGAAGCGGTCAGTGCCCAACGCAGAGTTCGGTCCCCACTGAGCCCAACACTGGGCTCGAACTCACGAACTGTAAGATCAGTACCTCGGCCGCAGGGGGATACTTAACCGACTGCACCACCCAGGCCAAATAAATGGCTAATTTATTTTTAACATTATTTGTTTATTTTGAGAGAGACAGTATGAGTCACAGAGGGGCAGAGAGCCGGGGAGAAAGAGAGAGAGACAGGGAGAGAGACAGAGAGACACAGAGAGAATCCCAAGAGTCAGACACTTAACTGACTGAGCCACCCAGGCGCCCCTAAATTGCTAATTTTTTTAAAAAGCCGATGGGATTTGATTGAAAAAGAGAAAAGAAACCACACCACTGAAAGTAATCGTGAGTCACCAGTCAATACATTTAAAGAGGAGGGAGCCATCCCCAGTTGGCAAAGGGGCTCATAAAGGAATGTGGGAGCTGGCAGGAGTAGGGGTACCCTCCCCCTCTCAGAAACAGCTGCTGGTAGCAGTGGCTTCCCCCTAGGCCAATAGGTGTCAAACTATTGGGCTTGTTTTGGGGCTTGTTAAAACCTGGATGGCTGAGCCCCACCCCTCAAGTTTCAGTAGGTCTAGGGTGGGGCCACGAATTTGCATTTCCAACAGTTTCCAGATAAAGCTACTGCTGGGGCTATGGCGTCTGGGAGTGCAGTGAGAACCACGGAGCCAGGACCAAGCTAGAACTGCTCTCTAAAGGAAACCGGCAAACCCCTAACACTTAATGACCGAGAACAAGGAGGGTTTGTGGAGGGAGGAGGGCTGGATGGGGCTCGGGGACTAAGGAGGGCACTTGTGATGAGCACTGGGTGCTGTACGGAAGTGATGAGTCACTCAATTCTCCTCTCGAAACCAATATTGCACTGTAAGGTAACGAACTAGAATTTAAATACAAATTTGAAAAGACAAGAAAAAAAAAAGTAAAAGAAAACCGGCAACGTGCCTCAGGAGGGCTCTTACTAAGGGGACCGAGGGCCGGGCTCGATGTGGCGGAGCTAAAACTAACTGCAGGCCTCCACAACAGATGCTAGGAAAAAGAAGGAAGAGAAGAAGCAGGAGTAAAAGCCAAGGATAGAAACACACTAACTTGCTAGTTTCCCAGAATAAAGCCCTTCTTTCTTTGATCGCTGAGGAGGTCCCCAACCTGCTTGCCCGCGGCCCACATCCTGACAAGGAGAATGCCTGCAGATACGCTTCACCCACTGACCTAACACCCACACTCAGGGCTCCCGTGCAGGAAGGAACCACGTCACTCAACTGCAGAGAAAGCCCAAAGCAGCTACATATGCACATACAGGGACGTGTATTGTATATTTCTTAATGTTTATTTTTGAGAAAGAGCACAAGTCGGGGAGGGGCAGAGAGAGAGGAGGACAGAGGATCCAAAGCGGGCTCTGTGCTGACAGCAGTGAGTCCCAAAGTGGGGCTTGAATTCACAAAACGTGAGACTCTCCAACTACGAGATTATGACCTGAGCACACGTCGGATGTGTAACCAACTGAGCCACCCAGGCGCCCTGCAGGAACATGTATTATAAATTCCTGGGGCAGGAATGTACTGAGTGAGCTCCAGGTACCCCGTGGCTGGAGTGGAGAGAGCAGAAGGGGGGGTTGTAAGAGATGACATAAGAGAAGAGGGAGCAGGGGCAGATGACACAGCCGCATCTGCTCTTTGAAAGACTTCAGTTTTTCTAGTGAACAAGATGGCAAGAAAGAGCCCTGTGATATGTATGGTAGAGCACAGAACTTCTCAAACTTCAGCAAACACCCGCATGACCCAAGGGCCACGTGAGAACACAGGTTCGGATTCAGCA
Organism: Suricata suricatta; assembly: GCF_006229205.1. Lineage (NCBI taxonomy): Eukaryota > Metazoa > Chordata > Mammalia > Carnivora > Herpestidae > Suricata > Suricata suricatta. Next base: position 13,625,782 of record NC_043701.1, on the reverse strand, counting down.
GGCTTGAGGTGGGCGCTGAGGGTCTCCAGTTCTTACAAGCTCTTCGGTTAAACAACACTGTGGGTCAGAGAACCACACTCAGTAGCAAGAGTAGCTGACCCAAGCAGAAGTAAGCCTCACTGGGCAGCTTTCAGCAGAGGAGGACATGCCACTCTGCAAATCTCTGGGGGCACCTGGGTGGCTCAGTGGGTTAAGCGGCCGACTTTGGCTCAGGTCATGATCCCATGGTTCTTGGGTTCCAGCCCCACGTGGAGCTCGACGCTGACAGTGCAGAGTCTGCCTGCGATTCTGTGTCTCTCCCTCTCTCTCTGCCCCTTCCCCACTTGTGCGCTCTCTCTAAAAATAAATAGATAAACTTGAAAAAAAAAATAAAACAAAACAAAACACAATCTCTGCGCACTAGAGACTTGATTCACACGGCTGGATAGAGTTATTTGCTTCAGGTAAATAATACCTAAAGAATAAGCAAGTTCTTTCATTTGGAGGACTCAAAATCTAGTGAGGAGCTGAGGTCCTCAGTCCAACAAACTATGTCAAACTGTGTCTTGCCAACTACCCCTTGAGTGAGCTTGAAACAGAATCAAACCCCCTATCAGGCCAACTACAGTCCTCTCAGATACCTCGATTGCAGCCTGTGACAGACCCGGAGCCAGAAGACCAGCAAAGCCCCTCCCACCCAGAGCCCGGACCCACAGACATTGTGAAATAACGGATGCTTGTGTTTTAAACCACTAAATTTCAGAGTAATTTGTTACACAGCCATAGATAACTCCTACACCATCCAAGTCTTCTGTTAAACACGTGGGGCATTTATAACGCTACAGCCTGCACGATGAGGCATTCTCTTGAGAGGCAAGCTCTTAGGCAGGAATTTTTAACGAGGCATTGATGAGAACATTTGTGTGAAACTTACATACCTGATGATTGAAAGAGTTTTCCATTGACTGGCCTCTGGCTCCATTCGTTTAAAATAAGTGGTTTCTTCTCCCTTATCCACATGTTTCATATCAAATTACCAACTCTTGCCCTCAACCTTCATGTCATAGAACAGGGTGAATGGACATGGTGGGTGAGGAGCAGTTCCTCCTGGTCAGCGCGGCGGTGGGGCGGGCTCGTTCTGGCTCACAAGAGCCGAATGTTGGCTTCTCGGGAATTTGGGGGAGGTCGTCGTTGATCGTAGTCATTCTTAAAAATTAAATAACGTAAACTTACAATTAAATAAGCAATACTAAAAACAAAGATAATAAATCCCCAAAACACATCCTTTCCTGATTATTTCACTACACTTTCCCATTACCGTACTCTTGAAGTTATTTATTTACATCTAATGTGTTCGTAGAGTGCCAATACTGGATAACGGTGGATATTCTTTTCCTGCTCCACATACAGTGATAACAGCAACTGCTTGAAATAGGAGGGAGTATTTATACCCCAGAAATCAGCCAACATTACCAATCCGGTTCTAAGCACTTCCTAGTTCCGCCTGGCAGGCATTCTTTCTCCAGGCCGGCTTTGCCATCGCATAACCGCACACAGATCTGACTGCAACCTATCGAAATCCGTCCCACAAACCCCAATTCACATTTCCTTATCTGGGCACCACCCCTCCACAACCCAGGAGGATACATGTGATGGAAAGGAAAACTGGAGTGGAAATAGATATCCATTTTGATGAATTGCAGTTAAAATATATTTTTTGGAAATGTGTTAAAAAGAAGATAATGTGAAGGGGGCCTGAGGCTCAGCCAGTTCAGCGTCTGACTCGTGATATCGTCTCAGGTCGTGATCTCCTGGTTCATGGGTTCGAGCCCCACCTCAGGCTCTAAGCTGGCAGCGTGGAGCCTGCTTGGGATTCATTCTCTTTCTCTCTCTCTCTCTCTTTCTCTCTTTCTCTCTCTGCCCCTCCCTAGCTTGTGTGAGTTTCTCTCTCTCTTGCTCAAAAATAAATAAATAAACTTAAAAAAAGAAAACAGATATGTGAATACCTTGCTAGAGCCCCTCCTAAGACATTGGAAGAAGCTCCAGCAAGGAGGAGGCCCTTCAGCTAAAGCTTCATTGGCCTTATGGTAAATCCACCTCTGCTCCGGCACTTTCTGGATGCTTCCATCACCCTTCAGGGGCTCCCACCAGGGTTGACATGGGGCTGGGGAACACGGGGTAGGGGACATTGAGAGCACTAGCATCTGACATGTTTCTGCATGCTCTGCACTAATGCTCACTCGGTGGCGGCCGGAGGGCTCTCAACACACACACACACACACACACACACACACACACACTGGAAGGGCTGTGCCCCTCCCCCTCTAATATTCCTGTCTGAAAGAAACTGCCCTCGGGGCATGTCTTTCTCATTCTTCACTGCCAAAGACCCATTAGCTTGCCTGGGCTGCCACAACAAACAAAAAGACTAGAAGTCTTAAACTATAGAAATGAATTTTCTTACACTTATGGAGGCTAGAAGTCCAAGAGCAGGATGTTGGTAGGTTTGTTTTCTTCTGAGGCCTTTTTTGTTGGCTTGAAGATGGCCATCCTCTTGCTGGGCCTTCCCGTGATTGTCCCTCTGTGCTGCCACGTCTTAGCGTCTCTCTGTGTCCAAATCTCTTCTTAGAAGGACACCAGTCAGATTGGATTAGGACCCATTCAAAGACCTTGTTTTTAACTTAAGCATCTCTTTAAAGACCTTATCTCCAAATAGTTACATTCTGAGGTACTAGGATTGGGATTTTAACATATGAATTTGAGGGGGGGGTGGGGCACAATTCACCTCATAACACTATCGTTCTGGAGACTAAGCTCAGCCTCTTGTCCTAGCATTAATAGTAAAAAGACTGCTGGGAAAAGACCTCATTTATCAAATAGGAAAATATAGCAGTATTTCAAAAACTATCATTCTGTTACAGAATTATTCAAGAGATTCATAGAGAACAGGGATCAGAAGGAAGAACTCACGTCTGGGAGCTACAAGGAGGCAGGTTATAATGGTATGAAAAGTGCCGCACAAAAGTGGTCCTGCCTGGTATTCAGCTCTTCATCACCTGATGCCTTCACAGAACTCAACTGTCAGAGACAGGTGGCCAAGCCGAAGCTGGAAAACTAGTCAGAGGCTATTCAAGCACTAGACAAGGTATTAAATCAAACAGTCTTCAGGATGCCTGGGTGGCTCAGTAGGTTAAAAGTCCAACTTTGGTTCAGATCATGCTATCACACCCTGTGGGATCAAGCCCTGTGTCAGGCTCTGCGCTGTTAGCTCAGAGCCTGGAGCCTGCTTCGGATTCTTTGTCTCCTTCTCTCTCTGCCCCTTACGGGCTCACGCTCTGTCTCTCTTTCCTTCAAAAATAAATAAACATCAAAAAAATTTTTGAACGACTTTCAAGACACCACTACCCCCACATTCTCCAATTTTTTTTCACAATCAACATAGCAACCACATCACTAGATTTAGCAAATCTTTTATTTAAGAAATGTCAAATATTATCAAGCAAAGTATATTTCATCACTTAGAGGTATTGCTAAGTAGTTTCCCCTTAAAGTTCCGTCTGGGAAAGATCTGAAATGATGGAAAGGCAAAATAAAAACAAAAAATTCCCCAGGCTTCAAGATTTGAAAGTCAAGAAAAATGTTCCAGATCTCAGCATGAAATGATCCAAAATAGGCAATATAATTTTCACATCTCTTGGAAAAATACTGAGTCATATTGCCCACCCACATCTTACAAAAATAACAGAAATCCAATGATTCAAGCAAGATACTCTGCCATTGTCTGAAGCAAACATTTGAGTCATTCAGGAAAATGAGGAGCAAAGTCCCCTCCATGAAAAGCATTGAAATTCCGAGTCCCAAAGGAAGATTTGTAATAAGCAGTTCTTTCCAGCCCCGAACGTACCTTTTTCTCACATCCTGGGAGACCTTCGGGCCAGAGAGTGTCCGCACTTGTTGAACAGGCAGAGGACAGCCACGTGTTCAGGGAGCAGTGATCAGGACTCGGGCCATAGTCACCTGGGACAGAGGTGGGAACGGCTTCCTGAGACCCCCACGACCCACAGGGCAGAAGGAGGCCACACTTCATCCTCCCCTGGGTTCCCCTCACCTCCCAGACCGCCCGTGTGTCTCTGTGTTCAGCAGCAGCAGGCGGGCCCTCCACCCGTGATTCACCCCCTTCTGCCCTGTTCCGTGCCTCCTTCCCCATCCCCCCATGAGCCTCTGGCCTTCACTGCTCCCCCCCCCCCCCCCCCCCACCACCCAGTTCTCTCTCTCTTCCTGCAGAGCCTGGCTTTCCCTGTCACTGCCTAGCAGAGTGTCTGTCGGCAGTGACTGCTCCAGAAAGGTCTAACCAGGGACAATGACAACAAAAACAGAGGGAATTCTAAAGAAGCTGCTTCTGGGCTTGTCGCTCCAGAAGGAGCTGACCCACGTGCCCTTCCCCCCACGAGGAACTTCAGGGCCCCTGGTTCTTCATTACCCATCACTCCCCAGTCCCTGGTGCTGTGCTTGGCACCGCTAGGAAATTACCGCAAGGGCTCCCGGAAGGGGCACCAGGGACCCACCGGTGACAAATGAGGGCCCTTTGCCTGTCCTCACTCTGCTCAGTCTCTGCAACCTTGGGCAGCGATGGTGACTCACTGTCTGAAAGAAGCATCCTTTCTGTCCGCTGCGGCTTCCTTCGCAATTCAGCCGATGGCCGTCTGCACGGCCTCTCTCTGCAGCACCTTCTCTGGGGCCTGGTCCTGGCCAGCTCCTCTTGCTTTCCACTCTGTGCACCCCTCAGGCCTCCTCCCCCTTCAGAGAGCTCCCCTTCAACCTCAGCCTCCACCCCTGCTCAGACACCGCCGCTTCTCTGCCTCATTCCCGCTCATCGCCTGTCTTCCAGTCCTGCACCTTCAACCCTTGGCTTTCCTCCAGCCTTGCGGCCCCTCCTTCAACATGCTCATCCCAGTCACGTGAATAAGAGTCTTTACCAGGCCTATGAGTTCGCTCTTTCATTTTTTTTTAATGTTTATTTACTTTTGAGAAGGAGAGAGACAGACCGACAGAGACAGAGACAGAACACGAGCAGGGGAGAGGCAGAGAGAGAGATGGAGACACAGAATCCGAAGCAGGCTCCACGCTCTGAGCTGTCAGCACAGAGCCTGACCTGGGGCTTGAACTCACATGGCATGAGATCATGACCTGAGCCGACATCGGATGCTTAACCAACTGAGCCACCCAGGTGCCCCATCTTTCTTTAAAATTATTTTCTCGGTGGCCTGGGTGGCTCAGTTTGTTGAGCATCTGACTCTTGATATCAGCTCAGGTCATGATTCCAAGGTTTGTGGTATCAAGCCCCGTGTGGGCCTCTGCACTGAGCATGAAATCTGCTTAAGATTCTCTCTCTCTCTCCCCCCCCCCCCCCCCCCCCCCCCTCTCTCTCTCTCTCTCTCTCTCTCTCTCAGCACCTGAGTGGCTTAGGCTCAGGTCATGACCATGTGGTTCGTGAGTTCGAGCCCCGTGTGGGGCTCTGTGCTGACAGCTTGGAGCCTGGAGCCTACTTCCGAGTCTGTATCTCCCTCTCTCTCATCTCTCCCTGGCTCCCACTCTGTCTCTCCAGGTTGTACTCGGACTTGAATGGTGCCCCTCACTGGTTCAATTCTTTCAGGGATCACTGTTTGTTTGTTTTCTTCATTTCTTATTTTTATGTTTATTTTTGATAGAGAGAGAGAGACAGAGTGCAAGCAGGAGAAGGGCAGAGAGAGGGAGACACAGATTCCGAAGCAGGCTCCAGGCTCTGAGCAAGCGTTTAGCACAGACACCGACATGGGGCTTGAACCCACAAATTGCGAGATCATGACCTGAGCCAAAGTTGGACACTCAACCGACTGACCGACCAAGCGCCCCAGGGATCTCTGTTTTGCATAGCCTCTTGTACAAAGTCTGAAAACTGTTCTCTTGTAGATCTTGTCTGGTTGGTAAATTGTTTCCGGCGGGAGGGTACACCCAGTCCCTGGCTCCATTCTAGCTCAAGGCAGAAGTTTATCTCCACATCATGCTCTGAAGAGCGCTTTGTTCATCTGAGCTCATGTTCATCCAATAGCGTTTCTAGTTCCTAATTTTAAAATGAAGCTGTTTATCACAGAAAACATTTTAAGGGCAGAAAAACACAAAGGCAAAAAGAGGTCGCACCTTTGGCTGTGTAATCTTCCTCTCTTTGTGAATATACTGCTCTCTTCATGAATCCATTTATGACTGTTTTATTATTATCCTTTTTATTAATCATCTCAGTAAACACTTTTGAATGCAGACCTGTGAATTGGTGCCAAAATCGTCCTGGGGCCTCGCACACACCAATTTTCTTGACTCCTAAGCGGGCAGCAAACCGCAGCTCAGCAGCTGCTGAACTAGGAGGCTCCTGGGGGGCGGGGAGGGGGGAGGGGTTACTTATGGAGTGTGGACCCCGGGAGTCAGAACACAGAGCCCAAACCTGATCTGTTTTGAGGTGGAAGTTGCTCAGTTGGCAGGCCCCGAAGCCTCTCCTTCCAGGACAAAAACTACTCTCCATCCAGAAAAGGAAAACAGGGCTTGTGGTTGCTGCTAAGGGAGTCTGGTCCGAAGGGGCAGGTGGGAGGAGGGGGCCTCGATCTGAGAAGTCAGAGGTGCTCGGACCTGCGAAGATGACGCCCCGCCACGCCCCAGGAGGAAAGGGACATCCTGAGTGTCCTGACTTCATGGATAGAATGTGTTTCACACCCTCCTCCTTGGGCCTCGCTCATCAAAGGCCCAACACAAATACTGGGTGGAATGGTGAACAGAAGATAGAAGGAAGGGGGGCGCCTGGGTGCTCAGTGGGTTCGGCACCCGACTCTTGATTTCGGCTCAAGTCATGATCTCATGGTTCGAGCCCTGCGTTGGGCTCCATGCCATAGGTGTGTGGTGGGATTCTCTCTCTCTTCCTTTCTCTCTCTCTCTCTCTCTCAAAAAAAAGAAAAATATATAAATAAGGTAATAAAAGGTCTCTAAGAAGCCAAACTTTTTTCTGGAAATCTCTGTTCCTCCCTGATGGTTTCACCTCTCGCCCAGTGTTTCGGTAGCTCTGCCAACACCGGATCTGGGGGGTCTTACACTCTCCACAGGGCAGAGGCCCGATGATTAATCGGTTCACAGCTGTACGACTTTATCGTACTTTCAGTCTTCAGTTGTCTGACCTTCAACCATTTAAGGGACCAGTCTGGTGAGCTTTGACCCCTGCCATTGACCTATGACCTCTCAATCGCTTCTGGGAGTAGTGGGGGAGGCTAAGGGGTAGAAGGAAGTTCAAGTGTCTACCAAGCAGAAGTAGAAGAAATTCTCTTTTGATAAGAATCTACCAAAAAGCCTTAGAATAGATAGCGACAGAATACAAGGGGGTGAAAAGAGAGAGAAAGAGAGAACAAACCAGATCCCTTTTTCTGCATCGAACACCAGTGACCTTGAGGCTGGAGACAGCCAAGCAGCCTCGGATCTGGTAAGCTCTGCTAACCGCAGGAGAGCACCATACTCGGCAATAATATCTTAGTTCTTGTTGATGGGGTCTGAGAAAGAGCCCCCATTTTCCCTCTTTCTAATCTCAGAGAATCTGCTGGGCAGGACGTTACGGTAGCTGAGGGCACAAGCTCAGAAAGTTACACGCCAGAGTTTGCAGGCATGTCCCATGGCCTAATGCCATTGTGACGTTGGGCCAGACCAAGGCAGGGAGGGGATGAATTCAGCAGCATCTACCTCATGAGGATGCCATGAAGGAAGGAAGGAAGGAAGGCAGGCAGGCATTTAGAATATCCCTGTCCTTAGTACATCTCAGTAAATCTGAACTGCTATTATTTTATTTTTCAGAACTTTCTCGTACGTTCCTTTAATTACCTGGTTTCATTTAAAGAAATTTTGAGAGTAGAGCTGTAGATTGTTATGAAAGATTGAAGACGTGACAAAGAAAACATTCCTGGGGTGGTCGGGGAGGAAAGGATGGGGAAACTTGGAAGAAAGAGAAATTTATTAAATGGGAAAGATACAAAAATGCCCTTCAAAAAATTAGGATCGCTTTGATGTTTGGGAACATGAAAATGGACTGTGCATAGGTTGCTCTTAGAATACTTTTATAGTAAGTAGAAAAGCCGAGCTTATCTGAGATTTAACTATAAAATGATCAGGATTATCATAGGTCTTGGATTTTCGCTGCAAATGGGGCTCCACGACGTTCAGAATCTAAGTTGTCCGTTTGTGCCTATTTGCGAGACTCAGACAAAATCTCAGAACTGGGGAAGAAAGTCAGCCTTCCAGTAAAACAAAGAAAGTCATTATGTTCTCTGCACTCGGTGTCCTCCACTGTTTCAAAAAAGATACAGAAAGCCCTGATTTCCAGAAAAGGAGCTGAGAATAAACCGAACCCAGATTCACAGAGAACATCTTTTTTTTTTTCCCCCACAGCTCTAATTAGTCTTGTTTTGGTGGCGACACTAACATAAATTTCTGCCTATTTTGTTTCTTTTTTATCACCTTCAAGGATTTCGGGAGAATGAAGTTTTGTCCAAACTAAACTGAATTGCCCTATCTTTCCCGTGCTAGATTATTTCTAGAACAAATACATGTAATTTGTTTGCTCACTCAGTAGATATTGATTAAGTCCCTCTGGTGTGGCAGGCGCTTGGTGGGGGGCGTGTAAGGACACACATAGCCCTGCCCGAGGAGCTCACAGGCCATGCAGGACAGAGGTGAAAACTGGAAAGTTACAGGAGTGGCAGGGCCTGGCATTTAGAGGGGGGGACACTCAGGGACAGTGACCCCCGAGAGGGAGAGGAGCCTACGACTGCCATCAGGGGGAAGGTTAGACACGTTTTTCAGGGGACACGTTTGATGACTCCTTTTCAGGTATGCTTTCCAAACGGGCCTCCTTCTTTCCTTCTCTGTAGGACTTGGGGGCCTCTAAGTCGTCAAGGGCCATGACTTGCAAAGGCCTGGTAGAAATGTGGGAATATTTTTACAGCCCCCAAATTCGCTGACATCATCAGCATTACTCTTTAAGAAATGACTGGAAGAGACGCTGAGCCCAACGCAGCTGTCTCCCCACCCCGGGTTTCTTGACCCCTGTGACTATTACCCCAACCTCCTTCAGGGAGCTCCTCAAGGTGAACCCGGAAGTCCTTCTCCGGGACAAGGCTCCTTACATCTGGAAGTCCTTTGGGCACCGCACGCTTAACTTTAAAGCACCCCTGCTTTTCATGAACACTCATAGCACCTTATAGGGGAACCTTACCAAGATTCGCCATGAAGTTTCAGTGTCTTTTTGTCCAGACCTTCTTTTCTTTTCACTTTTTTAAAAATATTTTTTCATTAAAAAAATTTTTTTAATGTTTATTTATTTTTGAGAGAGAGAGAGAGCGAGCAGGGGAGGGGCAGAGAGAGAGGGGAACAGAGGATCCAAAGCAGGATCCGTGCTAGCAACAGAGAGCCCGATGTGGGACTCGATCTCATGAACCCATGAGATTATAACCTGAGCCAAAGTTGGACGCTTAGCTGACCGAGCCACCCAGGTGCCCCTCTTTTCATTCCTTCTTGAAGATGGCGTCTACCTGAACGGCTTTTATGGGAAAGACCAAAGGTCACAGCTGAGGAAGGGTGTGAAGGGAGCAGGAGTCCAAGTGGAAGGGGGTGAACACACAGGTCAGGTCGAAGGCCTGGAGAGAGCGAGCCAGGGACCTCGGAGCAGGCTGCCAAGGCTACAGGAGCAGGTGGGGGAGCAGCCCAACTCCACGGCGTCCACTGCCTCCTCCGGGTTGTTGACACCAGTTGGTGATAACAGCACCCTCCTCTAAATTTTTTTTAATTAAATTTTTTTAACATTTATTTATTTTTTGAGAGAGAGAGAGAGACAAAGAGTAGAGCATGCACAGGGGAGGGGCAGAGAAAGAGGGAGACAGAATCCAAAGCAGGCTCCGGGCTCTGAGCTGTCAGCACAGAGCCTGATGTGGGGCTTGAACTCACAGACTGCGAGATCATGACCTGAGACAAAGTCAGACACTTAACCGACTCCGCCACCCAGGTGCCCCTTCCCTCCTCTAACTTCTAGAAGCTTTTAGCATCGGGTCTAGCTTCCCCAGATTTAGGGACAAACAGGTTTAGGTCTCAGGTTCCCAGGCTATCAGACTCTGAGACAGACAAGAAGGTTACTGGGAAGGCTGGAAGGTTCATCGCCGAGGGGCATGAGGGCATGAGGGACACAGGACTGGGCTCGCGAGGCTTGAGCTCTGTGCTCTCCCGTGGGCAGCTCTGGAGCTGGGATGGCCCATCGGTGTCCAGCACTGGGGTAAGGGGGCCTCACACCAGCACTCACCAGTCAATGGATGTGCGAAGTCCCAGGAGAAGGAAGGTGACCTTGAGCAAAAACAGCAATTTCTGGAAAGGGACTCAACTCGGAGCCATTGGCCACCTCCTCCCAGCAGCTGGGGGAACGAGCATGCCCAGAACCCACTCCTGAGGGGGACCGTCACATAACGAACGATCAGTTAGTTGTTCCCTGCACTTCTCATTTTGGTTCCACATTGGATGATGAGCATCTTGCGGGGAAGCCTGGCCCTTCCGGCCCTAAGCGGCCCTCACAATGCCCTGAACAGGATACCAACTGAGCCTGCAAATACCAAAGTCCTTTAGGCTACAGGGATGCCAGCCACGATAGAGGGGCCTTCGGGGGACTGTCGTGCCGGCTTGCGATGCCTCATCTTCCCAGAATGCTGAAAATCAGGAGGGTCAAGAGTGCCTCCCAGAACCTCAACTCCCGCTGACCTAGAACCCTGCAGACGGTGGGTGTCACGGCGCAGTTCAGGACCAGCAGCCTCGCGTCACCCAGGAACCCGACAGAAATGCATATTCCCAGGCCCCAGCCCAGACCCATTGCATCAGAAACTCCAGGGGTGGGTCCTGTGATGTGTGTTCTAACAGGCCCTTCCCGTGACTCAGGCCCTCGCTTGCGAAGCGCGGTGTTAGTAACGCAGCGTGGTAAGCGTGGGAGGCAAGGGAGCCCGTGACTCATGCCCTGCAAGTGACCGTGCCTGGCCAGCGAAGAAGAAAAAGACAAGAGTGGGAATGACAGAGCATCAAGGGTCAGCGTGTCCATCCAAGAGCACCATGTGTCCACTCCAGCCTAAGGGCCGGGGGAAGAAGCCAGGCACGCCCGGACACTCAGCACACCCCTGATGCCACCTGAGATGCGCTGTGACAAAGGCATAAGAGTGTCGTCATCGGCATCCTGCTTCTCGCCGTGTTCCAAGCGTCCCGGGCTGGCTGTGGCTTCCTTATCGCAGTTGGGGGGAGGTACACTGGGTGCCAGGTCCGTGGCTGAGAAACAGCAAGCTTCTGCCCAAGCCTCACCCCTCTGCGGGAAGGAGAAGTGAAACGGGCTGTGGGCTGGGACGAAGGGGGACCGACTGGGGCTTCTGGAGACGCCAAGACTTTCTGATTGGATCTGACGGTACAACCCCAGCCGTGCTAGGAAAAGGGAAGCGGCTCCCTCTGTAATCTGGTCCGTTTTGGTAAAGGCTCCCATAGCCAGGACTTACTGGAACCTGTCCGCCCTCTGGTCTCGGAAGACAGAGCCCTTTGTGATAGGTGCGTGGAGCCTCATTAGAGAGAGCAGGGTCACTCACCGGAAAGAGCGACAAACGGACCTGGCCCGTCTACCTAGGAGCTAAATGGCGCGATGGGGATCTCAATGGGATCTGTCAGGGAGAAACGCGCCATGAGGACCGCAGGAGACCCCAGGGAGGAGGCTGGAGGGAAGGTCAGGCCAGGGAGGCCAGGAGAAAAGGAGGAGAAATCGTGGGGGCCAGTGAGCGCGGGAGCAGAAGCAGGGAGGCGGGGAGACGAGGGAGGAAACAAGTCTGGCTGGAGCAGAGGGTCCTGCAGAACAAGGCAGGCGATGGGTCAAGGCCAACCTCCGGAGCCTCCCCGACAGGGTTGCCAGATAAAACACAGGATGCCTAGTTCAATTTGAACTTCAGATAAACAAAGAATAATTTTTGTACAAGTGTGTCCCAATTATTGCAAGACTCTTTGTTCTAAAATATTATCCGGGTTTTTTTCATTTTTTAAAGTTTATTCTTGAGAGACAGAAAGAGAGTGCAAGTGGGGGAGGGGCAGAGAGAGACAGACAGACAGACAGAACCTGAAGCAGGCTCCAGGTTCTGAGCCATCAGCACAGAGCAGGACGTGGGGCTCGAACTCACAGACTGCGAGATCATGACCGAAGCTGAAGTCAGACACTTAACCGGCTGAGCCTCCCAGCCACCCCGAGCATCCTATGTTTTATCTCCTACATTGAGCGACGCTATTCCTCAGCTAGTTATACTTTATAGTTCCCCACTTACTCCCTGAGGGAATTCCATTATCACCGTCATCCCCATTTTACAGATGAGAAAACTAAGTTGCCCGTGGCCACACAACTAGCAAGTCTGTTTCCACAGCTTGGGGGTCCTAACCTCTAGGCTTCCATACAGAGTTTGGAATCCATCAGACCTGAATTCAAAATCTGGCTCTGCCGCTTACGAGGTAATGACGGAGTAACAGTGACCTTCAGCAAGTCAAGAAGCTGACGTGTCTTCTCCCCTCTCGTGCCTGCCTCCTACCTAGTACCCGGTCTGCTCAGTTCTCTGACTTGTCCTGCCCTGACCCTTAGGCACTGAACCAGCCCCCACCCCCCACGTGTATCAGAGGCACCCTGCCCCATGCCCGCCTCAGACTCCAGAGTCCTGTGGTGCTGGAGGTGGGGTGTTCCCTGCCTGCACTTCTAGTTCACGTTCCTGACTGTAAGCAGTCCAGGCCTTTCCAGGCCTTTCCACCTGTCTGTCACCTCCGCAGATCACTGTTCAGATGTGCCTACATCCCTGTTCTTGCTGCTATCGGGGAAAAAAATCCAACAGATGGAGCATTTTGTATCCATCTCCAGCCACATATCACACACGGATACTCCTCCCCGTTACATAACTCAGCCTGACCCAGACAGCCAGCACGCATGCTCAGAATGCCTTTAGTCGACATACCTACAGAGTAAAATCAAGACAGAAAATATCTGGTGATTAGGTTCAGTTTTAGTCATTTCCTGCCTTCTCAGGACAAGTCAGGTAGATGTTCGTTCCGGGCCCCTCAACTTCCTGCTGAAGCCCCTCTCCGCCCCAGGTCCTCCTGGCAATGGGCCATCCCAGACCAGCTGCCTCACCTTCTCCACCTGGAGTTAGGCATCCAGGGTGCTGGGGACCCAGCACCGACGCCTAGTACCATCACTGTTTCCTTGTTTACACCTTATGACTTGTTTTTACCACTGGTACTTCATGTAGCCATTAATCCTAGTAAATAAACTAAAAACTGTATGGCCAGTTCTCTCATTAGAACTCTCTCTCCTCCAGAGCTCAACAAGTCACAATTACCTTGACCTTCAAGCTGCCCCCCTGACTCTGGCTCTCGGTCTGATCTGTGTGACTCTTTTGTTCTAGGTCATGACAAGACTCCTGCTCTTAGGGGGCAAGTAATATTTCTGACCCACATTCCAACCATGGGGTCACTCACTCTCAGTCCTTACTTAACTCACTTTCTTGACTTTTAGAACCAGGGACCCTGGCTCCAGCCTGCTTACCAGGCTCTGGCTCTATGCTCTCCTGCCAATACTGACACATATCTTGGGTGTCCTCTGTCCCCACCCCTCGCCTGGACAGTTGATGTGAGTTTCCAGCCCTCTTCGGACTTCTCCGGCCCAAGGGCTGCATCCTACCCCTAGGACCCTCAGCCACCCACCCGGCAGCACTGCCAGCACCCGGAGTCCAGCCATCTGGCCCTCATCAAGTGTCCCTGGCTCCGTGCCGAGCTGCACCACAGATTGGCCCTTGGTTCCCTAGGAAACTGTATGTGGAACTGGCTGCCAAGTCAACGGAGGGTTTCAGCCATGTGGCCGGCCACCTGGGCAGAAACCTTGCTGACTGCTTTCTTACCTATCATTTCCCCTTTGGAGCTCTGAAGCCCAACCCTATCTGAGTCACCTGGGCCTTGGAAACCTGTTCCTTTGGAGTCGTTTGCAACTTGGAAACCCAGTCCTCCTGGGTCACGGGCACCTTGGATATCTGATGAATGTCCTGAGTTAATTAAGTCTTTTGTGCTCTGAAATATTTCACCTTGTCCTGGTGTTCCTCCTAGATGTCCTAGGCCTGTGAGAGCTGGCCTCCCAGAACTGGCCACTGTGTCTCTCGAACCCACGTGTCTGAGTCACCAGAGCCTTGGTTACATTCACTAGATCAACAAAACCCTGCAGCACTCAGAGTCCTGCCTTCATTCACCCTCCCCCACACTCATTCACCCAACTTATCTATTTGCAAATGTTTATAAAGCCTGCGCCTTAGAGCCAGATAATATGTTAGTGCAGGCTTCCCAGCAAGGAATACGCAAGACAGGATTTCTGGATGAGAGGAGCTCATAGCGCGGTAGAAAGCATCCAAGTAGAGATAATTCATGGCACAGTAGGTTTGGGGCTATATGAAGTACCAATGGTTAAAAAAAAAAAAAAAGTCATAAGGAATAAACAAGTAAACTGATGGTACTAGGCGTCGTTGCTGGGTCCCCAGCACCCTGGATGCCTAACTTGGGTGGAGAGGGTGAGGCAGGTGGTCTGGGATGGCCCATTGCCAGGGGGACCTGGGGCGGTGAGGGGCTTCAGCAGGAAGTTGAGGGGCCCGGAACGAACGTCTACTTGACTTGTCCTGAGAAGGCAGGAAATGATCCAGGGAAATGAGCCAGCGAGAGCTGGTCAATGAGTCCAAGTGGGAGGTGGCACTCCAGATCTCATATGTGAAAGGTCAAGGAGAGACAGCAACTCAAAATGGGAAATGAAAACCGTCAACATGACCAGGGCAGGTGGAGAGGTAGTCAGTCCCGACCATCAAGAAGGAGTTGGTTGGGGGTGCCAGGCTGGCTTAGTCAGTAGAGCATGCGACTCTTGATCTTGGGGTTGTGAGTTCAAGCCCCACATTGGGCATGGAGACTACTTAAAAAAAAAGAAGGAATAGGTTGGTATCCTGAGGGTGATGGAAAGGCACTGAGGAATTCCAAGTAACACCTACCTCACCTGCTCTGATCTTCGTGCTCAGATCCATACTTTGGGAAGCCCACCCTGCTTCCCATGATGGAGGTGGAGAATGATGGAGGATGAATCAGAGGGAAGGCAAGGTTCTGGGCAGGAAGAGGCTATGGTGGCAGGATTCTGAGGCTGTGATGATAATGACCTGAACCAAGGAAGTAGTAAAATGTATGAGGAACATAAGATCGACAGGACTTAAGATTGTGCACGATGCATGAGGGAAGGGGAGGAGTCCGGGATGGGAGCTCACTGGTGCCCCAGGCTATGTTCAGTGCACAGAAGAGGAAGGTCTCAGGGAAGGACAGCCAGGGAGAGCAGCCCTGAGGGGCATCCGGTGAGGGGGCTGTGTCTCCAGGAGCCATGTCGGCCAGAGACAGAGGTCTGAGACTCAGCAGCATGAGAGGAGGAAGGAGAGCCAGGAACATGATCCAATGGGAAGAGCAGGGACTAAGGATGGATCACAGGAAAGATCAGCATTTAGAGACAAACAGAAATTCACATAATCCAAAGTATCTCCCACACCTGACTCTGATTGTGATGGAAAAAAAGTAACTTTATGATGGAGAAACCTGGCAGACACCACTTTAACCAAGTCATCCAGGGGCTCAGTCGGTAAAGCGTCCAACTCTTGATTTGGGTTCAGGTTATGATCTCACAGTTCATGAGATCGAGCCCCTCTGTCAGGCACTGCACTGACAGTGAAAAGGCTGCTTGGGACTCTCTCTCTCCCTCTCAGCCCTTCCCCCCCGAAAATAAATAAATAAACTTTAAAAAAAGTGATCAACATAACCATTGCCAGTAATGGGACAAATTACAATTTGCCTCCTGATACAATGCACTAAGAAGGATACAACATTACTTCTGTAACATTCCTGCCCAAATACATGATCTGAATCTAATCACAAGAAACATCAGACAAACCCTCACTGAAGGACATTCTACAGAATAACTGGCCCATGCTCTTCAAAGATGCCAAGAGTATGAACGACAAAGAAAGAGGGGCACCTGTGTGGCTCAGTTGGTGGAGACTCTAGATCTTGGGGTTGTGAGTTTGAGCCCCATGTTAGGTGTAGAGATTACTTAAAAAGAAAGAAAGAAAAAGGAAAGAAAGAAAGAAAGAAAGAAATGAAGGAAGGCTGAGAAATTGCCCTGGATTAAAGGATACCAAGGAAAAACCACAATAACTAAAGAATTCAGTGTATAATCCTGGATTAAATCATGGATCAAAGAAAAAAAGTTTAAAAAATTTTACTACTAATGTGACTTTGTGACAATTAATTTGTCACAAATTTGAAATAAAGTTTACAGACTGGACAATAGTACTGTTTTTTCTGAGTTTGAGCATTGTATTGTGTAAGAGAATGCCCTTGAAAGGAAAAACCAATAGAATTATCTAGGGGGTAAAGGAGAATTGTGTCTGCAATTCACTCTCTATGGTTCAGGAAAAAAGCAATATGGCTGTATAGATGGATAATAATAAAACAAAGGTGATAAAATGTTAACACTTGGGGAAGTAGAGTACAAGTCTACTGAATTTTTTGTGTCATTCTTTCACATTTTTCTGTAAATTTGAAATTACTTTGAGGTTGTATTAAATGCTAAATACTTATTAAATGGAGATGAAAAATGACTTGTTAATTGTTTCCCTAAGAACTTCAACCTCCATCTCTACCCCTTCCCTTCCCTTTACAATGTAACTATGCCTTTAACAGCATTCTTTTTTTTTTTTTCAATTATTTTTGAGAAGCATGAGTTGGAGGGGGCAGTGAGAGGGGGCAGAAGATCCAAAGTAGGCTCGACACTGACAGCAGTGAGCTTGATGCGGGGCTCGAACTCATGAACTGTGAGATCATAACCTGAGCCAAAATCGGACACTCAACCAACTGAGCCACCCGGGCGGCCCTCAAAGAGCATTCCTCTTTAAAATTGGTGTAAAAAACACAGAACTTTAAACTTGCCATCCTAACCATTTTTTAATGTTTATTTATTTTGAGAGAGAGAGAGATCACATGGACACAAGCTGGAGAGAGGCAGAGAGAGATGGAAAGAGAGAACCCCAAGCAGGCCCCACACTGTCAGCGCAGAACCCGATGTGGGGCTCATTCTCACCAACGGTGAGACATGACTTGAGGTGAAATCAAGCATCAGACGCTCAGCTGACTAAATTATCCAGGCGTCCCCCCATCTTAACCACTTTTAAGGGTACAGCGCAGCAGTGTTAAGTATATTTACAGTTTGTACAACATCTCTATGTCTGAATTTTTTTTTAAGATTTTACTTTTAAGTAATCTCTACACCCAGTGTGGGGCTCAAACTTACAACCCTGAGATCAAGAGTCACATGCTCTACTGACTGAACCAGCCAGACACCCCAGTCTGAAATTATTTTAAAAGAACAGTGGAAAAAAAAAAAGAAATTTGGAAGGAAGGAAGGAAGGAAGGAAGAGAGAGAGAGAGAGAGAGAGAGAGAGAGAGAGAGAGAGAGAGAGAGAGAGAGAGAGAAAGAAAGAGGCAGAGAGGCACCGGAGGAGGAGATGGAAAGAACAGGCATGGAGGTAGAGAGAAACAGCAGACCATGAGGGGGTAATGGCCCAGGAAGGAGAGCATCACTCAAGCAGAAGTCTGTGTTCTGAGATGTCAATGCTGCCGAAAGGCCACATAAATGCAAGGAGGCAACAAGACAAACAAACCTGAATCCCAGAAGTTTACCCTAGAAAAGCTCTCCACTCTCCATCCATGGGCTCTACTGGTGGGGAGAGAAGCCTAGAATATTCTTAGAAACCACTGACTCCACAAAAGAAAAGATGGCTTCAGAATTTCTACCTGTGTTCTGTGTGGCTGAAGGTGGAGACCCAAGGGTAGACTGCATTTTGACGATGCCTCATAGGCCCGCAGTGTGAACGCAAGGGAGCCTCACCCCCCAGCACCCACCCTCACCTCAAAAGGAAAGGGGAGTCCAAAGGAAATTGAAATTATTCAGTGTGAAAGGTAAGGGTTATTTTCATGGGCTCCTGGGACCCTCAGAGACAGGACTCCGGGATGGACCTTGGCACTAAGGGAAGCTAAGGAATGTGGGAGGAAATTCTACGTAGGCAGCAAGGAAGACTCTGTCAACAGAGCAGGGGACTGGCCGAGGAGAGGGGTTGCTAGAAGGAGTTTCCGCAGGCTCACTGGATGGCGGACATCAGGAATGTGGGTTCAGATACTCAGTGTTCTCCACGCTCTCCAAGCCATAATTCCCAGGAAGCATCTATAGACATTAATAACAGCCCCTTCCCCCCAGTGCCGCTGGGTGAATGTCGTTTTGGGGTGTGAAGGCAAGGAGTGAGCTCATATCAGAGATGACGCACATCAGAGAGCGAGGCTGAGACAGCCACACGAATTGGGACCAGAATACTTTAGAGAGAAAACTGCAAGAATCTAAAGATGTATACATACCACATCCCCTAAGAAATATTGGGGATCACACCCCACTTACACATGCTACTTACACCTACGTGTTGAACCTTCCTTTGTTAAAGAGTGACCTCAGGAAGTCAAAGGAACTAGGAACATTCAGGCTGCAGAACTGAAGCCAGTTATTGGGGCTGTTCATGACCTTGGCAAGAGCAGATTTGATGTAGAGATCAGGCACAAACCCCCTCCCCGAGAGCCAGCAGAGTAGAGATGGGGAGAAAGGAGAGGCGGTCCATGCAGACAATGCCATGGCTCCCAAAGGAGGAGGGACATGGGTTTAGACAGTCATCTGCCTAGAAACAGAAGGAATTTTGTCTCCAGAGGAGAAAGACTTCAAGTACGTAACGGATGGCGAGGGGGAAAAGCCAGTAAAGAGGGAAAGACTAATGATTTAGGGAGGGAGTAACCATAGCAAGGGGGACTTGATTTTAGGGCGTCGCATATGGGATAGAACACCAAACCCCCACAGGACAGGGGCTCAGTCCAGACACTGTCAGGGTGATGCTCCAGGGTCCAGTACCATAATTTTTTTTAATATTTATTTTTGAGAGAGAGAGACAGAGTGCGAGCAGGGAAGGGGCAGAGAGAGATGGAGACAGAAACTGAAGCAAGTTCCAGGCTCTGAGCTGTCAGTACAGAGCCTGAGACAGGACGTGATCTCATGAACCGTGAGATCATGACCTGAGCCATGGGATTGTCTGTCTCCTCTCCCCCACTCACCCTCTCTCAAAAATAAATAAATACACATTTAAAAAAAATAAAATTATATCTCTCTACCTATGAAGTCATAAAAGTATTACCAAGCTTTTTATCTGATCCTGAGTTTTCTGGATTACAGAAATGTGTGTGTCTATCTCTAGAACCATAGAAACCTGAGCCCGAATAACCTGTTCAATTTGCTTCTCCTGAAACACAGAAACTTTCCACCTTTGCTCCTGAAATTTCTCCCCGGGGCCATGGAACTTTACAACTGCTGAGATCCCTGGTAACACAACAAAGCAAATAAAAGAGCAGGTCCTGGCTTGGGCTCCTGTCCTGTCTCAGTTCAAGGTGCTTCCGTTAGCCGTTAGATTCAGCTACAACAGTAGTAGCTTAAACCAGATATATTAAATCTGAGGCGCCTCCGAGAAACCCTGGGACTTCATGGAACAGTTTAACAGCCACGGCTATTGGGCAGGAAGTCTAACTTTTTTTCTTTTTTCAGTGAAGATGCCGAAGCTCAAAGAAGTAAAGTGATCTGCCTAGGGTCGGTCACACGCAGAGTTAAGTGAATTACCAATCCCAATAACCTGTTTATTTCATAGCTACTAAATACAGCTTCCTCTGATAGAGATTGCTAGATGTCTGCCCAACCCAACAGCAATTCTAGGTCTCCCCCTTGGTAACAGAATCCCAAATTTATTCCAAGTAGAATTATACCCTGCTAATGGATTAATTTTCCCACCTCCATTCAGCTGGGTCTGGCCATTAAGTTCTAGCCAGTGAGGTGTAAGCAAATAGTACGGTTCTTCCAGGAAAGTCTCTTTAAGAGAAGGTATAGGGCGTTCTCTCCTTCCTCTCTACTACTGCTTAGAAGTCAGGTGTGATGGCTGGAACCCCAGCAATCATTTTGGACCATGAAGGATGAGACACACAGTCTAGGAAATACAGAGTGCTGGAAAGAGCCTGGGTCCCTGATAATGCTGAAGCTGACATAGCAGAACTAGATTGTATACATGAGAAGCAGTTTAATATATCTGGTTTAAGCTACTACTGTTGTAGCTGAATCTAACTAATTGCTATAAATCAGGCACAGGTCCAACTGTTTTCTCTAAGCCAAACGAATGATTCCTAACTGTACAGCCCAGAACGCATATCTAGGCCTGAGAAGGTATGACCAGCAACTTTCCATTCACTCTCGAAGCCTCTGTGTGCTGTGCTTCCAGAGGCAGGAGACCAATCTAGCAGCATTACTCATCCTTGGCAGATCAGGCCATCCAAGCTGCCAACGCAGGCTCGTCGAGGATTCGTAAATCTATGTCTGGGCTCTGTTTCCAGAACTCCCAACGTCCATCCACCTCCTGAACCTTCAAGCTGCTGTTTTCCGTTAACCTCAGAAAACTGCTGAGGTCGTATGATTATGACCCCCAAACAGGGGGTCACTGAAAAATCACAAGAGGCCAGGAAATAAAACTACTTAACCTGTTCATAGAAATTCAATGAAAGTACACTTAGTAGCATGAGTGAGCAAAACACATCTGTAAATATGACAGGTGACAGATGCCCGGGGCCCCTGACCCTGAGCATCGTGTGGTGCATATGGAGATCATCATGTAGAAAATCTAGAGAGAACTCTGCTTCCGGGTATGGTTAGCACGGCTGGGGGAGGTACCCCGGTGATGCTGAAAACGGAGATGGGACATGGTACCTTACATCCTCTTTCTGCTCCAGCGGTTGCTACAGCAACCAGCCACATGGGGTGTCACCTACAAGACCTGTCTCACTGTTCCCTGACTTTCCTCCAAGGTCACCTGTGGAATTGGTAGCCTGCGACCCACTCACTGCGGGACAGCTCTCCCTACCAGGAAACAAGACCCAGGGGTCATTCTCCTCACCCTTTGTGTGGGCGCACGAGGCACGGGCATGTTCTCCACGGCTTCTCAGAAGACCCCCGGCCAGGCTGAGCCCTGGGTACCCAAAGCCAATTGGATTGACCTTTCCCTTTCCTGTTTCATTTGCCCGGTCCTCTCTCCTCTAGTTCCTTGGGGTCATTTCCCAGAAGAGGTGACCCGCATGCAAGTCCCTCTTCTCAGGCTCCGCCTACAGGGGAATCAGGCTAGAAGGTCAGGAAACAGACCGATGCCCAACTGTGGGAAGACACGGGACTTGTGAGGTCACAGCGGAGCACCTGTGGTATTTAAGAAAGTACCCAACGGGGTGCGCCTGGGTGGCTCAGTTGGTTGAGTGTCTGACTTCGGCTCAGGTCGTGATCTCACGGTTCGTGGGTTCGAGCCCTGCAACCGATTCTGTGCTGACAGCTCAGAGCCTGGAGCCTGTCTTCAGATTCTGTGTGTGTGTGTCTCTCTCTCTCTGACCCTCCCCTGCTTGCTGTCTGTCTCTCTCTTTCTCTTTCTGTCTCGCAAAAAAACCAAAAAATTTAAAAAATTTTTAAAAAAAGAAAGTACCCAACAGGAAGCTAATTGGGGGTGTGGCCAAAGGCCGGAAGGGGAGACTCTGGGCTCTGGGACGCTGGGGTTCTTGTGCATGTTTTTGGGCTCCTACTTGGTCTCCAGCTCCTCGCTTCAGAGCCCCTCTGCCCACACGGTTTCATGCCTCCAGTCTACACTGATGGGTTCCAAACACCCAATCAGTTCACCAACCCACTTCTTGCCCAGACCCCGGCTCGTTCCAAGGCCTCTCTCTGTTGGTATCTCACTGACAACTGGTCTTTATGAGAAGGTACAACTACCAGGCTAGAAGGTTCAGGATTCTTCCCTCCCCCCGTCCCCCCCCTCGCCCTGCCAGCATTAAAATCAGCCAGCAAGTCCCAGGGTTCTTCATGTCTTCGCTCCTTTCCCCGCAGCCTGGCCCTGGGCTCACTTTTCCATGCAATTCCTGACACACTGGTGACACCAGTGACGCCCGCCCTGGCACCTTTCTCCAGGACTCTGCCCGGGACCCTGGGGTCGGGCGCCACTCACACCATCCGTGGGGCTCACGGGGCTCGCAGATCCTTGGCTGGTCCTGGGAGCAGACAGAAGGTTCCAGTGAAGACCACCACAGCATGGCTTCACATGAGTGAGTGGGGAGATGGGTTCCGGAGACCCTCTGGCACCAGGCGCCCCCACCGCAAGCAGCACAGCGACACCTCCGTCCCTTCGCAGCAGAGCCTTTGATGGTTGCTCCTTGCAGTCCATGTTCACTTTTGCCAGTTTTGAGTGTTGCAAGTTGTCATTCTGAGCCAACACTGGCGTCACTCTAGCTTTTGCCCACTGGCTCTTGTCCTGCCCCCGGGGCTGTCCTGCTCCGCTCTGGCCTTACACACATCAATCTGATCCCTCTTGCAGGCTGTGCCTTTTCATACTTGAAGACATTTCTGCGATTTCCTCCTACCTCCACGCTTCCAGCACCTCCAGCAACCTCCTCAATGACTTCTAGGCTTGGCTTCTAGGTCTTTCATCATCACCAGGATTCATTCATTTGTCCAATAAATAAGTATTGTGCGCCCGCATGCCAGGCCTTGTTGGGCAAGGGGAGATGACACTGCAACAGACAGGCTCCACCTGCTTTCATGAAGCTTACTTAAGTCTGGGGAGTTCTCGAGTTCACTCTTGTTCCTTTTTACACGTGATGCCCATACTGGACGTCATAAAGACCTCAGACCTAGGACCAGTAAATTGTACCCTGGGCTGTTATGGCCCCTCGTACCTCCCTGCAACTTGAATTCTGTGTTCAATGAAAACAGAAAAGCACTGGGGGCTCAGTCCGTCTCTTTTGCTTAAAGACAAGCTTCGTTAAGGGGTGCCTGGGGGCTCAGTCCGATGAACGTCCCCCTTCAACTCAGATCAAGATCTCATAGTTCATGGGTTTGAGCCCCACATCACGCTCCGATCTGTCAGCACAGACAGCTTTGGATTCTGTATCTCTCTCTCTCTCTCTGCCCCTCCCCTGCTCAGAAATAAATCTATTTCTCTTCTCAAAAACAAACATTTAAAAACATTTTAAGACAAGCTTTTCTGAGACTTTGATTCCCCATCTATAAAATAGGGGTAAAAATACCCCGCCCAGCTCCCTGAATCATTCTGAAGAAAACCTCTCCGTGCACCCAGTTTTCAGCAGCCTGGGGTGAAATCAGTTCCCTTTTAGATTGCTACTTCAAGTCATAATGATTCTGAGACGCTGCGTGAATGTCAGCGCTCGGCCCATCCCTGAGGGTCTCCCCGGGGTCTTTCAGAAAGTTCTCAAGAAGGTCCCCCAATTAGTCCCAGTCATGACTGTGTCCTTCTGCCCAGACTTCTCTGGCTGAGATCCATGGCCCCCAGGCCACCACTGCTAATGACACAGTGCCCTGGCTATAAGTCTCAAGGTCAGAGGGCCACTTCCAGGCCCTAGAGTCCCAACACCCCACATGGCCCACCAGTGCTGATTCTGTACAGAATGGAGAAAATACACCTTCTACCCTTGCACACGC
Source organism: Suricata suricatta (assembly GCF_006229205.1). NCBI lineage: Eukaryota > Metazoa > Chordata > Mammalia > Carnivora > Herpestidae > Suricata > Suricata suricatta. The sequence goes on along the minus strand of NC_043701.1, from coordinate 13,602,042 downwards.
CCCATCTCCTATGAGCAATGTTCAGCAAATCTCCACCCCTTCTCCACCCACCTCCTTCCCCCCAAGGAAACAACAAAAATACCAATTTCCGTAAGAGTGAGTTTAGGTATCGCTGGCTCTCCAGTCAGTTGCACCCTCTGGATTCAGACCTGGCTTATTGTAACTGATGACTAACGTGCTCAAACCAGATCGATAAATCTCTACACTCAGGTGAGATGAACAGTGGCTTGCTGGAAGCTTCCTCTAGGACAACAAGAATGCACCTGCTGGTCCTGGTGGCCTTCATGAAACAAAGAGAGACTTTGCCCCAAAGGTGAATTGAAATGTCCACCTCACACAAAAGCTGCTAGCCACTTTTTTTACTTTTTTTTTTTAATGTTTATTTTTCAGAGACAGAGCGTGAGCAGGGGAGGGTCAGACAGAGAGAAGGAGACACAGAATCTGAAGCAGGCTCTAGGCTCTGAACTGTCAGCAGAGCCCGATGTGGGGCTTGAATCCATGAACTGTGAAATCATGACCTGAGCTCAAGTCAGATGCTCAACCGACTGAGCCACTCAGGTGCCCCACTGCTAGCCACTCTTTTTACAAATATTTTTAATGTTTTATTTTTATTTTTGAGAGAGAGAGAGAGAGAGTGAGCAGGGGAGGGTCAGAGAGAGACACACACACAGAATCCGAAGATAGCTCCAGGTTCTGAGCTGTCAGCACAGAGCCCAATGCGGGGCTGGAACCCACGAACTGTGAGATCATGACCTGAGCCGAAGTCGGACGCTTCACCAACTGAGCCACACAGGCACCCCATAGCCACTCTTTTAAAAGACAACTCCTCCTCCTTCCCGGCACCTGGACTGCCCTGCCTGGGGAGAAATAAGGGGCACGGGGCCTGGGGAGAGTGACACGGCAGAGATGACAGAGCATATGGGGAGCATAGAGGGTCAAAGAAGATCAGGCAGGTGTAAAAAGCAAAGCTGATAATAACTCTGGAGTAAGAAAAGGGTTGTAGGGGGAGGGGGTGTGGTCAGAGACCGACAATATTTGTCTAGTCCCAATAGTGGGAACACTGACCACTTCATCAAATGTAGGAATAGAGGGTCCTATCTCCTCAGGTACCATGGCTGGCAGTTAACAGGCAATGTCCCAAATTGAAAAATCAAGAAACAATAATATAAACATATTATTTAGGTAAATGCCAGGAAAAAGCTATCCGGCTGACAGCCATTTCCTTGGAGGAGAGCGCCCAGAGGGCAAGGGACAAGGGTGGTTGTTCCTTCTCATTACAATAAATATTTATTCCATTTCAGTTTCTTTTTACAGTTTTTTTTTTATGCTTATTTACTTTTGAGAGAGAGAGAGACAGAGCATTAGCAGGGGAGGGGCAAAGAGAGAGGGAGACACAGAATGTGAAGCAGGCTCCAGGCTCTGAGCTGTTAGCACAGAGCCCGATGCTGGGCTTGAACCCATGAACCATGAAATCATGACCTGAGCCGAAGTCAGACACTCAACTAACTAAGCCACCCAGGCACCCCCAGTTTATTTATTTTGAGACACAGAGAGAGAGAGAGTGAGCGTGCTCACAAGTGGGGGAGGGGTAGACAGAGAGAGAGAGAGGGAGAGGGAGAGAATCCCAAGCAGGTTCCACACAGTCAGTGCGGAGCCCAACTCGGGACTCAAACTCACACACCACAAGATCATGACCAGAACTGAAGTCAGACACTTAACCAGCTGAGCCACCCAGGCGCCCTTCCATTTTACTTTTAAACTATGTACATGCATCATTCTGTTAGAGAGAAAGGAGATAACTTTTTATAAAACAGGCCCTCTCTGGGCATCTGGGTGGCTCAATGAGTTAAGCAGCCGACTTCAGCTCTGGTTAAGATCTCACGGTGGGTTCGGGGCCCACATCGGGCTCTGTGCTGACAGCTCAGAGCCTGGAGCCTGCTTCACATTCTGTGTCTCCCCTCTCTCTCTCTACCCCTCGCTGGCTCACGCACGCTCTCTCCCTCTCTCTCTCTCAAAAATAAATAGACATTAAAAAACATGTTTTAAACAGGTCCTCTCAGCTTCCACAGAAGCAAGGTTTCAAAAATCGAAGGGCTCTATGGCACCCAGAGCCCCCCCAATGTGCGGTCACGTGTATTACTTTGCAACAGAGTACTGCAAACGGAGTGGCTTAGGCAACGGAAACGCTCTGCCTCCCAGTTCTGGAGGCCAGAAGCCTGAGCTCAAGGCATCGGCAGGGGTGGTTTCTTCTGAGGGAGGGAGGGAGAGTCTGTTCCGGGGCCCCTCTTCCAGCTTCCGGTGGTTTGCCAGCAATCTTTGGCTTTCTCTGGCAGGCCCCACTCCTACGTGGCCCCCTTTCTACCACACTTGCCTTCCCCTATTCCCGACGGACTCACGGACGCCCCCACATCTTCTAGTTTTTCCCTGAACATGTACTACCAAAAGGCTCCCTTGCTCCTCCAACAACCATGCCAGTCGTGACGCTGTCCCACTGCGTCATCTGTCCTGACTCCTCTCACCCATCCCTGCCGGGCCAGCAGACCTTTAGCTACTCTCCCCTTCCCTCTGATTCAGCCAACCCCTTTTCAAAAGTTTCTGCTCAAATAGGTTCGGACCAGGGAGGCCCTAACGTCCCCCCACAACAAAAGCTTGTAAATGGAGTCTCAGCAAAAAAGAGCAAAGAGCTTCCATCCCCAAGTGCCTGGGTGACAGGGCCACGTGCCCTGGCTTCCCATGTACCAGCTGCGGAAGGCTGGGCAACTGAACCTTCCTAGAGATGCTTTTCGGGCTGCAAGCGGGAATACTGACGGTCACCTGGGTCAGGTGATGTGAGGCATGCGAGGCCCCCAGCACGGGTCCCAGAAGGTGGTGGGGGTTCGGTCAATACCATGTGTTATTGCTTTTATTATTACCACGAGTGACTCCATTGCACCTTCCTCCGTCTTTTCCTGTTAAGAGCAAAAGCTGGCTGTGCCCAGCCTCCCATCAGCCTTCGACTAAAGAGAGGCCTCGCCGGGATTTCATGGTGCCCATTGCCAGGACCTCCCACCTCCCTGTCCTGTCCTAACTGCCAAGCGGCGGGTTCTCTGGGGCCTCCCAGGGCACATGGGGGCCCAGACCAGCCTCCACTGCACCACCTCCCTAAGACGATTCCTAGCCGGTCTCCGGACCTGCGGGGCCCTCCCGAGGACCGCGCCACCCCAAAGCAGCACTTTTATAACACTTTTCTTGTAGGGGCACCTGGGTGGCTCAGTGGGTTGGGCATCGCACTCTGGATTTCGGCTCAGGTCATGATCTCACGGTTATGGGATGGAGCCCCATGTAGGGCTCCTTGCTGGGCAGGGAACCTGCTTGGGATTCTCTTTCCCCCTCCTTCTGCCCCAACTCATGCTTGCACACTCTTTCTCAAAAAAAATCTTTTTTAAATAATGCTTTTTTGTAAAACAAAACAAAACACTTTTAAAAAAGTAAATGATTTGGTAAATAATGTTGAATGGCTTTGTGAAATTTTAGGACAAAGTCAAGTTACCATTTCCTTGTCATTAAAACACACACACACACACACACACACACACACACATTCCGTTCCATTCTAACCTCCAAGCATCAAAGCACCCAGCTGAGGGTTGAACAGCATGTTTTTGCGAACGGTCTCCAGTTGGGAAGGAAGGACAGATCAGGTCCGGAGCAAATCTCTGTGGGAAAACTTCAGTACAGTTTGTCTTGGATCAACTTGGTCTGGAGTCCAACTCCCAATACCATTTAGAGATAGCTCTCACCAGGGAAAAACAAAGCCCTGAATGTTTCTGAAAGCACGCATCAAGGTCCACTGCCTATGACTGCTGGAGAACTTACCATCACAATAGAACTTTTATGCTTATTATTTGGAATGGTAACAGTCATCCAAAAAATCAGTAACTTTTCACTGTGCACTTACTTTGTGCCATGCACTGCTGGGCTTTGTGGGGTTCAATTTGTTTGATTCACCCAATTAATTTTTAGTGGGGGAAGTGCTCAAGAAGGAAAGCTCTAGGGGAACCTGAGTGGCTCAGTCAGTTGAGTGCCCGACTTGGGCTCACGTCATGATCTCACAGTTCGTGAGTTCAAGCCCCACATCGGGCTCGCGGTTCTCAGTGCACACAGACCCTGCTTCAGATCCTCTGTCCCTCTCTCTCTGCCCCTCCCCCGCTTATGCTCTCTCTCTCAAAAAAAATAAAACATTTTGAAAAAAGAAGAAGAGGGGCATCTGAGTGGCTCAGTCCATTAAATATCTGACTTCAGCTCAGGTCATGATCTCATGGTTTGTAAGTTTGAGACCCGGGTTGGGCTCTGTGCCGACAACTCAGAGCCTGAAGCCTGCTTCACATTCTGTGTCTCCCTCTCTCTCCACCCCCCCTCCCCTGCTCATGCTGTCTCTCTCTACAATAAATAAACATTAAAACAAAAAATTTTTTAACAAGGAAGGGTCTCAGTGGGACAGCCAGGCTTTCAATTCCCCATCTCTAAAGTGGGGGATAATACCCACATGGGAGAGAGTAGTTGTGAGGAGTACAATGAAATAATGTAGATAGAGCACTTGAGCCCAAGGTTTTCCACTGTAATTTTACAGGCATCGAGAACGGAATGATACATTTAAAAAATATGAGCTGTATTAATTTTAAAAAAGAAACAGCAGGAAATGGAAAATTTTAAGATTCTAGAATATTTCAATCTGCCCTTCAGTATGTCCGTCCTACTGGAGGTGAACTTGGGGGTGGTGTTTGATCTATTGGTCCCCAGGAGCCAGTCCCTGCTAAGCCTGGCGTCATTCCACATCAAAGCAGACAAGGAGAGAAGTCAGAGGACCCGAAATGCTGCCCACACTTCAAAGGGAGTTCCTCTTCCGGAAGTTGTTACAGCCTTTCAAGGAGGGTAAAACAGCAGTGCAGCTGGAGGAGGGGGTGGGCGGAGGGGGGGGGGGGCCGCTCACAGCGAGGCACAGAAACGACAGCCAACTGGCTTCCACGCTGGGACGTGGAACTCTCCAGGGTCCGCACAGTACAGAAGGGACCGACGATGACACTCTGTACAGACTGTCGGCCCCTCCGCCTTCCTCCTTCGGTGGCGCCCAGAGCGACCGCTCGCCAGCTCCATCACAGGGCGACCATCAGTGGCGGTCAGTCCCCTGCAAGCCGTGCCCCCTCTGCACTCTGTCAAGTCCACTCGGACAGCTCTGATTCCTGGGCTTCCGCCCTGTGGCAGACACATTGGATGGCTGTGTTTCAAAATCACAACTAGAAAGAAAACACTCCCTATTCTGGGGGCGGAGATGGCAGGGATGCAGGGAAGTGAGAGGGCGCGGGATGGGGGTGGCGGAGGTGAAGCAGGGACCTAAAATGATCTGCGGTGTCCTGAACAGGTGCTCTGGGCCCAGCATCGGAAGCCCCCCTCTTCCAGCGCCCCACCCCCGCCCTCCTGCCTAGGGCCCTCTGCGAAGCTGGAGGTGGACACAGACCTGTCCGCACCCGTCTGCAGCCCACTGTTCAGTGACAGAAGGGACAGAAACAGGCTGAGATGGCTCCGGGAGCCGGCGCTCCCCTAATCGGTTCGGGCGGTGGACCAGCGGCGGCGGACCCTCCGGGGGGGCCCTGGGGTGCTCCCTCGGCGCGCACGTCCTCCCCACCCCTCTGCGCTCGCCGCCCCCGCCCCTTAAGCATCCCCCTTGCCCCCTGCGCGTTCACAGCCTCTCAACGCCCTACTAGTCGCCCAGCCCCGCCCACCCCTGGGCCCGTTTGCATCGCCCCCCCGCACCCCCCCAGCACACGCCCGACCCCCGCGCTGTCCCACCTCCAACCCCCTGCGCACCCCCTCGCGGTCGCAGCCCGGGTAGTCTCGGGACCCACCCCCGCACCCCCTGCCGGGCCCGCGCGGGGCGGGGACCGGGGCGGAGACGTGCCGCACGTGCGCCGCGCGGGG
>NC_043701.1:13471182-13595987 GCF_006229205.1 Suricata suricatta | reverse complement strand
GCGCCGTGCGGGGTGAGCGGCCCCGAGAGGCGGGGGAACAATGACGGCGGGACGGGCGGCGGGAGGGGGGCGGCGGCGGCCTCCGGAAAGCGCCGCTGACGGCTGGGGCGCGCTCTTGCGCGGCGCTGCTAGAACGGGCCGGAGATGCTGTTGCTGCCGAGGGAAAATACTTTCTGTAAGCGATGGAAACATGTTCCACTTTATTCGGTTGTTGGCTGGGGCCCAGTGCACGGAGGTCCCAGAGTTCTTCCGGAAGGAGCCGGGAGGTTTACAGCCTCCTCCGACCTGCGGTTCGCGGGGAGAAGAGTTAAGACCGAGGGGCGCCTGGGTGGCTCAGTCGGATGACCGACTTCGGCAAGTCATGCTCTCACGGCTCGTGGGTTCGAGCCCCGCATAGGGCTCTGTGCTGACAGCTAGCTCAGAGCCTGGAACCTGTCTTCAGATTCTGTGTCTGCCTCTCTCTCTCTGACCCTCCGCTCTGTCTGTCTGTCTGTCTCTCTCTGTCTCTCTCTCTCTCTCTCTCAAAAAAAAAAATTAAAAAAAAGACCGAGCCTGAGCATCTTAACGCAGCTGGAGGCGTTGGAGAAAGTGACAAAGGCATGGCTCCTGTGCGTGGCTCAGGGACTGATGCCCCGCCTCTGAACCCGGGCCCAGAATATGTCCTTTAAGGGACTGGTAATGGCTGGGCTTAGCCTGGGGAGGTTCCCCGAAGGGGGCGATTTGAGCGGAGGCTGTGAGTGTCCGGCCTGGGACTGGAAGAGGGCGCTCCCACCCGCCGCTTGGGGACCGGAGGCGGCAAAGGCGCCAGCAGCCCTCAGGGATTCTCGGCCGCGAACCCGCGCAGGGCCTGTGGCTCCTGGTCCCAGCTAGTCAGCTAATGAAAGATAGACACAGGGGACCCTCCCCCTTCCACCTCGAGCCATTGGAAACCGACTCGCCTGCGGAGGAATTACCACTGGAAACATTTTGGAGACACCTGGCCAGAGGCTTCTCTTGAGAGTTGCCTTCCAGAAGCCCAGGACAGGTATGTATCAGGGACCAAAATACCAGGAGCATGTTCCATCTTAGAAGGGTTTCTGCCTCTGTTGTACGTCCTGTGTCATGTTCCCTGCTGTAAACGTTAGCATCTGCATCTTGGGTTTGTGCAATGCTTTACAGTTCAAAACTGCTTTCACACCAGTGATTTATCTGGTGATCACTGTAACCTATGAGACAGGTGTTATTACTCATGTTTAACCAGCGGAGGAAGTGACGCTCAGATGAGCGAAATCCTACACCCAAAGTGACACAGGTGTTAGTGAGAGCTGGGGGACTAGCACGCTGGTGTTCCGGCTGCAAATCCAAGGCTCTTTAAATACATCAGAGGGGGTGCCTGGGTGGCTCAGTTGGTTAGGCCAGTGCAGCTCAGATCATGATCTCATGGTTTGTGGGTTCAAGCCCCGCCTCCGGCTCTGTGCTGACAGCTCAGAGCCTGGAACCTGTTTCTGATTCTGTGTGTCTCTCTCTCTGACCCTCCCCCACTCACACTCTGTGTCTCTCTCGCTCAAAAATAAATAAACATTAAAAAAATAAAAAATTAATACATCAGAGGAAGAAAACCAGGCCTGCTTCGTGCTTCTGGTGCCCAGGGCACACCCAACAATTAAAATGAAATCCAGAAGGACTAGGTTCATTTCTTTTCTTAGTCTTTGCTCTTTCAGACTGTCCCCTTGCCACACAGGTGAGCTCTGGTATTATACACCTGTGTGTGAAGAAGGGGTTCTGTCAGAACCCCAAGGAAAGCCAGGGAGGAACAGAATGGGGGATGAAGCTGGGTCACCAGTTGGGGCTCTCTTCCTTAGCCACACTTAATCGTTAGGCCAACTCAGGCCTCTGTCTTTCCTCATATTGATCGCTCACTGGAGACGCTTTCTTCCCGTCCCAGTCTGGGCTCGGCCTGCCTAAAACAGGCTGCGCCCAAGGGCACCTCTGAAGCTTCCACCTCCGCCGCTGCCATCTCACCCCGCAGGAAACAAAAACATCGCACCCCTCCCATGGACATGACAACATTGTTAAAACGAGTTTGGCTCCTAGAGGACTGTCACTTCAGCTGTGGTCTCTGCCGAGCCACCACACGAAGTCTCTGGCCTGTTCAGCAAAGCAGATAATCCTCTGTGGTTCCTGAGGCTGAGGGGCCATCACAGTCAAGCTTTTTAAAAATGCACATCACTGACGAATGGATCAAGAAGACGTGGTATATATACACGATGGAGTACTACATGGCACTGAGAAAGAATGAGATCTGGCCATTTGTAGCAACGTGGATGGACCTCGAGGGTGTCATGCTAAGCGAAATAAGTCAGGCGGAGAAGGATAGATACCACATGTTTGCACTCATAGGTCTAACAGAACAGAAGAAACCTAACGGAGGACCAGGGGGAGGGGAAGGGGGAAAGAGAGTTGGGGAAAGAGAGGGACGCAAAACTTGAGAGGATATTGAATACTGAAAACAAACTAAGGGTTGAAGGGGAAGGGGGAGGGGGGAAAGAGGTGGTGGTGATGGAGGAGGGCACTTGTGGGGAAGAGCACTGGGTGTTGTATGGAAACCAATTTGACAATAAACTATTTTTTTAAAAATGCACATCAGGGGCACCTGGGTGGCTCAGTCAGTGAAGCGTCCGACTACAGCTCAGGTCATGATCTCATGGTTTGTGGGTTCAAGCCCCCTGTCAGGCTCTGTGCTGACAGCTCAGAGCCTAGAACCTACTTCTGATTCTGTGTCTCCCACTCTCTCTGACCCTCCCCTGCTCACGCTGTGTGTGTCTCTCTCTCTCAAAAATAAACAAAAACATTTAAAAAAATTTTTTTAAAAATAAAAATGCATATCAGGGCACCTGGGGTGGCTCAGTTGGTGAAGCATCCAACTTTGGTTCAGGTCCTAATCTCGCAGTCCACGAGTTCGAGCCCCACATTGGGCTCTGTGCTGACAGCTCAGAGCCTGGAGCCTGCTTCACATTCTGTGTCTCCCTCTCTCTGTGTTCCTCCCCCACTCGTGCTCTGTCTCTCTCTCAAAAATAAATAAAAAACATTAAAATTTTTTCTTAAAATAAAAATGCACACCACTGAGCGCATCTTTAGATTGGGATTCAGGAGGTCCTGGATGTGTGCTATTTGTTTTGTTTCAAATACTCTGAAGTGATTTGGATGATCAGGTGGGTTTGGAACCCACAGACCTAGGATGACACTCGTCTGAATTGGCAGATTATTGGTCAAGTGAGGAACGTGTCATTCAGATGTTCATGACGCGTAGGAATGGGCAGAGGACAGCTCCATTCATGAGAGCCCAAAAGGGAACTAAAACCGCCCGTGGTAGGAAAATGCTGTGTTGAGCGTAAGACTTAGAGGAATAAAGGTTAGGGAACTGAGAATGGGTGGGAACTTATTTTTACTAAAATAAAATGAAAGAGTCAGTACTCTAGCTAGAGATACGGTCAGTGGCTCACATTTACATGACTTCTATTCTGATCAATGGACCGTGTTTGCTTCATTGCCTGACTCTCCGGACACGCACTGCTCCTGCAGTAGCCACTAGCCATGTGCGGACACGGCTCCCCTGAAGATGCCTCATTCAGCTGAAAGGTGCTGTCCGTGCAAGGGTCACACTGGACTTGAAAGGCTTCGTGAGGAAAAGTAACAGCTCATGGACACCGCCAACACTGATTTTGTGTCAAAAGAATATTAGAGATCCATTGAATTAAAATCTAATACATTATTAAAAGTAATTTCACCTGTTTCTTTTTACTTGTTTTCACGTGGCTCCTAGAAAACTTTAACTTACATGTATGGTCTGTGGGGGCTGAGAGCATTCGTGATCTGGGTGATTAAGATTTATGTGTATGTGAGTAGGTGTTAAATTCATCCAACTGGGCCCTGAAGCCTTGTGTGCTGTACTGCTAAATATAAATAAAGATCCGTTTAAAAAATTTTAAAAACTAACAGTAGATTCCAGTTGCATTTAGAGCAAAAGCTAAGCTCCTCTCCCTCACCTGATACCGAGCTCCCCATGGAGCACTGCCCTTCCCGCTTCCCAGGTGTGCCTCGCTCACACCCATCTTGGAGTATTTGCATTTGCATTTTCCTCTGCTTGGAAGGTTTTTCTTCCAGATCTTTGCTCCCATTCATATCTCAGCTAAAACATCACCTCCTTCCTCGGCCATCTGTATCAGGAAGGATGTTTTGGTCAAAAGGAACAAGAAACTCAAACTGGCTTAAACACTGAAGGGAGTTTACTGCTGTAGACCTAAGTCCAGAAGCAAATCAAGCTCCAGCCAGGGTACAGTCAGGGACTTGGATCCTTTTTTCTGTGATTCTCTGGGTGTTCCCCTCAACAGTCACCTTTATCTTCATCCTGACCTCCTCATGCAGCAAAATGGCTGCAGCAATCCCTGGCCTCACATCCATATCCCACCTCCTCCAGAAAGAGAGTTTCTTGTCCTTCAACACTCAAAGGAAAGTTCTGGACTTCACCTACCCAATCCTATAGCCCAGGAGACTCCCACCCACTAACTGGTGTAATCCTGAACCAGTCAGTGCTCAAAGGACCAGAATTAGGTTTAGGCGGTGAAAGCCCCATGCCGCCCAAGTCTCAGGGCTCTGATGTGTTTGAGACATTTGGATGGGTTCTGGGGAAGCAGCCGATGTGTCACTAGACCACCCTACCACCTTACATCACTGTCCAGACCAGTACTTAGCAAACTTTTCCTGTCCAGAAAAATAGTAGATAATGAGAGTTTGCATGCTTCCTAAAAGTCTGTATTTTAGAATCTTTAAAAAAGTATAAATTATTCTTAGCTCATGGCCTTACCAAATAGGCCAAGGGCCGGATTTGACCCAAGGGCGAGATTTGCCAACGCTGATCTAGACCATCGTGATGCTTGTGATGTCTAAATTTACCTCGTTTATTTCTCTCCCCTGACTATGACGTAAGCTCCGTGAGAGCGGGAACCGTGTCTGTCTTACCCTCCACTGTCTTCTCTGTGCACAGAGATGCTCACTAAATACTTCCTGGATGAATGATGAGAAAAGTTTAGGCAGAGTAGGAGGACCCAGCGCCTCGCTCTGGCCTGGCTTTCTCTGCCCTTCCCGCCTCGAGGACACAGCTGTCCCATCCTGGGCAGGACTGCCACTGGCCAACGAGCCCCCTCTGGCTGGTGCAGCCCAGCACCCAGGGCCGCGGGGAGGGCGAGGACTGGACCCTGTACAGCGGCCTTGGCGTGGAGTTCCGAGTCAGAGTTCTAAGAGCTCACCTTCTTTTATTGTTCCCGCACCTCTATGGCAAGCTCCTCTGGTTGTGCTCTGCTTGCTGGTTTGACTCTCTTTTCTTTCACCAACTCCCAACACCCTCTTGTCCCGGTTTTCAGCAACAGGACTGCAGTTTGCATGGTTTGAAGTGAAACTCTCATTTGGTACCTGGAAGGACATCCAAGCCTAACAGAAGGTCCCATCGGGCCGGTATGCGGTTTGGGAAGGGATTTCTGCGCTGTGCGCTTACTAAAGGTCAAGAACGACAGTGGGAACCCAGAAGAAGGACCAGCCAAAGTCGTCAAGGAAATGGGGAAGCTGTTGTAAAAATACAGAGTAATATTCTTTCATCTGGGAAGATAGAAGCCAAGAGGGAATAACATCTGTTTGATCATGAATGTTATGGCGAGGGTGGCCATGAACTCATTCACCAAAACCTGACCGGGACCAGGGTGCCCTGCTCAGACCTTGAGAGAATTCTGTTTGGGAAGAATAGAATAAAATCTGACTTCACTTGGTGGGTGGTAAGCTCATGGAACTCATTACCCCAAGGAGGAATCAGGCGGGAAATAAAAAGGCCCAGTAACCAAGACAGATTTTAATGACCCACAAGAGGCATGAGGATGCCTTGGGATATCAGGATGTGCTCTCAGAAGTGGCTGACAGGAAGCAGAACTTCACATTGCTTCCCTGCGTATCCCTGGAAGGGACAGAGCTCCAAGCAGGAATGATCATGAGCCATGGCCGTACGCCACCCCATGTCTTGGGAGGTCTGGAAGATTCCCTTGCTCTGGGGAAGGGGGGCCTCATTGATCAAAGAGTGACTTTCCCAAGTTGGAACGCTAGGCCAGCTACAATCTGTCACTGGGAATCTGGAGATCATTAAGATAATAAAATGATGTTTGTGGAAACATTACATAAATGCCTACTCAGTGGAAACTCGCCTGTTGTCATTACAATAGCTAATGTCGATTAGGTACGAAGTGCTATAAGTACTTATTTAATCCTTATGACAACCCTGTAATATGGGTACTATCATATCATCATCCTATTTGACAGATGGGAAAACTGAGGCGCAGAGAAATAACCCTTTCAAGGTCCCACAGCTAATAAGTGATCCAGGATTCAAACTCGGACTAACTGTAGAGTATGTAACTTCCCCCATCAAACCAGGATTCAGGCCACCCCTACAGTTCTACTGAAGAGGGTACAGCTCAGCTCCAGTCAGGTGTTGCTAGGAAGGAACGCAGGTCCGTTGTGCCCGTACAGATTTTTTTCTAGGAAAGTCATGCGAGTCACCACCAGGCTCTGGATGGAACAAGTCCAGCTAAATGTAGCCTGAAGTCATCTGGCTCCTGACTTCTGCTCTACCCACACCACCCCTCCGGCAACATTTCTCACAGACAAGATGCTTGACCCGAGTTCCTAGGCCTGTGCTCTGATTGGCAGTAGGACAGACTCTTGGGGCTGGGTGCTTCTGTGACTGGGGGTCTGTCGCCAACAGAACAGATTTGATGCCCCGGCCACTGAGCAACGTCCAGTAATCTCTCTGCTCCCTTACAGTTCCAGGACCCAATGAAACAATGAATGCCATCACTGAAAGTGGCATCCAAGGCTCTGAGGCAGAGAGAGATGCGGACGTGTGGGAGGATAGGCTCTGTGGCACAGAACCTGATCGTCCAGAACAAGCGCATAAACCACACAAAATGTTTAGAACCCAGGGCTGCACCTTAGAGCTGGTGGGTGTGAGAAAACTGGCAAAGCAAAGGCAGGGCAAGGACCTGTAGCATCAAGTGGAGCCTTCATTCAGGGTCACCCCTAGGGTGGGGTAGGTTGTGGCCTGCACCTCAAGTTGAACAGAGGACTGGGGGCCTTTTTCTAGTTTGCACAAAGGCACTATCTAATTTGCTATACCAAGCACTCCTGAGGCTGTGTCTGTCTGCCCAGAGAACGGACCTTTTCTAATTCTTATCAAGTCTCCATATGTACCAGGAGAAATGGACCCTGGAGAAATTCGGGGTGCTGCTCTACAGCACAGGGCTTGATGTGCCCCCTAAGGGCAGGGCTCCAAGCTCAGTGACAGGACCGGAGCTCAGGACCCCAGGATCTGGGGCTCCCTGCACCAGCCAGTGCTCCAGGGAGGAAGGAGAGGCAGGGCAAGGAGGCCAGCCTGCAAGAGGACAGAGGTTCAGCTTCCTCATTCTGTCCCCAGTGAGAGAGCAAGGTCCACCCAGCCCCTGGGTGGAGCAGGAAGTGAGAGAAAAGGCCACACCTGGGCGCACGACCCTTTATTGCCCGAGAGCCCCACCTTCATAAGTGTGGCTGAAACAGCATCCTGGATCCTGACCAAAGAGATTACAGCAGTGACCTGGGGGGCAGCCAGCAGAGGGGCGGGGTCTTCTCTCCCCACAGAACACGAACCAACTCAGTTAATCCTCACAATTTCCCGGGTCACAGGTAAGGAAACGGAACCAAGACAAGAAAGATAAGGAATTGGGTCAAGGTTGCATAACTAGTAAGTTGCAGAAGTGGACTTTGAACCTAAAGTGGACGCTGTGGCCTCTGCCCAGGTTCCCTTCAGGGCTGATGACAGCTCACGACCAGTCCCTCCCCAGGAATAGCCCTGCCTGAAGGAAGCCACCCCACATCCAACCCGGGCCCCTTCCAGGGGGCAGCCCCTATCCAACTCAGCCGTGCCGGGGTGGGGGTGGGGCACAAATACTAAGTCCCTTGCCCTAGTTTGGGACAATTCAGAAGGGCCATCCTGGCTTCAGAGTTTTTATCGCAACTGTTCTATGTCAACATCTCCCTCTGCTGCCCTCACTCTTAAAGCTGCTGCTGGGGGCGGTGAGCAGCACATCTCCTCAATAAACTCTCTGCATGCAAATCTCCCTCTTAGAATTGTCCTTGGGGACATCCTACCTAAGACCCCTGCATTCACCACCTTTATGAAACGCTGCCTCGCACCTCAAGCTTGCCAGGATCGAAGAATCTAGAATTCCAGTAGGGAGGGTGAGGCAAATCAGCAATGAGCACCAGCAGGAAGCCACCATCACCCCCTTGGCTAGAGGCACAGAAGATGGGGCAGTGTTACCCCAGCCCAGGGATCACCAGGCAGAAGCTGGGATCACACTAGGTCACAGCGGGTCTGTCTGGGAGAAACAGAAACCCCTACTGGAGGCACCCTGGATGTTTGGGAGGGTAAGACCCTGGCTCCTCCCAGGCCCCCTCCTTCAGCTTTATGATTATAGACTACTCGTAAGCCCAGAGAGTGAATACCCCAGCTTAAGTTTGCACTTACTTAGGCAATATTAAAAACTGAAAATGTCAAGTCAGTTTCATGTCCCTTCTGAAAGGGAAACATTGGCGTCATCAGCCTCGGCCCTGGCCCTGCACACCCTCGCTGTCCAGACTTTCCATTGCTTTGATCCCTTCAGGGTTGGGGGTGGGCAGCCCAAAACAGCCTGGAGAGCCAGTGGACTTTACAGCTTGAGGGTCTGTCCTAGGGAAGGGCCCCCTGACTGTAGGGGGCCATCTCTCCAGGGCATTAAAGTCACTTCGGGGCTTGTGAATCTCAGTCTAGAAGAGGGTGTGCATGCGTGCGGTCTCCTCTGTCACAGGAGGACTGTGTGTGCACATCTTTTAAAATGGAGCGGAGTCACTGGCGTTGGTAATAGATGGAATGTGAACCTATTTGGTTTGTATCATGTGGAGGGAAAGCTCCTTTGGTTTGTCCCCATGGAAGGAAACCAGGTCCAGTGGAGAGATGAGGACCGAGGAGCCCAACCTGCCCCCTCCTCCCCCCAGCAGACTACTGGCTCCAAGGAGGCCAGGCCCGGCCCTGGAGACAGGCTGCCATCGGTTTGTTTTCCAGTGGGCTGGAGACCTGGGCTGAAGGCACATCTGCTTCTGTTTATTCTTCCTCCTTATCTTAACGGGCCCCCACCCATCACTCCCTGTTACCCCTCACCACCCCACTCACCACACTGGGACACTCAGGTGCCTCTTGCTGCCCCAGGCAAAGACTCAGGGCTGGGGGGAGGGGGAAGGACAAGCTGGAGACTTGGTGTCCTGGGTTAAGGGTCCTCCTAAACACCCCCTGCCAAGCTCCACTGGATACTATGGTCAAAGTGGGACAGGACAAAAGGAGTGAAAGGCCAAAGACTCTCCTCCTGGGAAGGAAAGCAGGAAACTGGCAGGTTGCTAGGGGCAACCTTAGCTCTACGAGAAATGTAATTATGTTTAAATTTCAGGTTACACCTAGGCTAATAACTACAACTGGAAATTCCTGTGGGGAGGAGGAAGTTTTCTCTCGTTAAGAGATAATAGAGAGTTACTCGCCCTTGAACCGAGAGCAGTCAGTTTCGTACAGGAAGAACATCTCGCATGGGGCCCCTGCTAGCCAATAAGGCACCTTTGGGCAGACTAGAAAAAGGGGCCCCTTGGTCCAGGCAGCTGCTCCTGTCCCTTCCCAGCACCCTGGGACGGGAGAAAAGGGACAGTTACATAAGCCTAGCAGCTCTCTCCCTCCCTCCTCGCTCTCCCTTTCATTAACCTGGACTGCCTGAGCTCTGAATAGACCGCCCCAGAGGCCGAGGAAACCACTGGAAGCTGTGAGAGGAGCTTGCAAGGCTTTTAACACTAACTTGGGCCAGAGTCCCTGCTCTAGTCCCCGGCATGGCAAGGCTGCGAGTTGAGTCGTAAGAAAGCCTTCTAATCATGCTCCAGGCCTGACCCGGCTTCTCCTAATTTGTCTTATCAGCAATTTAGAAATCATGAGAAAGGTACCAGATTTCTCAAGGATTTCCTTTTTCATTTTTCATTGAGTTTTTTTATTTCAGAGAGAGTGAGGGTGAGGCAGAGGGAGGGAGGAGAGTGAGAGAGAGAGAGAATCAATCCCAAGCAGGCTCCATGCTCAGCAAGGACCCGGACATGGGGCTCGATCCCATAACCCTGGGATCATGACCTGAGTCAGACGCCCAACCGACTGAGTCGCCCAGGCGCCCCATCGAGGATTTCCTTCTTTAAATTTTGCTTAATGCCTGTCATCATCACGCATGGTTTTTGTTTCTGTAATTTTAATTGTAGATAGCATGAAGTTCCATTCTTTTTAAGTAGTTCTCTCTCTCTCTCTCTCTCTCTCTCTCTTTTGGTAGCAAAATTGGCAATATAGCATGGTGGTTCCAAGCCTGATTTTGGAATCAGAATGATTTAAGTTCCAATTTTAACTCCCCCAATTGCTAGCTGAATGGCCCTGTGCAATTCACTTAACTTCTCCACATCCCAGTGTTCCCGTCTATAAAATGGAGATAAGTAAGAGTATTTACCATAAAGAATTGGCACATGAATTTAAATGAGGTGATGCATGGAAAACACTTACAAAGTGCCAGGCACACAGCACCTAATACTCATTAGCTACTCTTACGCTTCTTTTAATTAGGTAGGGAAAGTGACACCTTACTCCTGGGTAACCGCAAAGGTTGACCATATTTTCTGTCCCTTGGAGAAATGGCTGATTCACTGTCAGGGCCAGAGAAAGTGAAACTGGGGCATCAACTTGTGCCAAAAGACTCGGAAGTGTTCAAAAACATAGGAGACATCGATGGGATTCTTTGGAACAATTTGAGCATCAAAATGAACAATGACTACAAGCGTAAAAGGATAAATAAAATAAATTGTGTCCATCGTGATATTCAAAACAAGAGGGAAAGGAAGGGAAACAGCTCATAAAAATGGAAGGAATAATAGAATTGGGTATCACTATTTTGTAGCCCCCCAATAAAACAAGGTATCTATGCAAAGTTTATCAATGGAGCCACTGGATAAAAATTTACTGGACAGTGAGATATTCACATTGCCACAGATGACTCATGTATTATCAAGGGAGAAATGTCCCTTTACAATAGAGAGACCTGGGGATCAGTATCTTAAATGAGTAATCAAACTGAGCATGTCCAACAATTATGCACCTTCTGATGTAATATAATCTTTTTTTTAAGTTTATTTATTTTGAGAGAGTGTGTGGGAGGGGCAGACAGAGAGAGAAAGAGTGAGAGAGAATCTCAAGCAGGCTCTGCACTGTCAGTTCGGATTCCAATGTGATCTCACATCCATGAGATCATGATCTGAGCTGAAATCAAGAGTCAGACACTCCACCAACTGAGACACCCAGGTGCCCCTGACCTAATACAATCTGAAATACACAATGCCACCTGTGAATTATTTCTGCCGAAGTAACTACCATGATTCTAACCACGCCTCATGACAACATTACAATGTATGAGAAAGATGGAGATGGAGGAACAAGAGAAATCAAGAAGATAAACTCACAATGTGGAACAGACTGTAAGACAACTGACCAGTGGCAAAGGCTCTCTCCTTGACCAGACTTTAATCAGGCTCCTTTGAATGTCTTTTGATTAGACCTTGACCTTGGTCCCCACTCTGTCTTGAGCCTGCCCAGCTAGTCTTAGTAAAGAATCTTGCTAAATCATCCCCCACCCTTGACATCTGATCACCCTCAACTTCTGATCAAGGTCTTCATGGCCCAGTTTTGATAATTAAGCCCTTGACCTGCCTTTAGCGAGGGTCCTGTCAGGCCAGTGTAGCAAGAATCCCACTTGCCCTTGATGTCTGCTCTTGGGACTTGTCTTTCCACCGACGCCCTCATCCTGCTCTTTGGCTATAAATCCCACCTGCCCTTGTTTCAGAGCTGAGTACGATCTGTCTCTCTCATTACAATAATCTCCGTTATCATTTGAGAACAACTTTCTCATTAACACTTCAAGAAGTTCATGTCATTTTTCTAAAGGTGGATTATTTTAGAATCAAAGAGGTTAGAAAGACGTAATGATCCAATGAATATAAGATTCCGTGATTGGATTCTAACCAAAAAGGAAAAAATAATCTACAAAAGATATTTGGAGGACAGTTGCATCCTTTTGATTATGGACTGGATATTATAAAAGTACTTGTTAGGTTCTGCAGGTGTGATAATGGTACTGGTTATGAGGAGGATGTCTTTGCTCCTGTGAAATGTCCGCATTTTGTTAACACCTATAGTTAGAGGTTGTCTTAATTTCCTAGTACAGCTGTAACAAAGTACCACAAGTGGAGTGGTTTTCAGCAACAGAAACCTGCCCTCTCACAGTTCTGGAAGCTAGCGGTCTGAAGTCCAGTGTCAGTGGGCCATGCTTTGTCTGAAAGCTCTGGGGGAAGATCCCTCCTCGGTCCCCCCCAGCTCCTGGGTGGTCTGGTAAATCCTTGCTGTCCCCTGGCTTGGGACCACGGTAACTGCAATCTCTGCGTCCAAGTCACATGTCCTCAACTGTGTGCTTCTCTGTGACTTCAAATCTCATCTCTCTCTCTTTATAAGGACACCAGTCACTGGATGGAGGGTCAACCCTGCTCCGGCACATGCTCACCGTAACTTGATTACGTCTGTGAAGGTGCTACGCATAGGTAGGTCACATTCACTAGAACGAGGGTTGAGGACTTCAGCCTGTCTTTTGGTGGAACATAATTCAACCCAGAACAAGGATGAAATGTCACGATGTCTGAAATTTACTTTCACTTATTTCAGCAAAAAAGAACTTTCTTTAACTCGAGAAAGTGTGAAAAGGGAAAAAAATTAATGTAGTGAAGGTGATCATTGTGAAATCTAGGTTGAAAGTTTAGGGGTGAGTATTATATTCTTTCAACTTTTCTATAGGTTTGAAAATTTTCAAAATAAAAAAACGGAAGGAAATTTAAAAATATAAATAAATAAATAATTGAAGGAAAACCAGACACCTGACAATTCGCCATCCACAGTCCTATTGTTTCATATATATTTTTTTAAACAAGCATTCCCATTTTTAATAAGCACTTAAAGATGATTCCAATGCACCGCCGGATTGAAAAAAACATTATAAGGGGCGCCTGGGTGGCTCAGTAGGTTAAGCATCCAACTTCAGCTCAGGTCATGATCTCACAGTTTGTGGGTTCAAGCCCTGCATCAGGATCTGTGCTGACAGCTCAGAGCCAGGAGCCTGCTTCAGATTCTGTGCTCCCTCTCTCTCTGCCCCTTACCTGCTCATGCTCTGTCTCTCTGTGTCTCAAAAATAAATGAAACATTAAAAATTTTTTAAATAAATAATAAATATTATTTTTTAAAAAAAGAAAAAAAACACTATAAATTTCTAATATTATACCATACTATTAAAAATACTATTGGTGGCTCGCTCTACATGGATCCACTGTGTTGTTGAAGTCTGTGAGCCCGAGTTTAGGCTGGCCGGGCCTAAATTCGAAATAAAACCCTTTGCTTTTGGAAAAAAAAAAATACTATTGGTATGGCTCATTCAGTTCAGTGTCCGACTTTGCTTCAGGTCATGATCTCAAGGTTTATGAGTTCAAGCCCCACACGGGGTTCTGTGCGGACAGCTAGGAGCCCGGAGCCTGCTTCGGAACCTGTGTATCCCTCTGTCTCTCTGCCCCTCTCCCGCTCGTGCTCATTCTCTCTGTCTCTCTCAAATGGAGAAATAATACTACTAATACTAAATACTAAATGTATTACAAATCTATATACACACTAAGCACTAAATATACTTAGTAAATATAAATACTAGATAGTCTAAATAATACTATCCTTAATTTATAATACTCAATACTATAAATATAATAAGTAGTAAAAATATCATAAACTCACAGGGATGTATTTAAATCCCTGCCCCTTCTTTCTACCAACACACTCTAAGATATGTTCTTTTCAGAGCATAAATGTATATAAAATTGTGTCACCCAAAACAACACACACACACACAAAGATGGTGAGTATTTCGGGGAACACTGGCCAATGTAACAACATCTAACAATCTATTATTAGGTGTATATTTCACAAAAGGGAGTTATATCAAATAAGTTTATTTCTCCTGAAGAGGCTGCAGTTAGGATTTTTTCATCCCTCCTCTGCTCTTATCTCTCTTATGGGTATATGCTTTTTTTTTAAGTCCCTTTACCCACATTTTAGTGGGGCTTGGGGAGGAGGCTGAGGCCGATGCACACTTTCAGTCTCCTGTGTTTAATGGGAGGTCCTCAGAGTCCAAGGTATTCAACCTTAATTTTATTGAAAGAGGCTTCCTTGTCTAAATCTAGTCCCAGTTACAAAATGGCAGCCAAGGAGAAATATGACTTGATTCACATCATCTGAAGACCACTTTCCAAAAATGCTTTTGGCCTGTGTGGTTAAGTCTGAATTATCGTCGAAGTACAATCGTCTGACTGTCATGCGTGGACCATGCAGAGACAGCTCCAGCCCAAAGCCCCAGCCTCGTCCCTTCTGCGGAACACCCGTGCTCACAAACAGTAGGTTCCCCTTCTCTGGCCCTGGAATAAACAGGAAGGTCTCTTGGAGCTGTGGTCTCAGGGCCACAGTCCTGCCCCTAATTTCTTCAGACCCTTTACCAAGAACTGAGTCATTGCAACATCGCGCTCAGCCCGCTGCCTCAGCACAAGGCAAGCTTTGCTGTGGTGTGAGGTTTTGCAGGCTGCAAACTACATCTAGGTCAGCAAATTAAACTCCACGGTGTGGTTACAGAGTCCGGCCTCATCTGGCTCAAGGGCGGTCTGGCTTCACCCTCTGGGCACTGGCTCTTCTGGCGCTCGGGATACCCGGGCCCTCGGCGGGTGTTTAAGGTACAGCACTTCAAGCCCAAGCTGCTGGATGACATGTGCCTACACTCAGAGCCTTGTTTTGTCCACCAGGGCTCCGGGGTGTGTGAGTGGCAGTCCTCCACTCCTGCGGACACTGAGATTTGTGTGTGCATATAGAGACAAAAGGGGGAAGGTGGAGACGTATTTCTTTGTTCCTTAGTTTCATTTACTGCCTGTGTTTTTTTGCTGCCATGATGACCCCACCATGAGCCTTTTTTCTCAGTTCCCTTTCGTGGAAGCTCTTAAGAAGAAGTTCACAACAGATGGCCAACTGGTATACCTAGACAGGGTTTTACAAACCCCATCCCAGTAGCCAATGGGATGGAGTCCCCTGGTTCGGGAACTGGGTCTCAGATCGACAGTGGATAAAGCCCCCGGAAACTAAGTTATGTTAAAAATTCAAAACAGACAAACAAAGATTCACAACAACTCAGCAAATACTTTCTTGAGGGCCTGCTGCTGTCCAGGGCTCGGGAACACAGACGTGAAAACCAGAGTCGCCTCTCAGGAGCTCTTTGACAATGGAGAAAGTTCACCAACATCCTAGTGGATGACTACACTTCTTACGGCCTCGCACTGACTCATGCTTCCGGAAACCGTACGCCAAGTTCACTCTGGGGAAAACCCCTCCTTCATTCTCTGTGTGCTTTCATTGGAACTAGATCTGCCCCTGGCTCTAGAGCTAAGACGCAAACTCGGGCCGGCCACAGTGATTGGCCGAAGATACACATGAAATTCTTGCCGATCGTATTTAGGCTGAGGTACTAGGTACTTTTTACTAGGGTTGCTATCAGTAAGGATGATATGAGAATAGAGTTTCTAGAAACCACAAGATGAAATCTAACAAGATGAGGCCAACATAGCAGAAGACAGACCTGAATGAGAGAAACTGAGTCCCCCTGGTCAGGCCATTCTCGAAGTTCCATATATTCCTGTGGAATAACAGGAATTTATTTCCTGTTAATTGTCCTAGTCATCATTTTTATTTGTTTAAGCTACTCAGATGGCATTCTCTGTAATTTGCCACTAAAAGAGCTCTGTGTAATAAGTTGAATAGTGTCCACCAAAAATTCACATCCACCCAGAACTCTGGAACGGGACCTTACTTAAAAATAGGGTCTTCGGGGCGCCTGGGTGGCTCAGTCGGTTGGGCCTCCGGCTTCGGCTCAGGTCAGATCTCATGTTCGTGGGTTCGAGCCCCGCGTCAGGCTCTGTGCTGACAGCCAGCTCAGAGCCTGGAGCCTGCTTCCGGTTCTGTGTCTCCTCTCTCTGCCCCTCCCCCGTCTCATGCTCTGTCTCTCTCTGTATCAAAAATAAATAAAAACCTTAAAAAAAATTAAAAAAAAAAATAGGGTCTTCAAAGATGTAATCAAAGATGTTGTGATGACATCATCTTTGATATATAGTGTGCCCCAAAACTTTTTTTTTTAAGTTTATTTACTTATTTGGAGAGAGACAGAGACAGTGTGAGGGAGGGAGGGTGAGGGAGAGAGGAAGAGAGAGAGAGAGGAGAGAGAGGAGAGAGAGAGAGAGAGAGAGAGAGAGAGAGAGAGAGAGAGAGAGACTCCCAAGGAGGCTCCACACTCAGCACAAAGCCCGATGTGGGGCTTGAACCCATGAAACTGTGAGATCATGACTTGAGCTGATACCAAGAGTCGAATGCTTAACTGACTGAGCCACCCATAATGTGCCCCAGATCTAACGCCTGCTGTTCATAAAGATGAGGAGAGGCAGAGAATGGAGGAATTTATGTTGCCGAAGGCCACGGAGCGCCGGAGCTACCCGCAGGGACGAGGCAAGGAAGGACCCTCTCGGGAGAGCACGTAAAGGGAATGTGTCCCCGCTGACACCTAGATTTCAAACATCGGCCTCCAGAACCGTAGCATTTCCAGCTTTAAGCCACCCTGCGCGTGGCACTTGATGACAGCAGCCCTGGCAAAGCCATGCCCGCTGATGCAGGAAATCGTTCAATAAATATTTATTGGTCCCTAATATGGGTCTGAACAGATCCCAGCATAAAATCCAGAGGCTGCAGAGAGACCCCTGAGCTGGGACTTTGTGAAGAACGTGTTGTCCCACCAACCCGCCCCCCCCAGGGGCATCTCTGGAAGGCCAGGGGAATCGGCAGGATTCACGGCCCCCTGCTCTAGCTGTTTTGGAAGCCACTCTCCTGACACGGGACCTCTGTTTCTTCAACAGGGAAATGAGCTCTGTTTCGTATAAATTGAATACATTTTTCCAAGTTTGTTTTTTGTCTTTTTACTTTGTTTATAGTAATCATTGCCCTGCAGAATTTCCACTTTTTTACATTTTCAAATCTATCCATTTTTTTAAGGCTTAGAGTTGTTGGCTTTTAAAAATGTCACACCGTCTCTCTCATAAATAAAAACATTAAAATTTTTTTTAATTTCCCTTTTTTTTTAAATGTTTTATTTATTTTTTTAGAGAGAGAGAGAGAGACAGTGTGAGCAGGGGAGGGTCAGAGAGAGAGGGAGACACAAAATTCAAAGATAGGCTCCAGGCTCTGAGCTAGCTGTCAGCACAGAGCCCGACAGGGGGCTTGAACCCACAAACTGTGAGATCACGACCTGAGCAGAAGTCGGATGCTCAACTGACTGAGCCACCCAGGCGCCCCTTAATGTCCCATTTTTATCTAATGGGCTATACTACGTAATAATGTTGTTGCTTTTTTCATTTCTTTTTTTTCTTATTGCAGAAAAAGACACATAACGAAATTTACCACCTTCCCCAGTTTTAGGTATACAGTTCAGCGGCATTAAGTGCATTCCCACTACTGTGCCCCTGTCGTCACCATCCATCTCCAGAACGCTTTCCATCTTGCAAAACTGAAACTCTACACCCATTCGCCAATAACGCCCCATTTCTCCCTCCCTATGCCTCCGCTAGCCATTGTACTTTCTGTTTGTAAGTTTAACTGCTCTTAGGACTAAGGCAGCTTTCTTTTATATTTACTTGTACTTCCCTTCCACTGCATTTCCACCACCTTTATGGGGTGCCTCCAATAAACAGCAGCAGTGGAAACGACCACCATTTGTGTCCAGGCATTGTTCCCAGGCTCCCTGTCCAACAGCTCTAATCTTCCAGTGTCCCTGCCAGCGGGGTGGCCTTCTGTCCATTTTACAGGATGAGGGAAGTGTGGCCCCAACGGATTATACAAATTGCACTGATTAAGAGTCTCACTCCCGCTCTTCATTGGAAGAGGGAGGATTTGTGTTCGTGTCTGTCCGAGCCAAAGCCAGGGCTCCTGGCACAGCGCCATTTTAGACGACTCGCAGGTGTGCCCCCGGAGTGAGCAGCGTCTACAGACTTCTGATCTTGTCTCTCAAATGTGGACTCTTCCTGGCCTTCCTCCCACAGGAGAACCTTACTTTCGAACGCTGCAGGTACCTTTTGCACCCTGAAGCCTGGTTACAGAACACAACTCTGTGAATATCATGGGGGAATAAGAGGAAGTAATTATTCAAAAAGCGAGGTTTATGCCCATGGTCAAGATTCCAGTGTTGAAGGCGACAGTAGCCCCAAGTGGCTTCCATGGGTGTGTCCTCACCCCACTTTCTGCCCTCCCTCAGGTAGGTGGCCTCTCGCTGCCAACTTGTCTTGTCCTAACCACAGGAAAGCACAGAAGAGTGTGAACTTGGCCTCATCTGAACTGTTTCCTGTGTGAGCTCTGTGTCTCACTTAAAGGAAGTGTAAACAATGGTGAATGATACTTGTATTAGTTTGCTAGGGCTGACCTGACAGAGCACGCTTGAATGACAGAAACGTCTCACAGCCCTGGAGGCAACATGTTGAGATGAAGGTGTTGGCAGGGTGGTTTCTTCCGAGGCCTCTGTCCTTGGCTTGTACATGGCTGTCTTCCCTTGTGTCTTTATACGATGCACCCGTCTGCTTGGGCTGCTGGGACAAAATACTACAGGCTGGGCGGCTTAACCAGCAGAAACTGGTTTTCTCGGGTGCCTGGGTGGCGCAGTCGGTGAGCGTCTGACTTTGGCTCAGGTCATGATCTCAAAAGTTCAAGAGTTCGAGTCTTGCTTCCGGCTCTGCACTGACAGCTCAGAGCCTGAAGCCTTCTTGAGATTCGATGTCTCCCTCTCTCTGCGCCTCCCCCACTCATGCTCTCTCTCAAAAATAAACATTAAAAGAAAATTTTTAAAGGGCACTCACTTTCGAATGCCCACTCTCTGTAAAGAGAGCCTTCATATTACTCTTCTTCTCTGATCTTAGACTCTAGTAAATGTTTGCCTGCTGCTCAAAAAAAAATTTTTTAAAGAAAAAGAGAAAAAAAGAAAACAGCTCTGGAGGCTGGAGGTCCAAGCTCAGGGTGCCAGCCGGGTCAGTTTCTGGTGACACCCCTTTGCTGGCTGAGAGGTGGCTTCTCGCCGTGTGCGCCAGTGGTACAGGGAGCTCCGGTGTCCCCTCGTCCCCCTACAAGAGCACCAATGCCATCACAAGGGCCCGTCTTTGCTCAAGCTGCTGCAGCAAAATGCCACAGGCAGGGGGTTCACAAATGACAGCTGTGGAGGCTGGGAGTCCAAGCTCAAGGTGCCGGCATTGGACATGTTCTGATGAGGGTGTTCTTCCAGGGCGCAGAGTGCGCTGCCGGCGTGGGACAGAAAGTGGGGGCAGAGGAAGCGAGCTATCTCAAGAGTCTTACCAGAACACGGTTCCCATTCCTGAAGGCTCTCCCCTCACAGCCTTGCAGAAGGCTGACTGCCTCACAAAAGCCCCGCCTCCTAACACCGTCACACTGAGGGGTACGATTTCGGAGGACATGAACATCCTGGCTATAACAGGTCCCCACCCACACGAACTCATCTAAACCTGATCACCAACACCTAGTGGTCTCCCAAAGTCTCCATCTCCATCACACCGAGGGGGTTAGGGCTTCAACGTATGAACTGAGGTGGGGGGAGGGGGACCCAAACATTTCATTCAAAGCACATTGTCTTTTCTGTCTTCCAGTCTGTGTGCAAATTTCCTCTCCTTTAAGGCCACTACCCACCCACCCCTTGACGTCATTTGACCTTAATTATCTCTGTAAAGGTCCTATCTCTAAAGATAGTCACATGCTGAGATCATGGGAGTTAGGATTTTGACATATGAATTTGGGGTGGGGGTCACAATTCAGCCCAAAGTACCACTCTGAGCCTCACAGGATGAAGAGATTTTCCCAAGCATTACGGACCCCTCCCGTTCCTGTGATATATTCAGATCTGCTCCCAGCAGCCTATTATTACAAGAATGTTCGAACATCTGGAAAAGTTGAAAGAATACCACGAGGCTCACCATAAGCCCACTACCTAGACTGCATCACTGGTGACATTTTGCCACTTTTCTTTTGATCTACAGACATGTGGGTAGGGGCAGGTTCACTAAAATGCTTGAAAATAAGTTTTAGAATTATTTTACCCCTAATGCTTTAGTATGCACCTCTGAAAAATAACCACTGTGCCATTTTCACACCTAAGAAAGTTTACAGTAATTTTTTAAATTTAATTTAAAAAAAATTTTTTTTAAGAGAGAGATAGAGAGTGAGTGGGAGAGGGGCAGAGTGGGTGGGTCAGAATCCCAAGCAGGCTTTGCACTGACAGTGCAGAGCCTGACATGGGGCTCAAACTCTTGAGCTGTGAGATCATGACCTGAGCCGAAATCAAGAGTCCGATGCTTAACCAACTGAGCACCCAGGCGCCCCTATGATAATATTTTGATATCATCTAAAATCCAGTCCATATTTAGATTTCCCCAATTGTCCTCAAAATATATTTTATAGGTCTCTTTTATAGAACCAGAATCTAAACAAGGTTCACAAATTGTATTTGGTTGTTATATGCCTTTTATTCCAGAAAAGTCTCTTCCACACTTATTTTTTTGACACTGACTTTTTAAAGAAGCCAGGTTTAGTTGTTTTGTAGAAGAACCCACATTCTGGATCTTTCTGATCGTTTCCTGTTTGCCATGTACCTTGTCCCTTTATCCCCTTATTTCCTCTAAACTGGACCTTTTTTTTCCTTTTTTCTTTTTAAGAAGGCTCCATACCCAACATAGGGCTTGAACTCATGACCCTGGGACTAAGCGTTGTACACTCTGCTGACTGAGCCAGCCAGGCACCTCTAAACCAGGCCTTTTCAACTGGGGTCTATCTGTACTAAAACGATTCTAGGGAGAGATTAATTCATTGTATACAAAGGAAGCTGTGATGATCAATTGTACAGTCAACTTGGCCCAACTGCAGGGTGTCCAGAATTTTGGTCAAATATTATTCTAGTTGCAGCTGTGACAGTGTTTCTGGATGAGATGAACATTTGAATTGGTAGACTGAGTAAAGCAGACTGCCCTTCCTAATGTGGGTGAGCCTCATCCTATCAGTTGAAGGCCTGAAGAGAACAAACACCTCCAGTGTGTAAGACTGAACTCCTACCTGACTGACTTGCAGGCGGGACAATATTATTTTCCTGCCTTCAGACTTGAAAGGAGACATTGGCTCTGCTTGGGTCTCCAACCTGCTGACTCTCAGATTGGAATGTACACCATAGGCTCTCTTGGGTCTTCAGTTTACCAACTGCAGCTCTTGGGACTTCTCAGCCTCCATAATTGCAGGTGTCAGTTTTTGTAACAAATCACACACACACACACACACACACACACACACACACACTATTGGTTCTCTTTCTCTGAAGAACTAAAACATAAATGCCTTAGGTCATTAGGACTTATTTCTTTCCCAGAACTCTGGTTGAAAAATTAAGGTGAATAGATTAAGATTAACTGCTACAGGCAAGAACATTTCACATCACGTGACATCAGGAACCCCATAAAATGTCCCTCCATTAATGATGCTACATTTGGTCAGTTGATCACAGATTTTTATTTTATAAAGTTATTTTTTCCCCTTGTGATTAGCAAGTAATTCTGTGGGGTTAGGCACCATGCAATTATTCTGTTTCTCAATTAGTTTTTACCAAACCATTGAGGATCCTCGCCTGAATCAATTATTTCATTGGTTGCGCTTTCAACAATTAAAATAAAATTTCTTAATGTTCAGTTATTTTTGAGAGAGAGACTGAGAGAGAACACAAGTGGGGGACGGACAGAAAAGAGGGGGACAGAGGATCTGAAGCAGGCCCCTCACTGACAGCAGAAAGCACAATGCAAGGCACAAACTCACAAACTATGAGATAATAAATTAAGCCAAAATTGGACACTTAACCAACTGAGCCACCCAGGCACCCTTCCAACAATTTAAACTTAAAGTCTGCTTCTTAAAATGCTACAGCTTCATCTGTGTGATTAACGTATGTAGCAGGATGAGGCCAAGTCTCTTACCCTTAGAGGGCCTTCTCTTTCCTATGAATCCTCAGGTAACTGCCTAGTCTGTGCAGACCAGGCTTGGCTGGGTGACCCTCTGGGGCCTGGAAAGTAAATACCAGGAGAACATTTTGTATCTTGGTTATGGTGCCTGAGAACAAGAATCAGGACCATTTGTGGGGGTTGGTGGAAGGGAGGGGACGTGCTAGGGTGAAATAAAACAAAGCCAGCTTATCTGAATGAAGAGCAAGATAAGCTGAAGATAGCACCTATTGCTGAGGGGAAGATTCCAGCAGAAATGAGGGGCTCAGGGAAGCCCCATCAGAGAACTAGGGGAATGGTGAGCTAGGGAAGAGTGACTGCGGTGTGGCTTCTCTGTCCTAGCAAATGCTGGTCAGAGGAGAGTGGGGGTGGGCAGGGGGGGAGAAGGACACGTATGGTGGGCCAGGTCTATTGAAAGCAGAGGGAAGACCAAATGATGGCAGAGGATGCAGTGTGCGGGTTGGGGACAGCTTGAGCTCACTCCACACTTCATCCGAGCAGAGGGTCATGGTCAGAAGCTAGGAGGATCCACAATGCATGCAGCCAGTAGGAGGGACTTGCAGGAACAGGAGAGGAGCAGGGCGGGCAACCACAGAGCCAGGCCCGTGGCAGGAGTGGAAAACAGCAGTTCCTGGAGGAGCCCTGTGAAGGCAGGGCAGCCAGACAAGCATGGCTTCCGTGCCCAGGCCAGGAGGGGCTAGGCGGTTACAGGGGCCTGCAGGTGGGCTGGGGCTGCCAGCACTCCTGCCCCGCCTCCCCCACTGCCCCCACCATCGCTGGTGGCTGCAGGCACTGCAGGACATGCATGTGTGGGGCTCGAGAGAACCCAGACTCTCCCAGAATGCCACCTTACCGCTGCCAGTCATTACGACCATTTTCCTGCCCCTCCCAGTAAATGCCGAGGGAGCCTCCTGCAGTGAACCCCCCCACCTTAGCATTTCAGCACCTGGAAGAGATTAGTGTCATTGGCAAACCTGGAGAGCTCATTGTCCATTTCCTCTTCAATGTGATTCTTAAAAAAAAAAAAAAAAAAAAAAAAACCTGTTAAATGAGATCAGTTCCAGCACTTTCCCTAGGGATCCATGTAAAATCTAGAGAAGTGTCCATTTATCACTACCCTGGGGTTTCCTGTTTTGAACCTGACCTGTTCTTGGCAGACCCTCCACCCTGGTTTCATCACATTGAAAAACCTGGACAGACTTAACCCTTTCTTTCCTCTCTTCCTCCCCCATTCCCTGCCCTGCTCCTTCTGGGCTTCAGGTACCTGGGCAGGACTCGGGCACCTGGACAGGGCTCAGAACTCCCAGGACCCACAAGGCAGGAGAGGCAGCTAAATAAGCCACTTTCTAGTGCCACCCCCTGTGGCCTCTGCACTATGCTCACCCCTTTCTTCCCTAGGAACTATTTCATGAAAGTTGGGGTGCAGAGGAAATACAGGCCCTTCTAGACAAAATGTTCCCAGTGATCTCAGAGACAGAGTGATCCTCAGTGTGGGGTGTGGCTTACAAAGAGCCGACGGATCCAGTTCAGAAGCGAACACCTGGGTTGGCCTGGATGGTTGAGGCAAACCATGGAGAAAGCACGGTCACGAGACGGGACGGTAGATAACAAAGCTCCAGCTGTGACTGTCCCTAGAAAACTGAGGAGGCTGTTACGAGTTCATTCCTCTCTTCACTGCGTCAGGATTGTATCCCCACCACCGACGGATACTTGTTTGTCCCAAAGCCCATTGGTGACCAGCTGCTTCGGGCAATGGGAAGGAATCCCGGGCTGCTCTGTGCCAACATGGGAATGCCTCCCTGTAAGGAAGCTTCCTTGCCAAATCCTACCTGCAAATTCCAGGATGATTGTGTGTCTACCCCGCACTCCCGCCCAGCTTCTGCGAGACCGGGACCCTGAGTCGCAGCTACAGTGTGTGCACGTGATCCAGGATGTCACTCATGGTGTCCCCCCAGTGTCACCCGGTACCCAGAAGCCAAGAGAGACCTAATGCAATTAAGTGGCTGCCATTAAATAGTGGGTACAGAAAGCCTGTGGGGTGCCTGCCCTGGCGTTCATTTAAAGCTTACTCCTTAGCAACACAAGTACAATTCTTAAAAACCGTGATAAAATTCACATAACAGAAGTCACCCTTTTGGAGTGTACAGTGCAGTATTTAGTCACTGACAAGATTGCACGACCATAACCATTCTCTAGTTCCAGAACATTCCCATCACCCATGGAGCTTATTTTTTTCAGGGTGGTGGTGCAGCCAGTGGCAGAGCATTTCTGCACCGGGCAGCTAGCTGTGCGCTGTGACTAGGCTCAGCCAGGGAACCATGAGCAGAAGTGGAAGGGGTCCTGGGAAGGAGCCTTAAAAGGAAGTGGCACCTCTGTCCTCTCCTGGTGCTTTCCGCTGCCCGTGGACCTCAGCTGTCGTTCCAGGGGTCTGAAGGAGGGGCTGGCTGGGCTGGGGGTCACTGCCCCTGGCGTGGGCAGGATAGGTGTCCGTAAGGGGGAGTCCTGCCTCTGCTGCCACCTGTTCCCGATGGAATCGAGGCACAGGCCGAGCCCAGACCCACACCAGGGTGTGAAGCCCAGCACGTGGGGCTCTTGGGAGGGCCACCAATACAACAGACTGTCAGCCCTGCCCCCGATCCTGGGTCATCTCGGCTACAGAACAACCTCTGATGTATTCCTATATTTTTTTAATATGAGAGAGAGAGAAAAACCATGCTCGAGCAGGGGAGAGGGGCAGAGGGAGGAAAGGAGGGAGGGAAGGGAGAGAGAGACAGACAGACAGACAGACAGAGAGAATCCCAAGCAGGCTCCAACTCAGGGCTTGATCCTATGACCCAGGGATGGTGACCCAAGCCAAAATCAAGAGTCAGCACTCAACAGACTGAGCCACCCAGGTGCCCCTGATGAATTCCTATTTCACCTGACTTTTCAGACATGACCTATGACCGTCTGCAAGCAGCCTGAACTTTGACCGCTAGAGCTCCCATCTGTCTCATGGCTGATGAGCCCGTTCCCAGGGAGGCAGGTGCAAGTCCACCTCCGTTCCACGCGGCAGCCTGGGTAATAAGCGTACATGGTGCGCACTCTGCGCCAGGCTTGGAAACAAGCATTGGACATGGACTGGCTCCTGGAATCTTCACAGGAAGCCTAAGAGGTGAGAATCACCGTTTCCTTTTTAAAGACTAGGAGACTGAGGCACAGAGCTCATTTATTTCACCGTGTGGCCTTTTGTCCTGAAGAACATAGGACAAATCCTCCTTACATGCAAATCCTCCTTCCGCTTGGGTCCACCTCCCCCCATCCCCCGCCCCCCACCGCCACTGACACCATAGCTCCACTCACAGACAGGGTGGCTTGACGACAGAAATGGATGTACCAGGTCTCCGCTACTGTGTGTTTCTGAACTTGTGCTATTGTAAACAACGCTGCAACAAATATCATCGTGTATGTATAATTAAGTCCACGCGTTTATCCGTTAGATGGATTACCAGAAGTGGGATTTCTGAGGCAAAGGGCACGTGCATTTGTAATTCTGATGGATACTGCTCTTTACAGAGACTGAGCCAATCTGCCCTGTTTTGCTATAGCTTCACCAGCACACCAACAAAATATTGTCAAATTCTGCCAAGCTGATAGCCAAAAAAACCCTCCATCATACTCCACCTTGTCATTTGCATGTTGTGCATTTAGACTGAACATCTTTGTATTTGTTTGGGAATCCATGACCCCAGTCTGGGGGTGATCTGTGCCCTCTGGCCAGGCCTTGAGCACAATCAGTCCATCCCCACCTACACAGTCAACAGAGTCAACAACTGGCTCAAGGCACCAAGTCACACACTTCTTTCCGAAGGGCAGGGCTGCCCGAGGTGATGTGCCAGAATCAGAATAGCGCACTTTCTTGCTTTCCAGTTTTAATATTTCTTCTAGCGTGAAAATAACACATGATCCAGAAGAAAAAAAGAATATGAAAGAAAAAGTGAATGACCTTAAAGGCTGCTTGACCTAGAAGTACATGAGTAACGTTTTTGTGTCTTTTCCCGCCAGTTTGTTTTTCTAAGTGTGTATTTGCTTTACCTTTTGAAAACTGTTTCTTTTTAATTTCACTCAAATTCAGGTACATATTCTCACCAAAAAAAAAAGTTAGCACAAACCAGCCTTAAAAGGGAAGAAATCTGACACGTGCTACAACATGAATGAACCTTGAGGACTTTATGCAAAATGAAATAAGCCAATCACGCAAAGATGTATACTGGACAATTTACTTAAATGAGGTGCTTAGAGCAGTCAGATTCACGGACACAATATAGAATGTCAGGGGCTGCAGGCAGGGGGGATAGGGAGTTGCTGTTTAAAGGGTATCAGAGTTTCAGATTTTAAGATGAAAAAAGGGGCACCTGGGTGGCTCAGTCAGTTAAGCATCCGGCTTCGGCTCAGGTCATGATCTCACAGTTCGTGGGTTCAAGCCCCACATTGGGCTCTGTGCTGACAGCTAGCTCAGAGACTGGAGCCTGCTTCAGATTCTGTGTGTCTCTCTCTCTCTGACCCTCCCCTGCTCATGCTATCTCTATCTCTCAAAAAAAGAAAAAAAAAAAAAAGAAAAGAAAAGATGAAAAGAGTTCTAGAGACGGTCATACAACAAAGTAGATGTACTGAACCGTACACTTAGACAGAAAGGTTAAGACAGTAAATTCATGTTACGTGTATTTTATCATGATTTACAAAAATTTTTTAATTTAAAAATAGATCGGGGCTCCTGGATGGCTCAATCGGTTAAGCCAGCAACTTTGGCTCAGATAATGATCTTGCAGTCTGTGAGTTTGAGCCCCACGTCAGGCTCAGAGCCTGAACCCTGCTTCAGATTCTGGGTCTCCCGCTCTCTCTGACCCTCCCCCACTCACTCTCTGTCTCTCTTTCAAAATAATAAATAAATATTATTTACAATTAAAAAAATTTGCCCCTCCCCTTTAAAAGACAGTACAGATGCAGTCCCCACTTACTCTGTTATTAGTTGGGTATGTATGCTTCCAGAACTTTTCCTATGCATAGACATGCTATGTGAGCACAAAGAAATATATACTGCTCATGGGTGCAGCAGGTGATGGGGACCGAGGAGAGCACTTGCCATGATGAGCGCCAGGCGATGGAGGGAAGTGCTGAAACTTAAATAACACGGTATATCAACCAGCTAGAATTAAAATACAAACATAAAATTAAAAAAATCTGTGGGGGGGGCTTCATTTTGCATGGGTGTGACTGCAATTTTACCATTAATGTTGTTGTTCTGGGACTTGCGTTTTCCACTAACCTTTCACAGAGACATTGTCTAATGAGGACACGGTGCATCGGCCCACGTCAGCAGCACAGTGTGAAATCAGACTTGTGTCTCACTCTGTTCTGTTGTGCTGCCACTCTTTTATCGGACATTTATAGCATCGTCATTTTTTAACCTTACAAGCGGCGCTCCAGGAACATCCCTGGGCACACGTCCTTGAGCAAGTGTTTCTCTGACCGTAAGGGCCAAGCGGTGTGACTGCTGGGTTGACAGGTATGTACATGTAAAATTGCACTCGATTCTGCCAAGTGACCTCTCCAAAAAGGCTGTGCCAATGTATACGTCATGAGGAGTGTTTGAGATTCCCCACACCTCACCAGTACTTAATAACATATGCCTTTTTAAATGTACTCATTTTTCCCAATTTATTTTTAATAAATGTATGTATAATTGCACATATATATGCATGTGTGTATATATGCATGTATGTAAGTTTTCAGTGAAAAGCAGTAGTTAGCTGCGCTAAGATTGTTCAGACACTACCCCCCCACCAAGCGGCCATTGGCAACCCTTCTAGCTATTTTCTCTGGTATTTAATCTTCATGTTTATGAAGAGTATGCTCCTACTGTTGTTTTTTTTTTTTAATGTATGTAACTTTTTTTTAAGTTTATTTATTTCGAGAGAGAGAGAGCAGGGGAGGAGCATGGAGAGAGGGAGAGAGAGAGAGAGAGAGAGAGAGAGAGGAACCCAAGCAGGCTCAATGCTGTCAGCGCAGAGCCTGACACAGGGCTCCATCTCACCAACCCTGACATCATGCTCTGAGCAGAAACCAAGAACCACACAGGCACCCTCTAATGCTAATTCTTAATTTATTATTTTTAATTTTTTTAATGTTTACTTTTGAGAGAGAGAGAGAGAGAGAGAGAGACAGAGCATAAGCAGGGGAGGGGCAGAGAGAAAGACACAGAACCCGAAGCAGGTTCCAGCCTCCGAGCTGATAGCACAGAGCCTGATGCGGGGCTCGAACTTACAAACCGCAAGATCATGACCTGAGCTGAAGTCGGACGCTTAACTAGCACCCAGGCGCCCCTTAATGTATCATTTTTCGGCATTATTCACGGACTTCGGTGTGTGAGTACCTAACCGTCCCACAGGGACGCCCATCACTGCCCTCCCCCATCACCCCAGCACGGCTCTAGGGCACTTTTCCGATGAACAGTCAGTATTTATGTTACAATGATCATGCGGAGCCAAGGAAGCATTATTCAGCTCCATTCCCGTGTGACCCTCCAGTACCCCTAAAGTCAGCGATGGCTTCTTTTTATTCACGTCACCTTCCACTACTTATCATTAGTGTCCTCCAGAAGGTTTCAGATCTCTGCCAAGGGCCTTTCCGTGACACTCTCCATATGCTCAAGCACATCAGTTCCATTCTTCCTCCTGGGGCCCTCGGGAGTCCTTCCTCCTGCACGGCTTGCTGGCTGGGCTCTGACCTTGTGCTCCGCCCTATCCGGGGACTTCTCGTCACACCTTCCGGTATTGGATACCTAGTCCCTGTTTTGAGGATCCCATCCCCTTCTCTCTCTCTACACCCCTCTTTTTTTAATTTTTTAAGTGGTCTTTACACCCAACATGGGGCTTGAAGTCATGACCCTAAGATCAAGAGTCACAGCGTTCTATCAATTGAGTTAGCCAGGCGCCCCTCCACCGCCGTCTTCTTAATTTTCTCTTTCCTTTTGATGACTCATTTTCTCTAGTAGTATCCTAATAAAAATCTCTCAGGAGTACACTTGGAAAATGTGCTTCAGGGAAAAACTATGCATTGTTCAGAGCACCTCCTTTAGAGTTCTGTGATTTTGATTCTGTGGGGGCTCTGTGCCCTTCATTGCCTTTGAGCTATTTTACAACTTTGGAAATTGTAGATCATTGATAAGCAATGCAAAAATAATTCTTATCCTTAGATATGCAAATAAATAATTCATGTCCCTCATACCACCTCATATAAAAAGGCAGTTTCATACCTGTTTGTAAATTCATTACAAAATTCCTTTATTCCATATAAATTTGTGCTTCTTTGGCTTTTTTAAAACTGGTTGTAATAGCTTACTGGTTCCCTAATTAATAATGAGTTAAGTACAATATTTAACACGTGTCATTTTATATTTGTGAGTCATGATCTTACCTTTAAAAAAACTAATCCGTAACAGAAGTATTTTTTCACGTCACTGAAGTCGAGGGCGTCTGGGGGGCTCAGTCGGTTAAGCATCCCACCTCCACTCAGGTCGTGATCTCTTGGTTTGTGGGTCCAAGCCCCACATCACGCCCGGCGCTGACAGCACAGAGCTGGCTTGGAATTCTCTCTCTGCCCCTTACCCACCAGCACTCACGAGCCTTCTCACTCTCTCTCTCTCTCAAAATAAATAAATAAGCATTAAACAAAAATTACTAAACTCAAGTCACTGAAGTCTGTAAACACCTTTGTTCTACCTCCATACTTGGTTGATTGGGTATAAAACTGTAGGTTAAAGACCCTTGGGGCACCTGGGTGGCTCAGTCAGTTAAGCGTCCGACTTTGATCCAGGTCATGATCCCATAGCTTGTGGGTTCTGAGCCCCGCATCAGGCTCTGTGCTGACAGCTCAGATTCTGTGTCTCCCTCTTTTAGCCTCCTTCCCCGCTCATGCTGTCTCTCCCTCCTTCAAAAATAAATAAATATTTTATTAATTTAAAAAAATAATAAAAACCCAATGCCATTGTGACTGCTGTTTCTTTGCATACAACTAGTTTCCAACACTCTCCCAACCCTGGAGTTTTTCTTTCCATCTATGAGATTCAGAAATATCCTGATAACACACCTTGGTGAGGGTCTTTTTCACTCATTTTGCCATGCACTTCAGCGGACCTTTGCATCTAGAAACACCTGCCCTTCAGGCCTGGACATGTTTTTATATTATTTCTTTGGTGGTTCGCTCCTCTTAATCGCCTCTCCTCTCTCTTGCTGGAATTCCTTATACTTGGCTGTTGAATGCCAAGAGTTAATCTTCTGTTTCTCTCCTCTTCCCCACCTCCATTCTCACTGTTGTATTAATTTCTTCCCCTGTTTATTAATGAGGTTAAGTAGCTTTCCATATATAATTGGCCACTTGGCTTCTCAATTATTCTCATTCTAGTAAATAGAATTTTGATGTAAAACAACTGAACATAACCCAGTAACTTGTCGGTATGTCATTATATTTCAAAGGATGCCAACTTAGAGCAAGATTTATTTACATCACCTTGCTGAAAAGAGTGCCTTGCTGGTCTCGCTAGACCCAGAATCCCCAACAGTCTATACATGCTCTGGCATATAACAGTTGCTAACCATACCTCTGTTGAACAAATCTTTAACTTATAGATTACTACTAAATCTTAATCAAGTTCTTCCTCCAGGGTTAAATAGTAGATGATCATCTTTAGCTTTTTATTCTGGAAAAATAAAAAATAATATTTACTGACTACTTACTCTGTGTCCTGGCCTAAGCTCTTTAGATGTGGCAATTAATTCCACCCTTACAACAATCCAACGAGATAGAGACCATTCTTATCTGTGCTCCGCAGGTCAGGAAACTTATCTGAAAGCTTAAGTGGGTGCACTGAGGTTTGGTTCCAAAGACAACACTTTTAAGCACCGGACTAGGTGCCTCTGTAGTTGGCTCAGCCCACGTGCCAATTCTGATCTATTTATAGTAGCTATCAGGGACACATTGTTGAGAAGATTCTGGAGTAGCACCCCAGTTCCATGGGTGGGAGGGATGGAAACCTGCCTTGATTGATTAATGATGTCTGTTACGGGCTAAGGAGGGAACAGTTGGGGTTACTTTTTTTTTTTAACTCTGCTTAATAATTCCTTGGAGAAAAAGATTAATGTTTTGGGGTTATACATAGCTCTAGTGCTTGTAAAGAGAGGGCATGTTGACATCCAAAGTATTTAAAGGCTGCTTTGTTTCTCCACTGTAGCAAGAGAATTCTTTAACTGCCTGTTTATAATCTATCTGAGAGAAGCATGGTAATTAAGCATCTGAGCACCCCTCGGATTCCCTCCCAGCTTCCTTCTCCTGTGGCAAAAACAGAAAGTCAGAAAAAGAATCACATTGCATCATGATACCAGTGGGCCTTATAAAAAGCCCCGTGATGTTATTTTTCTGATCATTGGTTTCCTCAGCAGCCAGCATTTAAACTATTCCAAATACCCTTCCCATCAGATCGTTAGGAATGACCGCACCGTCGCTCTCTTTGCTAACCTTTCTACAGCCCGAACAGTTTTACGGCTTGCCTGCAGCTGCGGGACAGCCCAGCTTTTCTCAGAATGCCCATTAAACAGAACTTAACAGAGGTTTAGGAGGGGTATAAAGTGACCTTCCCCAGCTCTACCCACTTTTCAGAGCACACTTCGGTCTTACACTCAGAGCCCATGTCCATTTGTTTAGGATAGTTGCATAAAGTGTTTGATATTCACCTACTAATCCTTAAAAAAATTTTTTTTCTGCTCAAATAATACACATTTATAGAGACTTCCTGGGATGGCTAGTATCTCCTCTAACTGCAAGGCGAGGAACCGAGCGGCGGGCAAAACCACACAGTCCTGATACCCTAGCCGAGAAAATGGAAGAGGAAGGCGGCCCTGGAGGTCAGTTCCGAGAAGCCGACGGGGTTCTGAAGGAGGCTGGTGGAGAGGAAGTCCCATGACACCAGGGGTGGGTGGGGGCTGTGCTCACCCTCCCCCGCCCCTGTGTCAATATGGGGGGGGGGGGTCCTTCTGGCCCTTGGTGAGGCCCTCCTCCTGGGAGTTACACGGGGGCAGCAGCAGAGAGCCAGGTGTGCCCAGTGCTGTAACGGGCATCTTGGCGATGCCTGGGCTACTCAGAACTTGGTCACTTTGAAGTGGACAGGGCTCATGCTTAGCCATTCCAAAAACATCCCCCATCAGATCAAAGAAAGAAAGCCTCTGACTGCACACCACACAGATGCTGCAGATAGCCATGTCCCCACCACGCTTGCTGAGGGACGCATGCACGCCCGGCCCCACAGATGGCCTTTCCACTCAAACTTCTCAGTCTAGAACCTTCCCTGTGAGGGGACGCAGCTTGCTGCACCCGAGGAGAGCCTCCCTTCCCTGTCTCATCCTCCTTTTGACAAAGCACCTTCTGGGATGGTGTCTGGTCCACGATCACATGAAGTTCTCGCTTGTAATACGGGAAGCTTCCACAGCCCCTCAGCTATTTGCTGTACCCCATCATCTATGATGCTCAAGTTCAACTACAGAACGTCCCCTCCAGACATGCCCCCACAGACCTGCCTCTATCATGGCACACCCAGCAAACACATGGCCAGATGTGCTCGACGTGAATGCATCTTCAATGTCCAGATACTCACTCGATGTTCTTTTTGCTGGTTTTTATTTTGTTATTGAAATCATATATATATATATATATATATATATATATATATATATATATATATAACATGTATGTACAGTTTAAAAACAGTAATAAGGCAGGGCACCTGGGTGGCTCAGTTGGTTAAGCATCTGACTCTTGGTTTCAGCTCAGGTCATGATCTCACTGCTCATGGGAGACCCGCATGGGGCTCCACACTGACAGTGCAGAGCCTGCTTGGGATTCTCTCTCTCTCTCCCTTTCTCTCTGCCCCTACCCAACTTGTTCTCTCTCTGTCTCCCTCTCTAAGTAAAAATAAACTTTAAAAAAAACAATAATAAAGCAACCCCTGTGTACTTATAACCTTTGTCAGGTAAAACATTAGTAAAGCTTTGGGGCTTGTACTAATTTCCCAAGTCTGCTATAACAAATTCACAAACGGGATGCCTTCAAGCAACAGAAAGTTATTCTCTCCCAACTCCAGGGGCTGGAAGTCGAAAATCACAGTGTCTGTAGGGGTGAACCAGGGGATGGGGGTACATGGAGCAAGGGCTCCAGGGCAGAGGCTCAGCGGGGACAAATCCTGAAGGGGACGTTAGAAGCCATTAGCTGTGGCTGGAGCCATGGCTGGGGAGCCCACCCAGGAAAAGTGTACAGCGGGTACGCTGGGTAGTGAGGAGGGCAGTTCCGGTGGGCTGAGCACAGGCAGCAGACCCCCAAGAGGGAGACTGAGAAACAGCCACAGAGGGAGGAGGGTGGTGATGCCCTGGAGGCCATCATAAAGGGTTCAAGGAGTCCAGGCTTTCAAAAGTAACACAGAAACCAATCCTGTATGACTCCATTTATATGAGGAGTTAGAGTGGTCACATTCATAGAAGCAGAAAGTAGAGGGGCACCTGGGTGGCTCACTCCGTTAAGTGTCTGACGTCAGCTCAGGTCATGATCTCACCGTTCATGAGTTCAAGCCCCGTGTCAGGCTCTGTGCTGACAGCTCAGAGCCTGGAGCCTGCTTCAGATTCTGTGTCTCCGTCTCTCTCTGCTTCTGCCCTGCTCGCACTCTGTCTCCCTCTGTCTCTCAAAAATAAATAAACATTTGGGGCACCTGGGTGGCTCAGTTGGTTGAGTGGCCGACTTCAGCTCAGGTCATGATCTCGCAGTCTGTGGGTTCAAGCCCCACATCGGGCTCTGTGCTGACAGCTCAGAGCCTGGAGCCTGCTTCCAATTCTGTGTTTCCCTTTCTCTCTGCCCTTTGTCTGCTTGCTCTTTCTCTCTCTCTCTCAAAATAATAAACATTTTAAAAATTTTAACAAATAAATAAACATTTTTAAAATATTTTTTTAAAAAAGTAGAACAGTGTCTACCAGGGGCTGAAAGGCGGAAAGCAGGAGCTATTTAATGACTATAGAGTTTCAGTTTTGCAAGATGAAAAAGTTCTGGAGATCGGTAGCACAACAATATACTACTGAATGCTTAGAATAGGTAAGACGGCAAATTTCATGTTATGCATTTTTCCCCACAATAAGGAATTTAAAAAAAAAAGGTAACCCAGAAACCAGAGCCTGTTTCTGACATTCCAATGTTCCCTGATTCTTTGCGATTAGTGATTAGTATGACTCAGCAGACCAACACTCCTCAAATAGGGATAAAGCTATGTCTGTTCATCGCTGCTGGAGGATCAGAGACTTTGCTTCCCCCCACTACTTAAGCACCCCCAAATACCTCATGCTGGTAGAGAGAAATCTAAGTAAAACCTGCAAGTCTCTTAGCAACCTGCAACCACAATTCGTGGTCAGAACCTCTAATAAAGAAGTTCTGCAGGGCACCTGGGTGGCTCAGTCAGTTAAGCGTCCAGTTTCAGCTCAGGTGATGATCTCACGGTTCATGGAATCAAGCCCCGCCTCGGGCTCTGTGCTGACAGCTCAGAGCCTGGAGCCTGCTTCAGATTCTGTATCTCCCTCTCTCTGACCCTCCCCTGCTTTACTGTCTCTCTCTGTCTCTCAAAAATAAATAAAAGACATTTAAAATTTTTAAAAAAAAGAAGAAGTTCTGCTGGGGCACCTGGGTAGCTCAGTCGCTTAAGCATCTAACTCCTGGCTTTGGCTCAGGCCATGATCTCGCAGTTTTATGAGTTCAAACCCCGCATCAGGCTCCACACTAGCAGCATGGAGGCTGCCTGTGATTCTCTGTCTCCCCTTTGCTTTCTGCCCTTCCCCTACTCATGCTGTCTCTTTCTCAAAATAAATAAACTTAAAAAAATAATAATAATAAAAGAAATTCTGTCACCGTCCGCAGCTAGTCAGCCAGTGGTCCCGCTTGTGCACCAACTACAAAGACTTCTGCTCTGTCTCTGGTGCCCATGCCTCCTTGGGGTCCTGCGGTC
This sequence comes from Suricata suricatta, assembly GCF_006229205.1. Classification (NCBI taxonomy): domain Eukaryota; kingdom Metazoa; phylum Chordata; class Mammalia; order Carnivora; family Herpestidae; genus Suricata; species Suricata suricatta. Next base: position 13,560,580 of record NC_043701.1, on the reverse strand, counting down.
CAGGCTCTGGAAGTTCAAATGGACTCTTAAAAATTTTATCACAAAATGAATCTCACACTCTTCTAGGTTCTCTGAGTAACTTGCCCAGGTAGGGGGCATGATGGTTTATCAGGACAGTGAGGCCAACCGGGAGACAAAGATAACCTTCCCCGGCTCCGGAGAGCAGCACGGAAAGGTCTGGAGCATCGTCCGAGGAATCACAGACTCCAACACAGTAAAATAACTAGAGCCAATGTTAAGCACCTTCTGGGTGGCGGGCGTGTTTCTACGCCTGTCCCACACAGAAACACAGGGAATTCTCACAGCACGACTGGGACACGCCCCACTTCACAGATGCAGGGACAACAGCGTGAGGACGGGCACTCTCGTTGCCACATCTAAGAATGAAGGCCATTCGGGGCGCCTGGGTGGCTCAGTCGGTTAAGCCTCCGGCTTCGGCTCAAGTCAGATCTCACGTTTGTGGGTTCGAGCCCCGCATCGGGCTCTGTGCTGACAGCTAGCTCAGAGCCTGGAGCCAGCTTCCAGTTCTGTGTCTCCTTCTCTCTCTGCCCCTCCCCATCTCATGCTCTGTCTTTCTCAGTATCAAAAATAAAAAAAAATTTTTTTAAATTTTAAAAAAAGAATGAAGGCCATTCTCAGCAAGCAGACTGCTGACATTCCAGAAGATGGAGGCATCCCTGGGAGGGGCTACACCAGGGTTGTGAAGGCCCCAGAGGGACTTCACTCACCTCAACGGAGAGCTGTCTCCTTGGAGAGAAGAGGCTCTGGGTGGACAAACGGGAAAGAGTAAGGAACTGACTACACATTGCACTCTCCGCCGTCACACATAGAACACAACGGACGGTACTGTCCCCACTTCTGGTGCAAGACGCGCTCTGTATGCTCACTTCCTCACGACTACAGTCGTTCAGGACGATGGGCCCCTCCTGAAGTGCATCAGCAGGGCTTGAATGAGGTCAGCATCGCTTGTTCACAATTTCAAGCCCAGGAGGACGAGTTAATTCTTAAAGGAAAGCACACTGAACTTGTATCAAATTGCTACATCGATTCTACAAGCCACAGAGGTTAAAAACAAAGATACCAGGACGCTTGAGGATGGCATCCAAGTCTCTGAAAAAGGAACTAAATTAGCAGGTGGATGAAGAAGATCTAAGCTGTCCAGCTACGGAGGAAATAGCAAAATGACAGCTCATTCTTAAGACCTATTTGTAATAAAGATGCCGTAAAAGCCCTCTATTGAAGAAAAAAAAATCAACACGGAAATGAAACCACCTGTCCAAGGTGAAACCAGGAGTGTGCACCAGAGCCAGATCCCAAGCCAGGGGGGCGGCCCTGAACTGGTGCCCCTCACCACGTGACCACGCTCCCTGCGGCCGGTCTTTAGGCAGAAAACCAAACACCTGGCCCCGCAGTAGGGAAGCAGAAGAGTCTAGAGGCAGCTGGGGTGGCCTTGGTTCCGGGTCACTAATGGTGTAAGGCGGGGCCCAGCCAGCCAGTGGGGTGGGTGGTCGGCTAAGAGTTCGGACTCGCAGAAGGGGCCTGGCCAGAGCCGGGCAAGGGTCAGGGAAGGCCGTCGACCCAGCCAAGGGCACCTAGGCTCCCCCAGCTCTGAGCCATTGCCTTATTTGGGCTGCGGCCCTGACATGCTGACCTACAAGTGACGCTGCGGCACCAGGGCTATGCCATGAGGAGCCAGGGCCGGCTCTGGGACACCCGGCCCTAAGTCATATGGCAGCAAACACAGCGACATGGGTGACCTGACCGGCACCAGGCTTCCAGGTAAAGAAGAGTGACTTAATGACAAGGCCTCATGGGCTGGTGGAGATCAAGACGCAAAGGGCGAGAGCACCAGTGGGTTCGGGGTGGGGAAGGAAAAGTCTGGAGGCCCGGGCAGACACGGGCGGAGTCATCATCAAAGGCTCCGTGCCCACAGGAAAGCCTTGGTGCATCTGCGCACAGTTCCATCCTGATGGCAAGATGCTGCCTTACATACGCCGCGGGGTCTTCCGGGGTGGGCTCCATGGCTCCCTTCCCCCCTCGCCTCAGCCGATCCGTCCGAGCCAACCGTGCCCCCGCCTCGGGCCTCTGTACTCACCATCCTGTGCCTGAATGCTCTTCCCGGATTGTGTTTTCCAAAGGTATGTGGCAGTCTGTCCTATCCCACACGTTCCTTCTCCAGCCCCTTGAAAATGGGGGGCTGGGGAGCACCTGTGGCTGACTTAACCAACAGAATATGGTAGAAGGGACACTGACCTTAAAAACTGCCCCACAGCCTCTGCTTCCTGCTGTTTGGACTACTTGCTTTTTGGAGAGCTCCTTCCAGGACCAAGCTGCTAGGCTGAGAAGCCCAGGCCTCTTGGGGAGGCTGCAAGTAGGCCCACTGGTCACCAGCCCCGCTGAGCCCCCAGCGGGCAGTCAACGTCAATGGCAGCCGAGTGAGTGAACCACCTCAAGGTCCAATCCAGCCAATCCTTCCAGTGGGCTGTGCCGCACGTGAGGCCCCAGCAAGAACCGCCCCGATGGGCCCAGTCCACCAAAGAACCATGTGCAATAAGACAAAAGTGTTGGTGTAGATCAGTAAGTGTCAGGGCGGTTCGTTTCACAACAAGGTGCCTGGAATACTCGTTCTGCTTAATTTCCACAGCGCCTGCCACTACCTGACGTTATATCAAGTGCCGTTTATTGTCTCTTTCTCCGTCTTGGTTTTGTTTACTGTCCCACTCTTACCACCGGGAGCAGCGCCCAGAGTGTAGTAGGCTCTCAATGGATACTCTCTGAAAGGATGGATGAATCCAGAAACATTTTCCAAAAAAAACCATAATGCAATAATGAGTGTGATTTCTTTAGTTCTCAACAGGCCTAACACTCTCATTCCTGAGCATATGGGAGGCATCAGGTTTGGTTGCATTTATTTATTCAACAGCTATTTTACTGAGTTCCTGCTATATGCTACACCCTGGAGGTAAACTGGGAATCAAAAGCAAAAATCCCTGCCCTCGTTTTGGTGGGGAGACACAGGCAATATGCAACATAAATTTTAAAACTATATGGTATAGGGGCGCCGGGTGACGGTTAACCATCCCTCTTGATTTCTGCTCAGGTCATGATCTCATGGTTCATGAGATCAAGCCCCGCATGGGGCTCTCTGCTGACAGCGCAGAATCTGCCTGGTATTCTCTGTCTCCTTCTCTCTCTGCCCCTTCCCTGCTCACACATGTGCATGCACTCTTTATCTCTTTCTCTCTCTCAAAAATAAATAAATGAACATTTAAAATTATCTGATGGGGCACCTGAATGGTCCAGTCAGTTGGGTGTCTGACTTCCGCTCAGGTCATGATCTCATGGTTTGAGTTGGAGCTCCATGTTGGGCCCTGTGCTGAGGGCTCAGAGCCTGCTTCAGATTCTGTGCCTCCCTTCTCTCTGCCCCTCCCCTGCTCACGCTCTGTCTCTTTCTCTCTCTCTCTCTCAAAAATAAACATTAAAAATTTTTTTAAATTATATATTAGAAGGGGGTAAGTTGCAAAGAAGAAAGTAAAGCAAAGAAGAGGGAGGGAGTGCCGGGGGCTGGCTATACCGGTTTGCTCAGGCCACGTAACAAAGTGCCACGGAGCGGGTGGCCTAGGCTACGGGGTCATCTCACAGTTCTGGAGACTGGATCCCAAATAAGAGAGGCAGACTCTATGCAAGTGTTTTGCATTTTACAACAATGTGATGTGGATTTAATTTAATAAGACAAAAAGTCAAACATGAGATAATAAAGCAACAGAATTGATGAAAAGGGAGGCTGCAGAGCTAAGAAATAAATTGAAAACCAAAATTCCCTGACTACAGATATAACCAATAAGTTAGAGAAGAAAATGATAATCACGGCTAATAATCAATTTAACATCAGCATGGAGGAGAGACAAGATCACGACAGGCGTCCAGGGGAAAGACAGAGAACAAAGCAGTTAGAATGTGAAGGTCCAAGATGTTCTAGGGCACCAGGGTGGCTCAGTCAGTTGAGCATCCAATTCTAGATTTTGGCTCAAGTCCTGATCCCAGGATCACGGGATCAAGCCCCGAGTTGGGCTCCATGCTGAGTGTGGAACCTGCTTAAGATTCTTTCTCTCTCTCTTTATCTCTCTCTTTCTCTCTGCCTCTGCCTCTTTCCTCCACTTGTGCTCTCTCTCAAACTAAAAAAAAAAAAAGAAAAACGAAAATCCCATTTATTTTAAAAAGAAAAAAAGTCAAAGATAATCTATCAATTAAGGATAACTGATGTCTCTTGTGTACAGAGCTCAACAAAAGGAACTTAAAATTATTCAGAGATATAATATAGGAAAATTTTTCTGGCTTGAATGAAAATTCAATCTGGAGAGTGAAAAAATAGCATATATGCCAAGAAAATTGCTTTAGTAAAAAAACATTGATGTACCTGTGTAAGATTCTGAGCTTCAAAGGTTTAAAGGGAAAAAAATAGAATGTTCACACATACTAGTAGGAGGAAAAAATAAAAACAGATCACTTTGGGGGCACCTGAGTGGCTCAGTTGGTTAAGCGTCTAACTTTAGCTCAGGTCGTGATTTCACAGTTCGTAGGTTTGAGCCCTGAGTCAGGCTCTATGCTGACAGCTTGGAGCCTGGACCCTGTTTTGAATTCTGTGTCTCCCTCTCTCTCTGCTCCTCCCCCACTCATGCTCTGTCTGTCTCAAAAATAAATGAAAACATTAAAACAATTTTTTAAACAGATCACTTTTATTTTTTTTAATGTCTGTTTATTTTTGAGAAAGTGAGCAGGGGAGGGGCAGAGAGGGAGGCAGAGGATCTGAAGCAGGCTTCACACTGACAGCACAGAGCCTGATGTGGGGCTTGAACTCATGAACTGTGAGATCACGGACTGAGCCTAAGTTGGATGCTTAACCATCTGAGCCACCCAGGTGCCCCAAAGCAGATCACTTTTAAAGGATGAGGCGCCTAGGTGACTCAGTCGGTTAAGCGTCTGACTTCCGCTCAGGTCATGATCTCACGGTTCGTGGGTTCGAGCCCCGCGTCAGGCTCTGTGGTGACAACTAGCTCAGAGCCTGGAGCCTGTCTTCAGATTCTGTGTCTCCCTCTCTCTGACACTTCCCTGCTCACACTGTTTCTGTCTATCTGTCTCTCTCTCTCAAAAATAAATAAAACATTAAAAGAAATAATAAAGGAGGGGTGGAAAGATCGAGCTGGTCTCAGACTCCCCTTAACAGCAACATTCAGCAGCAGAGGGCCCAGTGTTCTTTGGAAAAGGTCTGAGGGGAAATCCTATGACCTAAGAATGTCACATCCAATCAAACCAACATGGAAGCAACAGGCAGACGCTCTCACATATGACATAATCTAAAAACTAGAGTCACCATGGGCCCTTCCTTTAAAAAAAAATTGATGATGAAAATCCAGCCAAGTGACGAATCAAAGAACTGTTGGTTGGAGGCGCCGCACAGAGGAAGAGACGGGGAGGCTTTAAACTCAGGTGAAGAGAGAGCCAGGGCTCTGGGGCAAAGCACAGAAGCAAACCTGGGAGAGGGGACAGGGGTGGAGGAAGGCCACTGGGCAGCTTCAGCCATGGTGCCTCCTACGTTTGGGAGCAAATCAGCTCTATCTGCAACTGGGGTGGGCTTTCAAAACATGTAATGGATTCGGTCTCTCATGCTTTTCATAATTCATAATCCTTTTATTTTAGACTTAGAGTATTTTGGGAGCTAACATCTCTTGTGGTGAAGAAACATTTTCTTAAGTTCACCAATTTCTTCTGTTAAATTCGAATAAAATTAAATAGGCTGTAGATTTAAACTAGCTCATGTGGGAGACAGCATGTGCTTCCCAGGTTCTTCAGCCTTCCCTACACCCAGGCTCTGGAACTCCAGAAATCTCATGAGAGGCAGAATATGTCCGCTCCCTGTGTTGGGTTGCCCACTGTTATGCTCTGCCTTTCAAATCTCATATGAATTCCTCTTGGCACAAGCTCTAGAGAGAAGAGGATTCTGGCGAGTGCCGTTCCGACTTAGCCTATCTGACCCAACACAAACCACCACAGTCCACCCCTTATCAGCCATGCATCATATGCACTTCTTTGAATCACATTTAGCTTACACACATTTAACTCAGACACCCAAAACCAGCAAAATCATGCATTCACCTAACATGAGACAATTATTGTTTATACAACTAAAACACATTAACCCTCTTTCCAAAAGAGAATACAAAGCCACATGGTCTCTTTACCCATTTTTGGGTACTGTTCATCCCTCTTCTAACTCATTCCCTCTTTGATACCCTATCTCTTAAATACTGAAATATAAAGTTAACTTATTAGCACATCTAATTTAGATGGTATTTAGATCATAGAGGTTTAGTTATTGACACAGATCCATTAAGGTGTGTGTGTGTGTGTGTGTGTGTGTGTGTGTAGGTGTGTGTGTGTGTGTGTGTTTGCAGAGATTTGACCTCAGTAGTCATGGGAGCTGGTTCACAATCATGTGCTTGTATTGTCTTCACTTACACGAGGTCAGATGCTGGAGCTTGATGTCTGAAGGGCAGGCAATTAGAAGGGCAATAAATGTAAGAGAGCAGACACAGGCTGGAAGCCACTAGAATGGACTAAAACCTGTGTCACTTCTCACTGCCACAACCTTGAGGGTCTTGGGGTCCTGCAGAAGAAGCTAGTGCTGGTTGTCATGGAGCCAAGTGCACAGGGGGCCCAGGAGTTAGAGGCGGGGGGAAGGGGACGGAGGGGCACCAGCAGGCCCGGCTGCTGCCCAGGCCAGTGTGCAGAGCCGGCAGGTACGTGAAACCAGGTAAGCTAAGAAAGAGCGAAGACTTCGCTCCTACCCCTGGTTCCTGCTCGTGGCTGGAAACATGCAGGGAAGGGATTGAGGGAAATACAGGTCAGCCCACCAGACTGACACACTCCTCTCTTCTTTAAACCACACCTCACCTCCAGAGAAGGACAATAAAAAGATAAAAACTCTACCTAATATCCCACATGGCACCAAAAACACACGAGTCCTTCCCCAGAAGAGACATTGGCCCCTTTACGTGTCTTTAGATGGTGTTCCCTCTTGTAACCGGTTCACACTTCCCCTTTGCGAGCATGTAACTAACGTAATGAGATATAACTGTAATTACTATTGTGGCACCTGGGTGACTCTGTTGGTTAAGTGTCTCTCTTTTTTTTTTTAATGTTTTATTTATTTTTGAGAGAGGGAGAGACAGAGACAGCGTGAGCAGGGGAGGGTCAGAGAGAGAGGGAGACACAGAATCCGAAGCAGGCTCCAGGTTCTGAGCTGTCAGCACAGAGCCTGACATGGGGCTCGAATCCATGAACTGCAAGATCATGACCTGAGCCGAAGTCGGACGCTTACCCGACTGAGCCACCCAGGCGCCCCAAGCGTCTGACTCTTGAGTTCAGCTCGGGTCATGATCTCGTGGTTTGTGAGATCGAGCCCCACATTGGGAGCCTGCTTGGGATTCTCTCTCTCTCCCTCTCTCTCTCTTTCTCTCTCTGCCCCTACCTGACTCGTGTGCGCTCTTTCTCTTAAAATAAATAAATGAGGCATTTTAAAAAAACAATGTTAATTACTTTTAGCATGTCTTATGTTACATGTTAAGAGGATAGAAGAGGAGAAGAAAACAAAAGTATTTGGTTAGTTTATATGTACCTATATTCCAGTGTTCTTTCTTAGCACTGGTCTTGTGCTCACAGCTGACGTCTTTAATTACCTTCCACTACCTCTTCCGTACCCTCTCTGCCCTCAGCAAGCACCTCAGAAGGTTGTGGCTCCTTGTCTGGCAGGGTGACGCAAAACCTTTATTCTTGAAGGGTCTTGGCAGTCCTGCCTGAATTGGGGATATTGTAGTTTTCCGTGGACTTAATCATAGGACCTGGAGTACTCAGTCCTCGAAGGACTGCCACACACACTTCCTGCCCACATGGTGCACTGGCACCCCAATTTACTCTGATCGTCAGGACTGATCACCTCAATTACCTAACTCCCTTCTGCATCTGTTGAAGCGGCAGGAGGTACCCGGTGTAGCCAGATGATTGGATCGATTTCCAGTTCAATGGAATCACTGTCATGTCCCTGATGGAAGCATTTATTCCCTGGGAAGTGACACCTCTAAACTAGCACAGCCTAGTTGGTCACTGGGGGCATGGTGAAGGGGACTGCTCCCTCTACCACACCGTCGCCCCCAGAGTGGAAAATCCTGGCTATGGGGGAAACAACGCTACGTATTAGATATTGACTTAGAACATATAGCACATCCTGGAGGACATGGCCTCAAACCAAAGACGTGTTGCCCCTTGGCTTTTGGAAGCCATTGAAAGGCTATGCCACACCTCGTCTGGATAATGGAAGGTATGCTAATTCCATGAGCCTAAACCAAGTGTCTCCATTCATATGCACTGAAATGAGCTTTTAGTTAGAGGTAATGCTTTGTGGAATAGCTTTTTTTTTAACATGTTATTTTTTTTTTTTTTGAGAGAGAGAGAAAGAGAGGGAAAACTCGAGTGAGTGGGGGAGGAGCAGAGAGAGGAAGACATGATCCAAAGCTGGCTCAGAGCAATGAGCGCAGAGCCCAATGCAGGGTGTGAACTCATGAACCGTGAGATCATAACCTGAGCTGAAATCAAGAGTCAGCCGCTTAACCAAGTGGGCCACCCAGGCGCCCCTCTGTGGAATAGCTTGATGGTGAATAAGGCACTCAGTGGGTGGATAAGGCACTCAGTAAGTGGATAAGGCACTCAGTAGGCCCACAGATGGTAGTTTTGGTAGAAGCTTTGCGGGCAGAGAAGGCAAATCTACAACAGAGCAAGAGTCTATTCTAGTACGAATAAAATACTGTCCCTTGGTGGAAGTTCTCCGTGTAATCAGTCTGTCACCAGGTGGCCACTCTGGGAAACAGTGCTATATCAGGGCCTCAGGCTTGATCCCTGGGACTGCCACTCAGCAGTGGCTACAGCCAGACTGGCCTTGATGAGTAGAAGTCCGTGTTTCTGAGCCCATGTATGACCTTTACTGTGACATTGGGCAATGGCTGGAGTGGCGAGGGAAGGAGGCTGGCTCACATCTATTCTATCATTCTTTCCACTACGTTATTAAAATCCTCCTCCGCTGAGATCACCCTTTCATTTCCATTCAGAGTCTTTTCCATTCAGAGAAATCTACCCATCCACCTGCTCGCAGACCTCCTTGTCATCCATTTTCTAATCATGGTCTTTCCATGTCCCTGATCATACAGCCAGACCTTTGGCCACAGCCCACAAACTGATGGAAACCCATACTTCTAGGGCCTCTCCTTCTAGGCAAAACAAGCAACCAGGTAATCTGCCTAAGTTCTGCCCACTGGGAGGATTTTCCTCCCCCTACTGGCCTTGATGTTCTCCCCGCAGAGGGAAGACTGCAGAGGGTACTGCGACAATCCACCACATGTGGGCAGGGTGTGTTTGCCCGCAAGGAACAAAATGTCCCACTGCAAGCGCCTTATACAATAAGGGGCACATCCCAAGAACATTTGGAGGCAAAAAATGCACTGTTGCAGAACTCTTCTCGAGTAAGTCACACCGGGGCGCCTGGGTGGCTCAGTCGGTTAAGTGTCCAACTTCAGCTCAGGCCATGATCTCACGGTTCATGGGTTTGAGCCCTGCATCAGGCTCTGTGGTGACAGCTCAGAGCCTGGAGTCTGTCTTCAGATTCTGTGTCTCCCTCTCTCTCTGACCCTCCCCTGCTCGCTCGCTCTCTCTCAAAAATAACTAAAATATTTTTTAAAAATTTTTAGAGTAAGTCAAACCTTCACCAAAGCAGAGCCCTCTCCTGAGCACATACTGGTGTCAGTGAAGTACTGGCGCAGGGCACAAAGCTAGTAGGTCAATAACTGCAGGCTATTATAGAAGGTGTCATATTGCCTCTAAATCCTCTTCCGGCTCTCAGGCTCTGTGAGCAGGGCTACTTGGTGGCAGCTTAGCGTACTTACAGCTTCAGTTTGGGGGGAAATGAAGTTGCAACATGGTCACACTTGCTGGTATCCTACTAAAGGTAACATGGAATGACAAGCATTTCCTTCTTTAAAGACCGCAAGAAAGGTTACCAAACTAACACACAACCTATCTGACAATGCGAAAGGCTCTTTGAAAAGCAAACAAAACAAACTCTGTAGAGCTGGATCCTAAGACAATGTCTTCATTTCCTACAGAAAAGTTGTCTACACCTGCCAGTTCCTAGGGTTTTAACTGTCACAGACTAACTTTAAAAAGTGGCGGGCACACCTGGGTGACCAAATCAGTTAAGCATTTCTTGGTTTAGGCTCAGGTCACAATCTCACCGTTTGTGAGTTTGAGCCCCACCAGTGGGCTCTGCACTAACAGCGCTGAGCCTGCTTGGGATTGTTTCTCTCTGCCCATTCCCTGCTCACTGTTGTGTGCGCTCTCTCCCAAAATACATAAATAAACTTTTAAGAAATAAAATTTTTTTAAAAAGACAGAGGTGGGGATTTGTTACTTAACCTGTAAAGGAGCTTTTGGTTTTTAAATCCCAAATATAATGTTACTCTCACCAACATTTCATTAACACCAAAAAAGTAAGAGGGGGTAGAATCTCAAAATAACGTATTTGTCCAAAATACTATAGTCACCGGCTTATGCCGCTATATTAAAAAACTTTTTAATAGCAAAATATACTTTTAAAAGTCAAGCACAAAGAAATCTCAACAGAAAAATGTTACCTTAAGGTATTATGTGGCAATTTCATTTTTAGATTGTGAGTATTGCATAAAAGAGCACGTACAATGTATATATACTGTTTAAGGAATAGAAATAAAATACACAGCCATGTACCCACCCATCACCCAGTATAACATATGGAGCATTCCTGGGCCCTTCCCTGTGTCCCTCCTCATTTCCTTCTCCCACTCCCAGAGACCATCTCCTATACAGTATGTCGTATCTGTTTCCTGTCTTATCTTTATATTTCACTACCGTTGTGTGTGTGCTTTTTATTTATTTGAGAGAGAGAGAGCATGAGCAGGGGAGGGGCAGAGAGAAAGGGAAAGAGAGAACCCTAAGTAGGCTCTGTGCTATCAGCAAGGAACCTGACACGGGGCTCAACCCACACACCATGAGATCATGACCTGAGCTTAAATCAAGAGTCAGACGCTTCACTGTGTGTGCTTTTTAAATGAATATGGCATAACACACATTAAGAAAAGCGCTAAATCATAAGAGCATCATTTGGTGAATTATCACAAATTAAATCCACAGGGGTACTCAGTACCCAGATTAAGAAACAGAACATTGGGACACGCCTGGGTGGCTCGGTCACTTAAGTAATTGACTCCTGATTTTGGCTCATGTCATGATCTCACGCTTGTGGGATTGAGCCCCGTGTCACACTCTGTGCTGTGACTCTGTGTTCTTAAGGTTCTCTCTCTACCCTCTGCCCTTTCCCCCAGCTTGCACATGTGCTCTCTCTCTCTCTCTCTCTAAAATAAAAACAAACAAATAAATAAAAAGGGTTGAATCATAAACAACAACAACAACAACAAACCAGAACACTGCTGGCACCCGGAGGGCCCCTCTCGCATACCCTCCATTACTAAACCCCCTGCTCGCTGAAGGTAACCAAAGCCCCCGAGTCGATAGCATGGGCTAATCCGGTCCGTATTTGTAGAACATGAGCGGAACCACACTGTATGTGTTCTTCTGCGTCCGGCTTCTTTGGGTCACATGTTTGCAAGACCACATCTCTCACTAGGAACCCCAACCTTCCGCTGTTTACTTACATGGCCTATACTGGTCTTCCTCAGCCTCCCGCATCTCCCTTCTCCAGAAAACGACAATAGTGTTCAACAAAGCCCACGTCCCCAAATAAAGAACTACAGAATGAGCATCTAAACTGCCACGGATTGCGTTGGGCTGAACCCCAAAGCGTGTTGCCAAACTGAGACCCGCCTCTCCGTGAGGCATCCAGCCTGAGCCCTTTTCGAGGCTGTGGGAGAGTCACATCAATATGTGAATTCAGACCCGGAAAGGAATTTACTACCTGCCCTAAAAAAAATCCAAACGGCAGTTTCGCGCACAGTTAGCCACGAGCAGCAGGGGCTGCTCGCCTATCTCTTTTGAACACATCATACAATCTTGGTCCAGTAAGTTCTGACTCCGTTTCTAACTTTTCTCCAAGTGTGATTTGGTTACATCCTGAGATGGTCTCAGCTAAGAGTTCTAAGTCTCCCAACAAGCCCTCCACACTTGTGCTTCTCAGGGCTGTGAGCAAGAAATCAGGCCCAAAGGCTCCCTGCTGGCCTCCCCACGGACACCTATGGTCCCTAAATCCTCATCGCTGCGAAACCAACGGTCAGTCAGCTTCTTTCTGCACCTCAGTTTTCTCCTCTATAAAATGACAGGCATGTACTCTACCAGAGGTTTTAGCCTGGAGTCCATGGGTTCCTTAGGGAATCCATTAATCCCTGGAAATTACATGCAAGATTGTGAATGGGTGTGCTTTGGGGGAAGAGAGTTTGGAGTGCTGTGACTCCCCCAAAATTAAAGACGCTCATGTTAGGTGACCCCTGAGAACCTTTTAGCACTTACTATTCCGCAATCACTTGGCTCCTTGCGAGGCAGTGGGAGGGCCTGACTTTTGCTTAGAGTCTGGCTGCAGTGGAATCTCTAAAGGGAAAGGTGGCCTTGCCTTTTTCCTTCCGCAGATATTTCTGCCCGAACAGAAAGGCCACCGCAGAACTGCAGTGTGGGACAGGAATGTCTCTCTGATCTCTGCAGGTTACATAACATCGAGGGTCATTCCATTAAAAATAGCGTGGCCCTGGAGCAAGTCCCTTCGTTTTAAGAGGAGCTCACTCCGGGTCCTATTTTGTTTAGCTGGCTTACTTTCTAACGCTGTATCCAGTGTAACCTTCAGGACGAACGGGCAGTGCTGGTTCTCATAACCAAGTAGATGTGAGTGTACGGATATATTCTGAGTAAGTCAACAACCTGATTTTCCCTCCCTGGAGAAAGGGCTCCGAGGCAGAAATGCACCTAGGTTTGCCTCACCAGACAGGGTCCTGGCCTGTCACCTCCGACCTCTCCGGGCTGGAGGCTCGATATGTCCCACATGATATTAGGTTACACATCCCCTGCGCGTGGCTGGCTCACCTGGCAGCGCCCTAGCACCGGTTTGAGCCAAACGTTCTCATTACACACGGCCTGGGTCAGGAGAAGGAGCACTCCCGAACTCCTCACCAGAATGAGACCTGCTGGGCTTGGAAACGGTGTTCTGAACCGATCTGATTAGATCGGTTTCACTGCAGATGAAAGTGGCGGTTTCAGAAACCCTCCTCTTCCTGTAAATATCCTTTTCTGTTCTTAGTTATCGAAAGAAGTAGAGCCACACCTTCAACCCTTGCTACTGGGAGTGTGGGCCTCGGACCAGCAGCAGCAGCATCTGGAAGCCTGTTAGAAAAGCAATCATCTCGGCCCCACCCTAGACCCACGGCCCAGACTCTGCACTGTAACCGGATCTCCAGGTGATGCCTGATCACAAGCGCATGACAATTCAAGAGGCACTCCCGAGGAGTCGCCCCAAAGCCTCACCAGCAGCCAATGCCTCGCTTATGCCTGCCAACTTCCAGCAAATGATTAATAATCAGTAAATGGGAGCTTCCTTCCCCCTCCTAAAACCCCGAAGACCGCCAGAGAGGCTTTGAGGAAGGGAGAGGAGGAGGAACAAGGCCAGAAGAGGGGGAACTTGGAGTCAGGAAAGAGGGTAACGAAGAAGGAGGAAGCGGACCAGCAGAGTGGGGAGGAGCGAGGGAGGAGCGGGGAGACTGGGATGGCCAGCACAGTGAGGGCCCGGGGTCTCCAACCCTCTCCAGCAGGGGCTCGCACCTTCAGGGTTCTGTCCACCGCAGCATGCTGCGTCCCACATTTACCTTGGGTCTTACGTGCTTGCCATCTGTTTTCTAAAACATGTTAAAATAGAATCACAGCTGCTGTTTTAACTGCTGTTTGTAACCCGCCCCGGTGGTGGGGCCACACCTGGGACACCTGCCCGGGAGGCGTGATGATCCACGTGGGGGCGCAGCAGGTCCCTACAGCTGGCACACAATGCATGAGGCTCCTCCTACTTTCTCTTGGGTCCAAACTGCCTCGCAGGACTCGAGGTGCGCTCTGACCCTCCTTACTCAGGCTGCAGAAGTGGATCACACTCTTGCAGGGTCACTCATCTAGAATCTGCTTAATTTGTTTAAAAAAAAATTTTTAGGGGCGCCTGGGTGGCTCAGTCGGTTAAGCCTCCGACTTCGGCTCAGGTCAGATCTCATGTTCGTGGGTTCGAGCCCCGCGTCGGGCTCTGTGCTGACAGCTAGCTCAGAGCCTAAGCCTGCTTCCGGTTCTGTGTCTCCTTCTCTCTCTGACCCTCCCCCGCTCATGCTCTGTCTCTCTCTCTATCAAAAATAAATAAAACGTTAAAAAATTAAAAAAAAACTTTTTTTAATGTTTATATTTGAGAGCGCAAAAGACAGAGCGTGAGCAGGGGAGGGGCAGAGAGAGAGGAAGGCACAGAATCCGAAGCAGATTCCAGGCTCCAAGCTGTGAGCTGTGAGCACAGAGCCCGGTGCGGGGCTCGAACCCATGAAAGGTGAGATCATGACCTGGGCCAAAGTCAGACACTCAACTGACTGAAGCACCAAGGCGCCTCTAGAATCTGCTTAATTTTTAAGGGTACGGGCAAGAACCTGCAATAAAACCCACAGAGTAACCTGCGAGTGTTCACTGAGTATTCCAGGCAGCTTAGGTACATTATGTTTACTAAACCTGTGCAAGGTGGGCTCAGAGCACGGACGTGAAATAAGCCAGAGGCCTCATCGGACGCCACTGGCCACTCGGCTGGGGATTTCTGATCACCTGCCAGTTAACACTGTGACTTCCCTTCCCACCGCTCCACAGAGTCTTCAACAATTCACAGACCACCACCCCCCCCACCTTCCCTATGTCTTTGGAGAAAAAGGAGACACAAGGCAAGCAAATGACATTAGAATGTGAACACACTGCGGTGCCACTTATTCAAAGAAACGCGGAGAAACCAGATAGGAAATCTAATAGGAAACAGAAAATAAACGGGAGGTCAGAAACCCAGTGGAAGAGAAGGCAGCAATTATGTAAATGCGCCAGTTAGCAGCGGTTCTCAGGAATTTAACAGGTATATATACATTGGAAGGTGACAGTGTCTTTTCCATCTCCACTGAGATACGACATAAAAGGAACGGGCTCAAATCATAGCAAGAGCGCAAAGGAACTCTGACTTGTCAGGGTTTTTAGACTCTGATCCAAACTAACAAAGGAAATAATGGGCTCGCCTCAGAAGATCTTTTTTAATGGATAGCTTAAAAAAATCACCCTGGTTCTATTGTGGGTCAGGCACGGTTCTGACTGGATGTCAGGGGTGAGTCTATGGATCCTTTCAATCCAGTTATAAAAAGCTCCTAGGACCTCAGACCCAGGCTTTTCTAGGAGTACAATTAATTCTATTGCATTAAATATTGCATGCGATGAGTGAACCATCAGCGCACTCCAAGCCTTTCTGTTATTCACGTTTCTGTGCTTTCAAGAAAAGGGATCTTCTAACAGAGCCCTTTGTAGACAGACTTTCTACAAATTGTACACAGTATATTAATTGCACCATAGGAGGAGGGAGAAACGAGCTTTACTGTAAAACTGAGAGCCTTTTGTAAATCCGGATTTTTGAAAAGCACCATGGAAGAGCCCACCCAAGGTAAGGAATGAATTACTCTCACACGCAGGACAGAGATTGAGGGGGGCTGGCAGGTACCCAACGCACATAAAGCTGTTAGCACAGCGCCTCGCCCTCAGGACGCAGGCAATACACGGAAGCTCCTAAAATATCACTATCAGCCCTGTTTGGATACTGCTATTTGCTTAACCTCCACTTGTACATGGGGCTGAGGGGGTGGGAGGTGGGGGGTGATAACCAAGGATCGATATTGCATCTTGGGCCCACTGGTCTCTTCATCTCTGCCCTGGGACCCATGGTGGTCCAAACACAAGCTCCTGAGACGGCACCCAAGTTCACCCCAGCGCCCGTCTCCCTGCACTGGGTTGGGCCAGCCTCCCCGGCTCCTCTACAAAACTTCCGCAGCTCCTTCCTGCTCAGGCCCTTGCCGCTCTTCCTAAAAGCAAGGAGATGAAAACAAATGGGGTTCATCATCACTCCCATTGACTGGAGCTAAAGTCTAGGTTAAAGATAGCTGTGGAGGGAGGGCAGAAGCCCCTTCTCCTGCAACATCTTCCAGAAAACAACCAACAGTGTGTGGCCCCCAAGGTTCACAAAGTATGGAGAAGCTTGCGCTTTCTCCATGAGACTCTGCAGATGACTATCTGAGAGTACATGGCAGTGATCAAATATTGCATTTACTAGAATAAAATTATACATAAGTACCATTTAGCACTGAGGGCCGATTCTATTTCTTTTGGTCAAAGGCCAGAGTGAGATTACAGAGCAAGAAGCAGCACAATGCAATCCTGGGTTAAAGAGTCAGAGTGAGTAACATTTCAGAGGAACTTTCAAAGGAGGAATGATTTCTGGGTCAATCAAACTGGAGAGTCTGAAATAACGTCAGCAGCCAGCTCGAAAGGTAAACTCTAAAAGTGATGTACATGTCTGTGTCAAAGAGTAAGAAACTGACCTTTCCTGAAACGTATCTTATGTGAATACTGGTTAGAATCATCCCCAAAGAACACTCTAGGGAAAGGAGGTGACACTCTGGAGGAATCTAGGTGGATCACTCATCAGTCAAGGCTGCCAAATGGGAGATGAACAGAAAAGGCTTGTCTCCGTTTCGAAAAGATCAAGTTGGCCAGGAGTGACGCACTGGGACAAAGCCTGGTCATGGCCAGCGCCATGTCCACCATAGTCTGCGTGGAGAGCTTCAGGGTCACGGCAGAAACGGGCGCTGCTGAGAACCCATCTAACCTGCTGCCTGCTCAACCTGTGTCCTTTCGTGAGGTGAACTGTGTCCCCTCCCCAAAGATACGTTGAAGTCCTAACCCTCGCTACCTGTGAATGTGATCTTATATGGAAATAGGGTCTTTACAAATGTGATCAAGTTAAAATGAGGTCATACTCAGTTGGGATGGGTCCTGACACTCTGTGAGTGGTGTCCGTCCTTTTTAGCAGAGAAAATAGAGTCACATAGACTCACACAGAGAGGAGAAAATGTGTAGTCACAAGCAGAACCCCACGTGACAACGAGGGCAGACCAGAGCAGTGCCTCCATAAGCCAGGTTCCCCAAAGATTGCCGCCACCTCCAGAGGCTGGAAGAAGTAAGGAAGGGTTGTCCCCTAAGGCCTCAGAGAGAGCCTGGCCCAACAGGCACCCAAGCCTCCCAAACTGCGAGAGAATAAATTTCTGTTATTTTACCTCCTCCCCCCAGTTTGTGGTTTTTTGTACAAATGAAACACATCCCCCAAAGTGCTTTGGCCTCTCCTTCAGGTAACCTCATTCCTCCTTGTTCACACAGATGCACGTGCATAGGGATAGCCACACGGAGTCCATGGTCACGGCCTTCTCCACGGAGCTCCCCCAAAACACAGATATATCTTGTGGGTATCTCCTGACGGTAGATGCTCTAGCTGTCTGAGAGAGAGAGAGTGTGTGTGTGTCTTTAGAGAGAAAGGGGGAGAGAAAGACAGAATGTGGGTGGGGGAAGGGCAGAAAAAGAGGGAGACACAGAATCCGAAGCAGGCTCCAGGCTCTTAGCTGTCAGCACAGAGCCCAAGGCAGGGCTCAGACTTATGGACCGTGAGATCATGACCTGATCCGAAGTCAGACACTCAACCTACTGAGCCACCCAGGCGCCCCAAGCCTTCAGTTTTAAAGCAAACTCAACACACATTCCAGGTCATCTGTAAGTGCTTTAATCTAAACTACTTCCGACACATTTTCTTTTGTCATCTTTGAGCACTGTGTATTTCAGGAGTTATGTAAGAGAAATGACGAACATTTTATGTCGGAGTCTTCTGTTTCTTTTCCTTTTTTTTTTTTTCCTTTTTTACAGCTCAGAGGTTTTTAATATATTCAGAGTTGTGCAACGATCACTCAATCTAATTTTAGGACATTTCATCGCCTCCAAAATAAACCCTGTACCCATTAGCAGTTACTTCCCATTCCCCGCCCTTTCCAACCCCAGACGGCCCTCCTCTACTTTCTATGTCTATACATTTGCCCACCGGGAACACTTCATATAAGTGGAATCCTACAATCCATAATCTCTTGTGTCTGACTGCTTTCACTTGGCATGATGTTTACACAATGTTTACAAGGTCAGGGGATGTAGCAATAGGTCATTGCTTTTTATGGCTGCATAATATTTCACTGTGTGCATATATCAGTTTTGTTCATCCACTCATTTGTTGATGGAAATTTGTGTTGCTTCCAATCTTTTAGCTATTCTTTTTTTTTTAAGTTTATTTATTTTGATGAGGGGGGGCAAAGAGTATACTAAGTAGGCTCCACACTGGCAGCACAGAGCCCAGCACGGGGCTTGATTCCACGAACTGTGGTTCATGGCCTGAACCGAAATCAAGAGTCAGGCACTTAACCAACTGAGCCACTCAGTCACCCCCAATCGTTTGGCTATTCTGAATAATGCTGTAATAAACACTTGTGTGGACGTGTTTTCATCCTCTCGTGTCTACACCTACGAGTGGAATTGCTGGATCATATGATAACTCTATACTTCACAGTTTGAGGAAACACCAAACTACTTTCCAAAATGGTTACACCATCCATAATCCTGCCAACAATATATGAGGATTCCAACTTCCCCATACATTTTCTACCTCTTGTTACTGTCGTGTTTTTATTATAAACATCCCAATGGATAAGACATGGTATCTCATTACGATTCTGATTTGTGTTTCCTTAGTAACTAAGGACATTGAGCTTTTTCATGCACTGATTGGTTATGGAGATAACTTCTTTGGAGGAATAGCTCTTGGGATTCTTTAGCTATTTTTAAATTGGGTTATTTATCTTTTTTTGTTGAGAGCACCTTATATATTCTGGCTATAATTTCCTTATAAGGTATATGATTTGCAAATATTTTCCCCATATTTTACACTTTCTGGATGGTGTCCTTTGAAACAAAAAGTTGTCAATTTGATGAAATACAATTTATCTTTTGTTGCTTGTGCTTTGGGGTAACCTCTAAGAAACCACTGCCTGAATCAGCATCACCAAGATGTACTCCTCTGTTTCTTTTGAACAGTTTTATAGTTTTGGCTCCTACGTTTAGGTGGTGACCCATTCTGAGTTATTATTTTTGTATATGAGGTGAGGCAGTGATGATGTCTTAATTCTATTTTGTATTAACTCTTTCTATGACGCTGTACTTCAGTTTTCCATAAATCCTCTTCTAGATGATTTTCATCATATTACAGCCTCAGTGATTAAAAAAAAGAAGAAGAAAACCTTATGAAGAAATATGTTAAATGAGGAAGTGGTTAGCCCTTCCCCCATTGCCTGTCATCTGTAATTCATTTCCCCGATTTTAGACATTTTGCCCTTTTCTTATAACATTCCACAATGCAGCATAGCAGTTGATGGGCTCTGTTAGTCATAACCGATAAATTAGTTCTGCCCTAAAACTCAGATATTCAATTTAAAAATATAATATAGGGGTGCCTGGGCAGCTCAGCTGGTTAAGTGTCCAACTCTTGGTTTCAGCTCAGGTCATGATCTCACAGTTGGTGAGATCGAGCCTCACATCTGCGCTGGTGCAGAGCCCTCTTAGGATTCTCTATCTCTCTCTTTGCTCCTCCTCTACTCACACTGTCACTCTCTCAAAATAAATAAATTAAAAAAAAAAACTAATATGAGGGTTACTGGAGGGGCTGTGGGAGGGGGGTAAGGGGTATTAAGGAATCTACTCCTGAATCATTGTTGCACTGTATGCTAACTAACTTGGATGTACATTTTAAAAAATAAATTAAATAAAACATTTTTTAAAACTAATATAACTAAGACTTTGTGTCCTAACTGTGTGTCCCCTGGTCCTGCTAAATCTGAGAATAAAAGGTACTCAGTCCTCAGGCAATTACAGCCGAGAAAGGGAGAGGAGCTGTATGCACTTGAACCCTAACACGGAGTGGGTACGGACACGGGAAGGAGAGTGGTCGTGGGAAGGCTAGAAAGACTCAGTGAAGGAAAGGAGCCAGAACGAAGGCTCAGGCAGGGCCCAGGCCGAGAATACCCAGGCCTGACGCCCCCCAGTGAGGGCCTGGTTGAGCTGGAGACCAGATGATAGATATCTCATCTACGGGGCGTGGTCCCCACTCAAACCCTGCCAATCAGATGCCTCCGGAGGTGGGCCCGGTAGACCCATGAATGCCAGTCTTTTTTTTTTTTAAGAGAAGTTGAAAAAAATCTAATTTTTTAAAAATTATTTATTTTAAGAGGGGGGGAGAGGAGGGGCGACGTGGAGAAAGAGAGGAAGAAAAAAAGCAAAAAAATCTAATTTTTATGAGTAACCTCTCATCTTTTAAAGTTGTTAAGTGCTTTGGATTTTAACAACTCTATAGCAGGTTCCTCAAAAAGTTTAACATAGAATTACCATGTGACCTAGCAGTTCACTCCCAGGTAGGTACCCGAAAATAATTAAAGAATGGGACTCCAGCAGATTATGCCAGTGTTTGCTGCAGCATTATTCACAAGAGCCCAAAGGTGGAAGCAATCCAAGTGGCCATCAATAGATGAACGAGTAAACAGAATGTGGTCTAGGCACAGTGCAGACAGAACACCATTCGGCCATGAAAAGGAATGAAGTATTGCCGCTTGCTACAAAACGGGTGAGCCTCGAACACGCAACGCTGAGTGAAGTGAACAAGACACAAAAGCACAAATATTGTATGATTCCACTATCATATCCAGTGGCAAATCTAGAAGAGGCAAATTCATAGAGAGTAGATAAGAGGTTACCCAGGCCTGGGGGAGTTATTGCTTATTGGTTATAGAGTTTCTGTTTGGGGTGATGAAAACACTGTAGAAAGAGATGGTGGTGATGATTACACAACATTGTGAATGTAATTCATGCCACTGAATTGCACACTTAAAGATGGTTAAAATGGGGGCTCCTTAGTGGCTCAGTCAGTTAGGTGACCAACTTCGGCACAGGTCATGATCTCACAGTTCATGAGTTCGAGCCCTGTGTTGGGCTCTGTGCTGACAGCTCAGAGCCCTGGAGTCTGCTTTGGATTCTGTGTCTCCCTCTCTCACTCTCTCTGCCCCTCTCCCACTTGTGCTTTCTCTCTGTCTCTGTCTCTATCTCTGTCTTTGTCTCTTTCTCTCTCTCTCTCAAAAATAAATAAACAATTTTTAAGTGGTTAAAATGGAGAATTTTATATTTAACATAATTTTCCACCACCCAAAAAAAACCAAACTCAAGCCAACTCTAAAGGAGCTAGACAAAACATGTCAGGGATTATCATGTCAGCTGTGGGCCACCAGTTCGGGGCCTCAGGCTCAGAGTGATTAACACTGGACACCTCAGATGAGTTGAGCAAGGACTCAGCAATAATGCAAAGCTCTACACTGGGCTGGCGAGGTAGATAACATTAAAGATACATACTCTTTATCCTCAAGGAGATCAATGGCCAGACATAGACTGAATCATAATAATATGACAGTGCTTTCAGGACATTCCAAAAATGTGCTTCAAGAGATTCAGAGAGCAGATTACACCTGCTGGTGGAGATCACAAAAGCACTTGTGGAGGTGAGGGAACTTGAGCAGAGCATTGAAGGACAGATAAGAAAGCAAGTCTGCTCCAGAAGAAGAAGCATGAGTCAAGGTCTAGAGGAGGAACAACAGAGGGTGCCCTTCAGTATGGAGTCCAGCTTGGCCAGAGAAGATGCAAATAGAGAGGGGGCTGCGAAGGTAGGAGGAGACCAGGACCAGGGTACCGTGGCTGCCGAACTGGGGATTTTTCACTTACTTTGGAGCAGAATGAAGTTCTCAAAACAGTCTCTGAGATTGCTTAGCTTGGAATCAATGTATAGAATAGACTGGAAGAGGTGACAGAGGCTTCTGTCAGCGAGGTGAAAGGGAAGGAAGGCCTGGCCCTGAGCAGGGGCCATGGGATGGCAATGAAACGGGGGTGGGGACCGGGAGGGGGCTCTTCGGAGGAGCAGCAGAGGCCGATGGCTGCAAGGCAGAGAGGGAGTGTCAGACGGGGCAGAGGGTAGTAGCTATATTATTTAGGGTATGGATGATTTTTCAATTCATTTAACAATGAAGATGAGGAGAGGTTTGGGGGCATCATTTGGATTCGGTTTATCTGTTTTTTAGGTTAGGAAAGAGTGAAGTAGAGGAACTAGTAGCATGGAGGAGACTAGAAACTGGGGAGGGGGGGGATGAACCAATGGAGCAGAAGAAGATACAAGGGGACCAGAGTGGAGAGACCTGGCAAAGGGTTAGGATAATGCAGCCGGAAGTGAAGGGGAACAGGAAGGAGAAAGTCAAAACAATACTTTTAAGTGGAGAGGACGGAAGATGGCTTCCCACTCCTCAATAAGACAGGAAATGAGGCTCTGATGGCTCAACAATGGTGCATCTGCTGCATAATGTGACTCAGGGAGCCAACAGAGGAAGAATCAGATGACTGGTGAGTGTCCCCAGGGCCCAGGTGAGGCTGGAGAGCACACACTTACAGCAACCCACACTACGGCCCGGCCATCAGTGCTTGGCACTCCAAGGTGGGGGGCGCAGGGAGGGTGGGAAAAGCTTATGGCGGGGTGGCTTCTAAGTATGCTTCAGATGAGTGTAATAAAAACCCAAGAGTGAGGCATCTTGGGCCCGCAAAGGCCCATCTTTGAAATTGGGCGGGGGGGTTCTGAGCTCTGCGAAGAAGGAAGAGAAGGCAGCCTGGGGTGACGGGCAGAATGAGGAGTCCAGGGCTTGCACGGCGGGATGAATGTAGACGGGAAGGAGAGAAAGAGGTGGTGGTCTCAAAAGCTTTTGAAAATAGCTGTAACTCCTTAGTGTTTCATGCTGAGGACTTTCAAATCTGTGTCCAGCCTCAGTTTGACTAAGTGCCCTGGCCACTGATTAGTGATGTCTGTCAAGGGCGAGGGAAAGGAGAGAAGGGTCATGATCCCACGAAATGTGGCCAGAGAGATTTTGAGCCGAGAAGGCTAGAGGAGGAACATTTGCACCTGATTAGGAAGTCCAATAAGCCATACTGTCCTCCTGGGTGCCTGAAGTGTCCTGTAAATGGAGGTACTGCATTTAAGATCTAGAAAACTCGCAGGGTGGGATGCTCGGGCCATTAGTAACATAGATGATCACTTCCTTGGCAGCGATGGCAATAAAAAGGGAGGGATGCTCTCAGTCCGGCACTACACTCATCACAGGACGCGGGAGGGCTTCAGGGAAGTCAGCAGGTGGGCGCAGGGATGACAAGCAGATGACAGGAGAACCCGACGAATGGCAGGTGCTCAAGACTCACTCACGGAGCGAAGGGAAGCATCTCTAGGGAGCAGGTAGTGCAGCGCTCCCTTCTCCGGCCCCGCGAGTCAGGGGGCTGACAAGACCAGGAGTGGACGAGATGGTAAGTGGCAAGGTCAGGACAAAGTCAGGTGGATGCCAGCAGGAATGTGTCTGGAAGGTGTGGACAGAGCAGAGGAGTTGAGTCCTGACAGATCAGGGAAGGGAGCCTGCTCCCAGGGCTCACCATAAATTCCAGATGACATGCACATGACCGCAGGGAAGAGTGTGTGGATAGTTCAGAGAAACTCATGATGGCTTTACTAAAACCTCTCAGAGCACAGGTCCCCCTGGGGAGGGACTGGGTCTCGCCTCTTAAGTGAAGGAAGTTTCCCGAGGAAAGCGCAGCGTGACAGAAACCAAACGCAGA
This sequence comes from Suricata suricatta, assembly GCF_006229205.1. Classification (NCBI taxonomy): domain Eukaryota; kingdom Metazoa; phylum Chordata; class Mammalia; order Carnivora; family Herpestidae; genus Suricata; species Suricata suricatta. The sequence goes on along the minus strand of NC_043701.1, from coordinate 13,536,640 downwards.
TCAGAGGTCTAATCTCAACTGTGCTAAGCAACTCGGTGACCTTTGGAATAAATGCTGAGAGCCCCATTCACTCACTCACTCATTCATTCATTCACTGCGCCTCAGGGCCCTCACTTTACAATGGGTCTAAAGCTCTGTCCTGCCTAATTCACAGGTTTGCTCAGATGAGAAAAATGAAAGTGACTTCAAAACAATTCACCTTGAAGTGACTCCAAGTCTTCCCATTGCAGTGAATTTTAGATAACCATCCCTTACACTTCAAAATATTGCGTAATGTGTTTGAAATAAATGGGCCATCCGGTAGGGCTTGGAATTAGCCTTGATCCAGAGACCTCGTCATATTTATGACAAGGGTTGACCCCGTACAGCAGTGAGGGATTACTCACCCAGCCTCCTCCTGTGTTCTACCTTCGCTCCTGGTGTAGCTGACCAGCCCCCCGTGCTTTATCTTGTCTAGTTCTTTTGGGAAATAAATGCACTTGGAGGTTTTGTCAATAAATCTGTTTTCTCCTGAGAGCACGGGGGCCACGCAGCCACAAGGAAGGGAAAGCGGCAGGCCTCTGAAGCAGTAAATTATCACTCTCACTCAGACAGTGCTCTGCCGCTCTAGACAAGTCACCCAACCTAGCTGTGGCTGGATTTCTCTAAAGCGCCCTGGAACAATTCTGGTGACAGACACACGCAGAGCCTTCTAGAAGGCACTCCCTCACTGTGTGGGAGGAACACGGACACATCATCATTTGAACTTGAGTGGATCCAAGAAAATCAGTGCTGGGGAAGTGGTGAGAGAGAGAAAAGGTGCCTTGCCACAAACATAAAGTAGGACCCAGAGCAAGAGCTGTGCAGTGGTGAGAGACAGGGCAGCTTAGCTAAGACCAGGGGATCTGTGGCCTGTCTCGGGCTGGCTAGATGAAGAATGATCTGTTTTTAAGAATAATATGGCATTAGGAGGACTTTTGTTTAAAGTTTTTAAATTTATCGTGAATCCTGAGGGGAGGAGAGACAGACAGACAGACAGACAGACAGAACATGGGCATGAAGAGGAGAGGGACAGAGAGAGAGGGAGAGGGAGAATCCCAAGCAGGCTCCACGCCGTCAGCACAGAACCCAATGCAGGGCTCGATCTTGCAAACCATGAGTTCATGACCTGTGCCAAAATCAAGAGTCAGATGTCTGACTGACTGAGTCACTTGGGTGCCCCAGCATCAGGAGGATTTTTAAACCATGGATTCTGCTGCAGGGCAAACGGGGAGAGATGTGGTGAACACTGGGCCTGGACCCACACTAGGGAGTCTGGTGCTGAGAAATCAGGATTCAGTGTTGACATTATTTGGTGTTGGTAATATCTTCTGAGTTAGGGCTAGTGGTAAGGCAGGTCCAACCAAGAGATGTGCCGTATCCTGGCTTGAAAAACGCTCCTGGAACGGAAAAGTCCAACAGCCTGTGATTTCATCAATAAGTAGAACTCTTGCTGAGCAAGGGAGAGAGAAAAGAATTAAAGGAATGGGACACAGAGAAGAGGCTGCAGACCAGATTTAGGAGGGGCAGAATATGACAATGAGAGATACTGTAGAGATGGACCTAGAAGCTTATCCAGCTAATGGAGCTAAGTAGGCCCCACATTTAGATAGATCTCAAAAACAACCGCTGCCTTCCTTCCAAATATCAGGATTCCCCTTCTTCTCTGTATTTCCCTTGGGCTCAGAGCAGACAGGGGCAGGAAGCCTTCAAAGAGGAATGGACCAGCGCAAGGCATCACCTAGCGGGCACCGCCTCCCGCATCATCGGCCTCCCCTCGGCCCCGCAGCACGGCGAGCCCGGGAAGGGCACGGAACTGAAGTCAGGAAACGAAGCTGCCGGAGGCCTGACTCACCCTGTCCTCAACCACTCGGATCACGGGTGGGCAGGCCTGCACACGATGAATCACCGAGAGCTGTGAATGCGATTCTGAGCTCTGCCAAGGACACGGATGCTCTACTGGCACCCTGGCACCCTTCACAGTTTCTTCCCTTCCTTGTCTGGCTGCCAGGAGACAAGTGCTGCAGGAACTGAGCGTTTGAGTTTTTTTAGCCTAAGACAGAAACTCTCTCTTTCTATTCCTGCTTCCTTTCTCAGTTCCTGGAAATCACTAATTGGAAACCAGGACTGAGAGCCACTGCCTTGCAAACCCAACTGAGGCAGCCTTGCTGGAAGCCAGTGCAGGGAAGGGCAGGGAAGGGCAGGGAAGGGCAGGGAAGGGCAGGGCGTACCTCACGCAATTTCCCAAATGAATCACCTGGCTATTTATTTTGGCTAAAAGTACCTAAGACGTATATAAGCTTAAGTTCTAGATTCTATAGGGAAAAGCCAGATGGGTACCTATAGTCCTGCATAACTGCCTAGCACTTGGGTTAACTGCCCAATCTGTCAAGCTCCCATACAGTCTATGACGACTCACGCCCACGCAAGCCACATAAAGAGTCACAAGCGGTATGGACTCTATCAATCCCACCAAATGCTGCTGGACTTAGTTACTGAGAACTTAACTAAGAATGTGTCTTTGTAATCTCCTCATGCTGCTCTGTATGAAATTACAAGAGGATCCACAGGGGAAAGTCAGCTGCCCTACATCCTCTTACTGTCTGCGTCACATGCCCCCAGGGACAGGTGTTTGGAAAAGCAAGGCTCATGCTTCATGAAGATGAGAATGTAGTACATTCCATTAACAAATATTTATTGAAGATGAGAAAGGCATTTGGGGGGTTATAGAGATGAAGGCAACACCCTTGAGGAGATTAAATCTAGGAGCAGAGATAAGATACGTACACAAATCATTTTAAATAAGCACAAAGTGCTACAGGATATGAGGAAGGAGAGTTCTCTGGTTTGATGAAAGTCCGGAGGATCCACGAGCTCTAACTTGAAGAGCAAGCACATTTCCCACAAGGGAAGATGCAAAGATGATACTTACGGTGCAGAAAACTGTCTCATTTGTCTACAAGGATGTGGGGAGATAAAAACAGAGAAACACACAGGTTTGGACGTGCAGTGTCTTAAGCAACTACCCTGTGGGTGGGGAAAACTCACTGAAGACCCTCACCAGGGTGAGAGTCATGATCAAGTCAGTCTACAGACACTTAGCCTGGCAGGTGCCTGAAGGGTGAACCAAATGGGAGAAACCAGGGGCAGAGAACCAGAGCGTTAGTTCATATGGGAGTAGCGAAGCCCTGATGGAAGGCAGTGCCGTGGGGACAGAAGAGGAAACAGGGTGGACAGGGTTAAGGAGAGGATCAAATAGAGCCCGATTTCACTGGCTGTGAGGAGAGGAGAGGAGAAAGACACCAAAATGACTTTGGAAAACTAGAAACCATAAGAGACAAATGTGCTTTTCAACTAGCAAAAATGATTTTAAGCTGAAATGACAGAAAATGACAGTGGCATTCATAGGCTTATGGACATGAGGAGGAAGAAGAGATTTCGGGGATGCTTCTCCTTTGTGAAGGTTAAGAGGTCATGTAGATGTCCAAAACACAGTCAAAAATACTTAGGAGAGAGGCGAAGATGGAGAGCGAGATGGAGTCACACACTCAGGGCGCCCGTGGAGACTGTGGGACACAGCAAAGCATTCTGAAGGGAGAATGAAGGCTTACATTTAAAGAACAGAAAGAACAGGGGTGCCTGAGTGGCTCAGTTGATTAAGCATCTGACTCTCAGTTTCAGCTCAGGTCATGATCTCATGATTTTGTGAGTTCGAGCTCCACATGAGGCCCTGTGCCGATAGTGAGCAGCCTGCTTGGGATTCTCTCTCCCCTCTCTCTGCCCCTCCCTTGGACACTGTCTCTGTTTCTCTCAAAATAAATAAACTTTAAAAATTAAAAAAAAAAGAATAGGAGAAACAGAAACAATGAGGAAAAGTAAAAAGAATAAACATTTATTGACTCCTAACCAGATGCTTGGGCTGAGATTCACATATACTGTTATCTGTGAAGTATTTTTCCCATTTTATGAATGAGAAAATGGAGTCTCAGGTTAGTCCACCCAACAACCCAGAAGCCCAGATCAGAAACACAAGAGTCATTCTCTTCAAGTCCACTTCCTTCACCTCTCCCAGTCTAGTGCAATATATCTTGTTAATTCCACCTTCTCACCTTCCTTGATTCTATTCCCTTCTTCAAACTTTATTTTGGGCCCTCAATTCTTCCCTGATTAGGCAGTAACCTCCTATCTTCAGATCTTCCCATTCACGATCTCACTCACCACCAATCCATCTCCTCTCCTACCAGCATCCAGTTCTCACCAAGCCTTCAGAAGCTTACAAGGCCCTCAGGAAGATGGCTCTGCTTATTTCTCTCTAGGATCACCTTGAGCCCCTCTGCAAGCACCCTACACTCAAGCCTCACAGACCTACCTGCAGCTCACAGAATCCGGCTACCATTCCATCTCTGCACACATTCCCTCTCTTCCAAGACTATCTCCAGTTGTTCAAGAGCAATCTAGGCATCATATCCTCAAGTTGATCTTTCCAAGGGCCTGTTTCCTGAACTCTCCTTGCCCTGGCCAAACCCCAAGAACAGCACTTCTCATACTACAGTATTTTACCCCTATGACTGTCCTCCTCACTGTTTTATTAACGTATTAACAGTGGGAACAAACGTTTTCTTCTGCACACTGGTGTCTAATACTCAACATTTCTTGGTGACATTAATAAGACAATCAATTCAAACCCAAATCTGATTTTGAGGTCCACAATTCCTTTCAACAGACCATAAATTCAGAGAGTAGACAGAGAAACAAGATAGTGTAGACATGGCGTGCCTGGGTGACTCAGTCACTTAAGCATCCGACTTTGGCTCAGGTCATGATCTTGTGGCTTATGAGTTCAAGCCCCATGTCAGGCTTTGTGTGGACAGCTCAGAGCCTGGAACGTGCTTCAGATTCTGTGTCTCCCTCTCTCTCTGTCCCTCCCCCACTGGTGCTATCTCTGTCTCTCTCTCAAAAATAATCATTAAACAAAAAAAAGATAGTGTAGGATGACAAAAAGACAAGAGGTCATCTGTGAAAAACCCACAGGGATTCCTGGGTGTCTCCGTTGGTTCAGTGTCCAACTCTTGATTGCAGCTCAGGTCATGATCTCAGTTTGTGAGATCAAGCCCTGTGTGGGGCTTCATGCTCTAACCAGAGAAATTAGACTGGAAAAGAAATACCAGTCATCCATACTGGAAAGGAAGAAATAAAACTATTTCTATTCCTAGATGATATGATCTTGCATACAAAAAATATCCTAAGGAAATCAGAAAAGAATTATTAGAACATAAAACAAGTTCAGCTAGGTTGTAGGACACTAGACCAATATATAAAAATCAGCTGTATCTCTATATACTAGCAATGAACAATATAAAATGAAATGAAGCAAACAATCCCACTGGCAATAGCATCAAAAAGGAAAAATACTTAGGAATAAATGTAACAAGGGGTGCCTGGGTGGCTCGGTTGAGTGGCCAGCTTCAGCTCAGGTAATGATCCCATGGTTCATGGGTTCAAGCTCCACAACAGATTCTAAGTTGACAACTAGTTCAGAGGCTGGAGCCTGTCTTCAGATTCTGTGCCTCCCTCTCTCTTTGACCCTCCCTTGCTCATGCTCTCTCTCTTAAAAAGAAATAAAACATTAAAAAAAATTTTTTTTAAAGAATAAATTTAACAAAAGAAGTATAAGACTTATATACTGAAATATATGGAACATCACTGAGTGAAATTAAAAAAGATCTAAAAACTGGAAAGATATCCCATATCAAGGACTAGAAGATTTAACACTGTTAAGATGGCAACACTCCCCAAATTGATCTACAGAGTCAAGATAATCCCCTTCCAAATCCAGATGCCTGTTGTGTTTTTTGGCATTTGGTTTTTGCTTTTTGACTTTTTTTTTGTAGAAATTGACAAACTATGAAATTCATGTGGAAATACAAGGGACCCAGAATCACCAAACCAATTTTGACAAAGGAGAACAAAGTCAGAAGACCCATATTTCCTGTTTTCAAAACTTACTGCAAAGCTTCAATAATCAAGACTGTTTGGTATCAACATAAGGACAGACATAGAGATTAAGATGGTTTAGGTCAGTGGAAAAGAATTTAGAGTCCAGAAGAAAACCTTTACATTAATCATCAGTGGATCTTTGACAAGGATGCCAAGACAATTCAATGGGGGAAAGAATAGTCTTTTGAACAAACAATCCTGGGACAACTGGATATCCACATGCAAAAGAAATAACTTGGAGGAGGGGGGGGCACCTGGGTGGTTCAGTCAGTTGGGTGTCCAACTTTGGCTCAGGTCATGGTCTTGCGGCTCATGAATTCAAGCCCCGTGTTGGCCTTTGTGCTGGTAGCTCAGAGCCTGGAGCCTACTTTAAATTCTGTGTCTCCCTCTCCCTCTGCCCCTCCCCTGCTCATGCTCTGTCTCTCTCTCCTTCAAAAATGAATAAACATTAAAAAAAAGAAGTAACTTGGACCCCTAGCTTATACCACATACAAAAATTAACTTCAAATGGCTCATACACCTAAAAACAAGAGCTAAAACAATAAAACTCTTAAAAGAAAACTTAGGACTAAATCTTCAGGACCTTGGATTAGGCAAAGATATCACACATATGACACCAAAATCATAAGCAACAAAAGGAAAACTAAGTTGACTTCATCAAAATAAAAACAATTTGTGTTTCAAAGGACACCAGAAGTAAAAAGACAACTCAAAGATTACAAGAAAATATTTTCAAATCATATATCTGATAAGGGACTTGTATCAAGAATATGTAAAGAACTCCTACAACTCAACAATAAAAAGATGAATAACCAATTTTTAGATGGGCAAAGAAAGCATTTTTCCAGGAAGATATACAATTGGCCAATAAACACATGAAAAGTTGCCCAACATCATTAGTTATTAGAGAACTGCCAATCAAAACCACAAGAAGACACCACTTCAAATCTATCCTGGAAATGACTAAAAGTTTAAAGAGTCTGACAGAGGCACCTGGATAGCTCAGTTGGTTAACCATCAGACTCTTGATCTAGGCTCAGGTCATGATCTCATGGTTCATGAGTTCAAGCCCTGTGGGGACTCCACACTGATAGATGGAGCCTGCTTGGGATTCTCTCTCTCCCTCTCTCTGCCTCTCCCCTACTGTGCTCTCTCTCCCTCTCTATCTCAAAGTAATCAACTTTTCAAAATAATAATTTAAGGGGCGCCTGGGTGGCTCAGTTGGTTAAGCGTCCGACTTTGGCTCAGGTCATGATCTCACGGTTCATGGGTTCGAGCCCTGCATCGGGCTCTGTGCTGACAGCTAGCTCAGAGCCTGGAGCCTATCTTCAGATTCTGTGTGTGTCTCTCTCTCTGACCCTCCCCCATTCATGCTGTGTCTCTCTGTCTCTCGAAAGTAAATAAAACATTAAAAATTAAAAAAAAAATTTTAAATAATAATTTAAAAAGTTGGAATTTATAAAAATAAATACATAAAAATTTTTAAAAATCTAAAGTCAGAAAACAAGTGTCAGTGAAGATGTGGAGAAACTGGAACTTACACAGACTGCCGGTAGGACTGTAAAATAGCATAGCCACTTTGGAAAATAGTTTGGCAGTTCTATATGTTAAATACAGTCACCATGTGACCCAGCAATTCCACACCTAGGAATATACCCGAGAGACCTGGAAACAAACATCTGCACGAAACTTGTATGTAAATCTCATACCTCATTTTTCACAATAACTAACACTGGGTAGAACCCAAATGTCCATCAGCTGAAGAATAAACAAAACGCGGTCGATGTGTACAACCCAGTTTGAAAAGTGCAGTGACGCAAAACCTGAGAGACTACTGAGTACTGAAAATGAACCGAGGGTTGAAGGGGAGGCGGAGAGGGAAAGGAGGTGATGGTCATGGAGGAGGGCACTTGAGGGGAAGAGCACTGGGTGTTATATGGAAACCAATTTGACAATAAACTATTTTTTAAAAATGCACTGCAAGCTAACACATGTCTCAACAAAAATGAGCCTTTGTCTCAATTTTACCTGCAGGATTTTAATTTACGGATGTTACTGAGTGGTAACACAGAAAAGTCAATACCATTGAAAGAAGATGTTTATTACTCACCATTCCTGAGCGGGGGCGCACCATGTCACACAAGGTCACACAGGGAAGCTCCAGTTTGGGTCTGGGGGCAGGAGGAGTAGGAAAACAGGAGCCAGCGGCTTCATTGCGTTTTCTGCAGTAAAGGCAAGGCAGGACATGGTAACTAGTTTAGGGCTGGCTTGTCTGAATAATTCTGACAGGCTTCGGGAAACAGGGGCCGTCCTGGGGTCTGGTACCTGGCTCTGGGGTTAAAGATTTAGGGCAAAGGAAATGATGGCTGGGTATGTGAGCAGTTGATAAAAGTCAATGGTTGGTTCAGGCTGTGGGGTCTGGACTGGTTCGTTTGCATGTGAAAAGTGTGCTCCTAGGTGAGCCCTTGGCTGCCTCTAAGAACAGATGAACCCTGGGAGGGGCAGTCTCTGCCTGGTCTTAGAGGCTGCAAATCAAGCATCAAGGAGCATCAAGGAGCATCAAGAAGACAGAAAATAAGGGGAGCCTGGGTGGCTCAGTTGGTTAAGTGTCCGAATTTGGCTCCAGTCATAATCTGGTGGATCGTGAGTTCAAGCCCCGTGTCAGCCTCTGCACTGACAGTTCAGAACCTGGAGCCTGCTTCGAATTCTGTCTCCCTCTCTCTGCCCCTCCCATGCTCATGCTCTGTCTCTCTCTCTCTCAAATAAATAAATGTTTAAAAAAATACAGAAAATAAGAAAATACAGTTAATACAGTTGGATCTCTGATGAATGAGGACCAAGTAGACAAATACAGAATCTAAGAAAACCGAGTTAGAGCAGCTTTGGAAACATTATGCTGAGTCAAAGAAGCCAATCATAGAAGACTGAATATTATTATATGATTCTCATGTATTTGAGATGTCCAGAATGGACAACAAATAACAGAATGTAAATCAGTAGTTGTCGGGATCTGGGGAGAAAGGAGAATGGAGAGTGACTGCTAATGGACCTGGGGTTTCTTTCTGGGGTGATGAAAATGTTCTAAAATTAGATAGTAGTTGGGGCGCCTGGGTGGCTCAGTCGGTTGGGCATCCGACTTCAGCTCGGGTCATGATCTCCCAGTTCATGGGTTCGAGCCCCACATCGGGCTCTGTGCTGACAGCTCAGAGCCTGGAGTCTCCTTCCGATTCTGTGTCTCACTCTCTTTCTCTCTGCCCTTCTCCCACTCGCAATCTCAATCTCAGAAATAAATAAAACATTAAAAAATTCAAAAATAATTTTAAAAATTAGGTAGTAGTGATGGCTGCACAACTCTGTGATATGCCTAAAACCACTGCCCACGTTAAGTGGGTGACTTGTAAGTGTAAATTCTATCTCAGTAAAGTTGTCACTAAAAACAAAGGAAAGACGAGGGAGGAGAGGTGATCAACAGTGTCACAGACAAGTCACCCGTGCAGGAGAAGCATCACCACTGCTTGCTCTCAGAGCAGGGTTTTCTCGCTGGAGAGGAGTATTCATGCGAGATCTTAAAATTAATCCAGCGAAGAAGAGGGCCACTTTCCATACTTCAGCAGGAGGGAAACACTGTTTAAGAAGATTATTCTAAGAGCTGAGCGTAGGGCAGACTGGACCAGGGCAAGATTAGAAAGGGGAACATCAAATAAAAGGCCACAGTGGATACTCAGGGGGAGGAGGGTGGCTTAGAAATCAAGATGAGCAATGCATGAGAAAAGCAAGAAAGGACCAGCAACACCTGGGTGCTGACTGCAAGGAGAGAGGAGGAGAGAGGTCACAAGTGATCCTGAAGGGGCACCTGGGTGGCTCAGTCCGTTACCGTCCAACTCTTGATTTGGGGTCAGGTCATGAACCCGAGGTTTGTGGGATTGAGCCCCAAATCGGACTTGACGCTACATGTGAAGCCTGCTGGAGATTCTCTCTCTCTCTCTCTCTCTCTCTCTCTCTCTCTCTTCTTGAAACAAAAAAAAATCCCTAAGGCTGTGATCCTGGCTGGGGGATTGTGGGGTGCTGTGGGCACTGACAGTGGAAGAGAACCTGGAACGTGTGGAGACTGTGGCCCAGTCAAGGACTCGCGGTCTAGGAAAAGAGCTACTTCATGGTGAAAAATCACGGTTGCTCGTAAACGTTCCAAGCAGCGTATCCTACAAAGACCACCGGGCAGGCCGTACGGCGGGAGGTTTGCAGGGTCTGGGTGGGGAACACGAGGTGTATTAAATGGGGCTGCCCACAGGACATCCCAGGGAGCTCCAGGCAATTTAAGATTAAAAAGTAAGTAACAAACTGAGGCTAGACACAAATACTTGGTAGCCAATGTAGGTTTTAGAGAAATATGAGAAAGTAAGCTTTCTAAAGGAAGCAGTGGAAACAGAACAGTGAAAACGGAACATTCTCTAGGTTCTACCTTCCACTCACCAGGCACTGCATTAAGGGGGTTTTTCTAAATGATTAGGAGGCAATCCTGACTTTCCAGAGTTCTGTAGCCTGATAAAGACAAGGCTGAAAACAGAATGGGAACAAGAGCCTCCGGACCACAGAAGATGAACCAGTTGTGTCGGGAGAGCTTACTTGGGATCGAGGGTTTAGGAAACAGAGGGGAAATCCAACGGGAGAGAGAAGCGGAGTTCACAATGGCTTCAAAAGCAGAGGACTGCACTGCCAGATCCAATCAGAAACCAATAGCTGCAGGAACTGTTTCAATACAAATTTAACATTGGAAGCCCAAAAAGTTGTGAGAGAGAGAGGGAAGTTGACCTCAACCACACCCAGAGAAACAAAAGATTTCGGCAGGAAGAAACATTGGTTTGGAGGGAAGAAATGATCAAGAAAAGAGAATGAATTTCCAAACAATTCCAGCTATCCACCAATGGAAAGGCCTCCCCACCGAGGGCGCACTCTTAGCAGGAAGAGAACATTCCTCCCTCCCCCCCCCCCCAGGGCAGGTCCCTCCGACCACTCGAAGGGGTCACACTGGAGAGGAGGTAGAATATGCTTTAGGGCTCGCCTCAATAATTCAAAGCTGGTGCCCAGTTATTGGGGGGGAAGGAGAGGGGAGAGAGAAGTTTGCATGGGGAGACCATCCATTTGGATTCGGATTCGGACTCACTCCTGGTGGTGGGAGGGATGGTGGTGGCGCGCTGTGGAGCGCGTGGTTGAGAATTTCAACTGACAGGCCTGCAGGGTTTAAAGACTGGAAACGAAAGGAGGGCAGCTATTCAAAGGCAGAGGGGTTTACAGTGAAGCTTTGGCATCACCTCCTCTGGGGGACAGAACAGTCCAAGGGCAGTGACTCCAGGGAATCGCCATCTTTCCATCAAACACGCTGGGTGGCCATCGGCAGGGGCAGGAGGCTGTGGATAGGGGGAGGGGCAGGGGTGGAACGGGAACTCGGAATAACTAGCCAGGAGGGTTTCAAAACATACATAAAGTAATCATGAGATAAAGATCATGGGGCTTCTGGTGCTGAGAAGTACGGCCGGCAGGGTCCCTGGGACTTTGTCTCCCCCTGCTGCTTCAAGAGGAATGAGCGGCCTGAGACGGGGAAAGGAACTTGACCCTGAAAGACTGGCTTCACTCGGTGTGGGCAGAGGGAGGGAAACATAAGTGTTGACATAAGAGTCTCCTTATAGATCAGAAGCACCACAGTCCTGCCGCACTAAATGAGCTGCTGAAAAGTTGCACAGCTGTGCCAAAGCCAAATGGGAGCCAGATGTGGGAAGGGGGACCATTCCTATGTGCCGCCCTTGGGGGTCTTTTCTCTAAAATGTTCTTGGGGTCCAAGGGTGGCTCAGTCAGTTAAGCCTCTGACTTTGGCTCAGGTCATGATCTTGCAGTTTATAAGTTTGAGCCCTGCGTCGGGCTCTGTGCTGACAGCTTAAAGCCTGGAGCCTGCGTTGGATTCTGTGTCTCCCCCTCTATCTGCCCTTCCCAAGGTCATGCTCAGTCGCTCTGTCTCTCTCTCTCTCTCTCTCTCTCAAAAATAAATAAACAATATAAAAATGTTTTTAAGTATTCTTAACTAACCCATCCCTTTATCCAGAGGCTGTTTCAATAGCCTAAGTGATTGCAGAGACCAGGAGTGAGAGGCCTAAGGGCAGGGTGGGGTAGCTTCAGTCTTGTTTTAACTTAATTAGGAAACTTTCTTTCTAGAACCAATCTTGAGACAGGCTTGTTTCTCAATAGTTCTGCTAAATGACGAGTCTGGGTGACAATGCTGCACTTACGTTCCCTCCAAGAGCTTGTTCCTATAATCACCTTTTACATGGGGGCACCTGGGTGGCTTAGCCTGACTCTTGATTTCAGCTCGGGCTATGGTCTCAGGGTTGTGGGATTGAGCCCCGTGACGGACTCTGCACTGATAGCACGGAGCCTGCTGGGGATTCTCTCCCTCTCCCTCTCTCTCTCTCTCTCTCTCTCTCTCAAAAAAAAAAGTATCTAAAAAGAATCAGCTTTTGCATGAACACAACTGGCAGTGCAATGCTGAAGCCTAGTTCACGACCGCAGGGCCATCTGGGGCAGGGTCTCTGCGGACGTTTCCTTAGCGACAGCCCCCCACCCCCCCGCCTGGCTCCAGTTATTTTCTAACCCCATTAACATCTTCATCCCCCGAAACAAAGGCAACTCATGTATGCTATTCATTAGGTGGTAATTTTAATGGAAACCAACTGCATTACTGTTGGGTTTCTGAAACTTTTCTATGGTGAGGCTAGGAAAACAACACGCTAAATAAACAAGTGACTGCACACACACACACATAGAAACTCAGGCTATGGTCTCCTGATGTCCCTCTTTAGAGCATAATGATAACTATTAAACAAGGTGAAGGCCTTTGAAGTCCTCAGATGAAAGGTTTCACCTAAATGCAATGATCCCATTAAAATCCACAACATTCCGGTCAAACAGCGTGAGCGGCCTTGTATCAGCACTGCACTGTGACAAAGGAGATTCAAAACAGTTCCGAATGATTTTGCTACTTCTTGAATTTCCGAAGGGGCAAAAAGACCAAAGGAAAAAAGTTATTTCTTTAGCAGGAGGACAATCACAGGCACGGAGAAGTGGACAACTGGCCTCTTGGAGGCCAGAACCTCGTTCCAAGCTAATTAAGCATTCATTAGAAAGAAAGGTAAGAAGCGGCGATCTTGGTCAAGAGGAAAGAGGCAGACCTGGCTAAGGTGCGCACGTGAAATCCACGCATCTGCACCGACCACCCAGGGGCCTGGGAAGAGGGAAGAAGTCACAGTGCAAGAGTGTGGCAGGTGGCAGAGTGCCCCTGAGCCCCAGAGAGAGGGGCTGAGGAAAAGAGGGAAGAGGTGTTCTTCCCAAGGGTGAGCCTGGGGCAGAGGGCACCTGCAGAGGGAGGCCGGGGGCAGGAGCAAGAAGGGCAGGCCTGAGGGCTCTGGGGCGGTGCGGCACAGCAGGTGCAGGGTCGGAGGAAGGGGTGATGCCTGGGCCAGACTGCTCACGCCCTCGGGAAAGGCGAGAGCAGTGGCAGGACGTACACAACTGTAGTAAGCCCAGGAGAAGACTCAAAGGGAAAGGCGCTGGACTTCAGTCAACGGCCCCGGGTTCTTAACTCCACCTCCATCACTGACACTTGGTGACCTGGGGCAAACCGCAGAATGTCTCCGAGCCTAAGCTCTCACCTGCTGCGAGCACAGGAGAGGGGAGTGAACAGTGGGCGGGCACTTTTTAAAGATGTACAGGATATGGACTGTTATGTTAGGATGATGGAAAGACCACACCACCGGGTGCTCCGATAAAGAAATTTCCAACCACTAGACTCAAGATATATCGGGGCACCTGGGGGGCTCAGTTGGTTAAGCGTCAGACTTCAGCTCAGGTCATGATCTTGTAGTTTACGGGTTTGAGCCCTGTGTTGGGCTCTGTGCTGACAGCTCGGATTCCATGTCCCCTCTCTCTCTGCCCCTCCCCCACTCACGCCATCTCTCTCAAAAAAGTAAACATTAAAAAAAGATATATGCACATATGTATATGTGTATGTTTATATGCAACATATACTTAGGTATAACAAAATACGGTTACCTATAATAACCTATAACACACACACATATAACCACAAACCAATGTTCACATATATAAACATCATTATCTCATATTTAGTCTGATTTATTCAGATACAAGCTGAAACAAACTTGGTCACCAGAAGTGATTGGGGCATTTAAGGAAAAGCAAAAGGGAGATGACCCTGAATCTAAAAGTGCAAGAGGCCACATGGGAAGGAAAATGGGCTGTCTTGATTAAATGGTTGCTGCATCCTTGGACATGGAGCTGACTCTTTGATGCTCACAATTTAATTGAGGAAATGACAACCAGAAACAACCAGAGAACAAAATAGAGCAGTAAAATCAATCAGCCTGGGGCAGACTGTGTGGCCTACGAATAACAGCTCTGGGGATTTAAAGAAGAGAAAGAGCATTCGGAGTGGGGTTCGGAGGTAAAGCTCCTGGGAGGCAGGACTGCAGGGGCTGAGAGGGAGGAGCCGTGCGGGAAGGGCAGCGGCCTGAGCAGGGCAGTCCAGGGCAGACCAGGCAGCAGGAACAGAGACAGCAGGAACAGAGACAGCGGCAGGAGATCCGCGCTGGAGGAAAAAGCTCACTGTTCCCCCCTTGCCTCGGCTCTGGGAGAGCTGACCGGTCTCCCAAAGAGCCTGAGGAAAGGATCATGTGCTGTGTGCCAGTCAGCCTCACAACCGGGCCCCTTCCTGGAGAGGCGGTACTGTTCGTAAAGCAAAGGGAAGGGCTGTTTGCAAGGTCAGGGGTCCACCCTCCGCTCTGCTCATCCCCCCCCCACCACATCTTCCTTCCACCTTTTCCAACATGATCAACATTTACTTAGCCCGAACCATTAGGCATAGGGGGGAAAGATGTAAACTCTCGTTGGGGAGTTAGATGTAAAAATAGCTGAGAGAGAAACAGCTAAGCACCGAGGAGGTCCTAGACAAGGAAAAGGAGGAAAAGGAGACAGTGGCTGCTGGTAAGGCTGAGAAGGCTTCTCGGACGAGCTGGTGCCCGCCAAGCCCTGAAGGCAAGTTAAGGTTCCTGAGGCTGAGGTTACATCGAGGTATTACAGGCAAGAGGGTATGTACGACAATGCAAACACTCCTAATATGACTGAACTATGGGCCTGAAATGGTTAAGACGGTAAGTGTTAGGTTATGCATATTTTAATCACAGCTTTAAAAAAAAAAAACTTTAAAAAAATAAAAACAGGGGATTCCTAAATAAATTAATAGAGACAACAAGGTATGAAAACACACTACCCTTTGTAGCAAGGGATGAGCCAACCACCTGACTTTGTAGAAGGTTCAGATAGAGTGGCAAAGGGAAATTTGGTAAAGAAACAGCTAGATTGTGGAAAACTTCTCACAAGATGGCACTTGATTCTCTGCACCGAGGTTTCCAACTTCCTGGTCTGAGGATGGGCTTCGAGTTTTGGCCCATGAACTCCCTGTATCAAATATTTCATGTTCATTCATCTGTGTGTTTTGATCTAGGGAGAGGGTAATAGCTTTCAGATTCTCAAAAGGGTTTATGAGTTAGAAACCTTGGGCGCCTGGGCGGTCAGTCAGTCAAGCATCTGACTCTTGATTTCAAGCCCCGCATTGCGCTCTATGCTGACAGCACAGACCCAAGTTGGGATTCTCTCTTTCCCACTCTCCCTGCCCCTCCCCTGCTTGTGCTCTGTCTCACACAGTAAATCAATAAACCTTTAAAAAGAAAAAAGAAACCCTGAAAACCATTCAAAGAGGTAATTGGCAGAGTGGTGTGTGTGGGGACCGGACAGGGAGTTGAGGTTTTAGACCTGGGTGCATTTCCCTGGAGACTTGCTCTTAACTATAAACCAGATAGTATGTAATAAATTGATGCCACAGCTCCCTTTAGTGGTTTCTTATTCACTAAGTACTTAACAGAGCTCCTGGTAGATAAGAAGTCCATCAGGAAAAGTTGCTGACACTTATTGTAGAAAGGAAACTAACAGAGGGTGAGCAGAGAACCCAGGAAAGGGGAAAGAAGGTCAGAAGACTCAATAAATTAAAATGCTACTGAAGCCAGAGAAAAAATGTCCAGGGAAGGATGAAGTCGTTACCAATGTCAAGTACAAGAGAGGAGGTAAGAAAGATAAGAAATGAGAAAAAGAGATCTCCACATTCAATGATCATCAGATGCACAGTGTCTGTAGGTGATGAAACAGGACGGTGGAGGGTAAAGTTAATGTGTCTAAACTGGGGCGCCTGGGGACACCTGGGGGGCTCAGTCGGTTACGCATCCAACTTCGGCTCAGGTCAAGTTCTCAGGGTTCATGAGCTTGAGGCCCGCGTCAGGCTCTGTGCTGACAGCTCTCAGCCTGGAGCCTGCTTCTGGTTCTGTGTCTCCCTCTCGCTCTGTCCCTTCTCCACTTGCATGTGCGCTCTCTCTCTCAAAAATACACAAACATTAAAAAAATTAAACCAAGGCATTTGTTGAGAAGGAAGGTGCTGCTGATGACCATGTCGGAACGACGGGACAAGCCAGGGCTGCTCCGGGCAGCCACACAGCCCACTACGTAGCCGGAAGGGCCGTTAGTAGGACAGCCAGGACCGCAGCGGGCACCGTCCACGGACTCAAAGGCTTCGACTGTGAAAAGAAAAATCGGATAGGAGCCAGGAGAACTAGTAGGATAAGAAAAGGCTTCATCAGGTATTCATCCAGGAGGCAGGGAGGACTTCTGCAGGTTTGGTTTTGTTTTCTTTAGAGGGAGAGTGAAAGAGAGAGAAAGAGAGAACGAGCGCTCGAGCAGGGGAGAGGGGTAGAGGGAGAGAGACTCTTAAACAGACTCCATGTTCAGCGGAGAGCCCCGCGTGCGGCTCAATCCCACAACCCTGGGATCAGGGCCTGAGCCAAAATTAAGAGCTGGACGTCAAATGACTGAGCCACGCAGGTGTCCCGGGGACTTGTGGGGGTTCGTAAGGAGAAAGAAAGGAGGAGATGGATGAGCGCGCCCGCATCCTCCATCCCACTCCAGTTCGTGGTGCGCACAGAGGCCGCTCGGGCATTTCTCGCGTATACATTTATTGAGCAACTCCGGTCTTCCAGGGAGCAGGAAGGAGCAGAAGGAGCAGAAGCGAGGAGGGGCCTTTCTTCCTTTGAAACTACACAGGAGAGAAGAAAACACAGCGTGACCAGGAAGGGCAGGCCAGAACGACTTTGCGCAGCCGAGATGTAGCCGCCAGAGAAGCGGTCATTTCCAAATTAGCTTTCCCCGTGGGCAAGGGAAAAGAGATGGATAAGAAAGGGAAGTTAGCAGCTCTTTAAAGCTGATTCCCATGTAGGAATGTAAGACGGCCAGAACTAGAACAATAAGGAAATCTATCCATCACGCAATATTTTCGTTCAGGGCTGAGCACTTATCTATTTATAATTTCATTTTACGTACAGCTTGGGGATACGGCTGGAGAGAGGTCAGGGGAACGTTCACCCAGCTAAGTTTAAATGGAGCAAGAAAACGGTGCTGGTGTCAAGATGCAAAGATGCCACCAAGCTGGTTATGCGGGCAGAGAGGAAACCCACAGCCAAACGTCAGGAGGAGATTAATTAATAAAAATGGCATCCATCTATAGACAATTCTTAAATTCCCACCAGGTGACTCATCCAAACTTAGCACAATCCCCCACAAAGGGGAAGGGAAGGTGCTCACGGAACATAATAGAAACGGGGCCAGCAGGTAGGGGCTTGCTGTACACTCTGGCAACACCGCAGGGCCAGTAAATGGTCAACAGCAGGAAATTATAAGGCATGAATCACATTCTAGAATGAGGAACTCAAAATATATATTTAAATAACCAGATGGACAGCTATTTACTATAAAAGTCAGTTTATTTTCCCTTTCTGTTTCATATTTTCCCTTTTTTGTCAGTAATGAGCGATTAACTGATTGGAAATCTGCTTGATTAAATAACAAGTTCATAAACACATCACACTTTCCAGTATAAAGCAAGAAGTTGAAAAATATCCCCTATCCCAATGCAAATTAGGCAGCCCTCAAAATTGTACATTTTCTCCCCAGTTCATGTCCATAATTTAAAATATATATATATACAGAATGACCTTAACATATCGGTGATTAGTACAGAGTTGACAGCCTTGAGGACATAAATGCTACAAACTTCTATAGAATAGATGCCTTGTCCTCAGGCCCATTAATGTGATTCAAGGTCACGTGATTCAAGGTTATATACCTAACATTTATTAGGACAAAAGGTTTTTCCTCTATTTCTAGTCTTCTGCTGAGGTAACTCAAGGAACCTGGTCGTGAGAGAGATCAATTCTCTGAAAACAGGGCTAAGGAGACTAGCTTCCTAGTGGATCCTAACGTCCCCAGACAGCAAATCTGGGGCTGAGCACTTCAGTTGTGAGCTACGCCTTGGAATGTTCATGACAGCGGATGATGTACCTTATGGTCCTTGAAAGGAAGACTGAATACTTCCAGGAGTCGAAGTGAATTTTGAATGAAGACAGAAGAGGACGAGTTGACAATAATTTGAAGGTATTTCTGCGTCCGGAGCTGACTCACTTTAGATCAGACACGGAGTAACGGAGACAGTCACCATGTAGGGTGATTTTCCCACCACAGTTTAACAAAGGGATTCTTTGTCCAAGGCAGGCTTCTGCTTGATGCAGCGCGAGCACCCGACCAGGATTTGCTGCTTCAAAGATGAGCCGCTCTCTGCAAACTCATTATCAAAGCAAAATCCAATGATCCTTTCCTATTCGTGGACTCGGTCATGGATACAAACCATGTGCAACTACCTCGTGGTCACTCAACTTTCCCAGGCTAGAGAATCGGGGCCAAGTCCAACACGGTATTGAAGGTGAAAGGATAAATCTCAACGGGCCAAATAAAGACGCTGGCAGATTCATAGGCCATTCAGTACGTGGATGGAACAATAAAAATCATCCACAATAACTCGAGCAGTGCAGAAAACCAGCCCCGGCCTCCCCACTGGTCAGCGTCACAAGGCGAAAGAGGCTTGAAGATCTGACGCTGTACAGAGGCCTGCTGATCTGAGGTTTTCTTGGAGCTCTCAAGACAACGCCTGAATTGGGTGAATTAAAAGAAGGAAGAGTCCTGAAGCGTCTCCCAGGGTTTTTTCCTCCTGCGGGCACCACTCACCCACTCAGCACGTGAGTCTGTCGTCTTTGCATAAGATAGGATATTTCCCTCACTATTAATGGTGAGATAAATAGAATCGTACAACTTGTCTGTGAAGAGAAAAAAGCATTGACACTTGAATTAATCCTGTTAGAGCATCATGTTTTGAACATAATAATAAATTTGGACGATGACATTCATTTTGACTTCATGCAAAGATAACTTGATCTTTAATGAATTAGAAAACAATTCTGAAAATCACAGTTAACCTATTTTTTTAAAAACTTAACATTAAATGGTCTCTGGAAAAAGAACTAATGTACACAAATTAAATAATTTGCCATACATGGGCAGGGCAAAAAATTGATACTGTAGCTCACTTTCTTTTTCTTATTTTTTTAATTTTTAAAAATTAATTAACTAAGTACATAATCTCTGCGCCCAATGTGGGGCTTGAACTCATGACCCTAAGATCAAGAGTCGCATGCTGTACTGACAGAGGCCAGCCAGGCGCCCCTGGAGCTCACTTTAAAACATGCTCCTTGATCCAGTTTTCTTTCTAGTACAACTCCTGTGTGATCGATCACACGGCAGGCTCATCAGGAGAGATTCCCCTCTATTTAGCACAGATGTCATTAGCGGAACACGGGGTCACACAGCCCAGGCTTCAGAAGCTAGAGGCAGTTAGGCGGGAGAAGCGTCCTTGGCAACGGCAGAGTCCACAGCCTTGAGGCAGCTGCAGAGAACCCCGGGCTCCTTGGACGAGGCTGGGGGGCCGTGTCTGGGCTTGGGGTGACTGAGGCTGTCCCCAGGTAGGATGCACCAGGTGTAGGAGTGGGGTACTAAACACATCCCCTCCCGGACAAAGCTGTCACCAGCCTCTCTCGGGGAGACCTGTCTTGAGCACCATCTCACCAATGAAGTAAGAGGGTAGGTCACATGCTTATTCAAGAGAGCAACATTTTAAAAATATAAGGCCTCATTCTGGATTGGCTATTTTCCAGAAAGTACACAATTCCAGCCAAGAGTGTTTAAGGCACGACAAATATTTTCTCAAGAGATTCTCGTCGTTTTAGAACTAACACACCATAGCGCTTCTTTCTGAGCCCGATGTTGCTGCGTGCACCCTGTCATTTCCTTCAGAATTCCAAATTCTATCTAGCAGATAGAGAGTAGCCCAGAAGGACACCCCGATTAACAGTCGGTGATACTTTCAATAAGCCTCTCACCATTTTTTTCTGAAATTAAACATGACAATACTCATTAGACTTAGATCAAGGACAAACCAAAGACCCATTCCCACCTGGAAAGAAGAATGTATCCTACAGACTCATAAAATGTTACTTTTCACCAAAGGGTCCTTAGAACCAATCAGCAATTTTGCCAGTTTAAGAGATTTACGTCAAAGCTTTGAACTAAATTACTAAGAAAAACAAGTTAAAAAAAAAAAGGGCACACGCTCACTTACCATGAGAATGAAAAAGTAGAACACCCACATCCATCCCAGGTTGTCCTGGATCAGAGACACTAAGTACTGCAAGGGAGGAAGAGAAATTACGACATAATCCTTCATAAATTAATCACACGAAGTAGCTGAAAGGTGGATTAAACACAGCTCTTCCAGAAAATGAGGCAGGATTTGGAGAATGGTTTTCGGTTTTCGGGTTACAAAGCTTCCACGTGCGCGTTCCTACTTAACGCAACCTGCCTTCATCTCGTAAGCTGGCAGCGTCCAAGCACAGAAACTGCGGAACAGACGACATGACTTCCGGGGGTTTCTTTTCATTCCCTTTGCCGTTGAGAGGAAAATTAACATGCTCAAGTCGCGTCCGTTTAATCATTCTTCCAACGAAAGGTACTATAACTGAAGCTTTCAAAACCAGTCTGTCTTCTCAGGGTACCGTTCATTGTCAACTGCAGAGGATTTCTGTACGGCTTTCCCATTCTGCAGCATGTTCTTTGAGTTTGTTTCAATTGCTGAAAAGGATCCAGTAGCGTTTAACCCACTTTCTTTTTCTATGCTCATAAAATACATACAACATAAAACTGGCCATTTTAACCATCGTTAAGTGTAGAGTTCAGAGGCACTGAGTATATTCACAATGTTCGACAGCCATCACCACTATCCATTCCCAAGATTTTTCATCACCCAAAACAGAAAGTCTGCACCCATTAAGCAATAACTCCCTCCCATCCCCTCTCCCCAATCCCTGGTAACCTGTGATCTACCTTCTGTCTCTAAGAATTTGCCTGTTCTAGATATCCCATGGTAAGCAGAATCCCACAATACTGGTCCTTTTGTGCCTGGCTTATCTCACTGAGCATACCGTCTTCCAGGTGGCAGCATGTGCTGAGTGACAGTCCCTGGTGTGGACATACCACATTTTGTTTAGCCAGTCACCAGCAGATGAACACTGGCATTGTTTCCACCTTTTGGCTGCTAGGAATGATGCTGCAGTGAACCCTGGGATACAAATATGGAATCCCATTTCAGTTCTTTAAGGGAGACTCCCAGGAGCAGAACCGCTGGGTCCCATGATGATCCAGGGGTCGCTGTCTGAGGAGTCGCCGGAGCATTTCCCACAGCAGCTGCGCCGCTCCACATTCCCGCCAGCTTCTCCCCGTCCTCACATGTACTGGTTATCTTCTGTCGTCCCTGTTTTCAATTACAGCCGTCCTCAAACGCGTGAAGTGATAGCTCACTGCGTTTTTCATTCGCAGTTCCCCTAATAGCAAAGGATGTTGAGAATCTTTCCATGTGTTTATTGGCCGTTTGTACATATTTGTCATAAAGATTTGTTCCTGTGATTTCTTCTTAAGAGTTTTTTTATTTAATGGTTATTTTGGGAGAGAGCTTGTGTACATGCGCATGTGACCAAGGGAACAGAGAGAGGGAGAGAGAGAATACCCAACAGCCTCCATGCTGTCAGTGCAGAACCACAGCAGGACTTCACCTCACGAACCATGAGCTCATAACCTGAGCTGAAATCAAGAGGCAGACGCTCAACCGACTGAGCCACCCAAGCACCCCTCTTCTAAGAGTTTTTATGGTTTTAGCTCTTCAAGTATTTGATCCATTTTGCACTAATTTTCTGTCTGTGCTATAAGGCAAGGGTTCAACGTCATCCTTGTGCGTGTGTGATATCCAGTTTTCCCAGCACCATGTGGTGAGGAAATCATTCTCTTCCCATTGAACAGTCCTGGCACCCTTGTCAAAAATCAACTGACCAAAGATGTGAGTTATACCCAAGTTCTTCCATCACACACTACCAGTGAAATTTATAAGTATAGCAAATTTGAAAGCAAAACAAGTGAGGGGCACCGGGGGGGCTCAGTCAGTTAAGCATCCGACTTTGGCTCAGGTCATGATCTCACTGCCCGTGAGTCTGAGCCCCGCATCGGGCTCTATGCTGACAGCTGGGAGCCTGGAGCCTTCTTCCGATTCTGTGCCTCCTCTCTCCCTTCCCCTCCCCGAGTCACACCCTGTGTATGTGTGTGTCTCTCTCTCCCACTCTTGAAAATAAATAAACATTAAAAAGCAAAACAAGTGAATTATTTGCCCTAGGTTACATTATGAAATGCAAAAAAAAGAGAGATCAGTCACCCACTAAAGACCTCAAAGTGGTGGTACCTTATCTTTCTTTTAAACGTTTTATTGACATATAATTTACATAAAGTTCACCCATACAGCTCAATGGTTTTGGTTTGAGTGTCAAAACTAAGAGCGTCTTCTCTTCCATTCTCCTCTGTACAACTATTCCCATAATCTAATTTGAAGCCATTTCTATCACACACACCCCCAAGAGACCTCGGACCAATCGGCAGTCACTCCTCAGGCCCACCTGCCCCCAGGCAGCCACTTCTCTCTTTCCCTACAGACCTGCCCGTTTGAGATATCTCTGATGAATTAAACCATGTACAATACGCGGTCTGTTGTGAGCAGCTTCTTTCACTCAGCATGACATTTTTAAGGAGCATCCATGTGACATCTGTCCTCTATTAAGTGCCTCCTAAAACGACTCCTCCATCATAATGAATACACCGCGTTTTGTTCATCCATTCTTCAGTTGATAGACTGGGTTTTTTCTACTTTTCAGCTGTTATGAATAATCCAACTATGAACATATGTGTACAAGTGTTTAAGTGGACATTTGTACTCATTTTTCTTGTAGATACCACGATTTAATCTTACTGACCCCCTACAGTGTGTCATAAACACACTGAGCACTGGAGAAAGGAAACAGTTCCTGTTTGCAAGGGGTGCAGAGTCGGGCACAGACAGAAAACCCAGGAAACGTGATGTCCCGAGACAAACTCTGAGAGGTGAGCACCAACTGCTATGGAAATCGAGAGAGACCATATTTTTTTTTTTATGAAGTCAAGGAAAGGCGGGGGACACAAAGCTGTTCAGGGTAAGTTAGCAGAGCAGGGACAAGGCTCATCAAGTTCCTGATATTGAGTCATGGAGTTGGGGATCTCATGCCCCCAGCAATGGGAAATTACTCAAAAATCAACAGGAAGAGGAATGAATTAAGCTAACAATGATTTAGTCCTGATCCCACTTCCCTGACCACCAAGGCGAGCCCAACGCTGACCCACGTACAGAGTTAGGGATCCAAATGCTGGCAGGTGAGGCGCTCCACAGGAAAATAAACTCCTTGAAATGCTAATTATAACTTGCCCACTTGATTAATGCAGAAAACATCACGGGAAACGAGAACCTAAAATACTGCAATGTCAGAAAAGGACGCCCAATACAACCACCCCGGACCCCTTCCACGAACTCGGAGACCTCTGAACTGGCAGCCAATAGCATTTTTTGGTTTCTATTCCAAAGCACAATCAATAAACAAATTTCTCCTACTTTCTGCTCGATTTTTTTCCTCTTTGGTCTCATCATCACACGTGCTAAGGAACACATCAATCGTGTCAATCATACACCCTACAGCAACTCAACAGACGTCAGAAGGCCTGCTGTGTGCCAGGCACCGTTCCACGTGCTGGGGCTGCGGCAGAACACGAGACAAAATGCTGCCCTCGTGACGGTGGGGGAGTCACACATTCACAAATGAAGATATGACACATGGCTGGGTGGTGACAAGCATTAAGGCAGCTTATCCTCCTCAACACTTACTCCCTCGTTAACTACCAGCGATCAGGCATCGGTGACCTAGCCCCTCCGAGCAAGCAAACCAGCAATATCCAAGTCTGATAATGACCTACATGTCAAAACTAAGAGCGGTTTCTCTTCCATTCTCCTTCTCTGGCCTCTCTATACCTATGATCTTACTAACTCCTCCCCTTCCCTAGCCGTCACAACGCTGACTTCCTCTTTCTTCGACCACTGGGCATCCCCTGAGGTTTTGCCTATGTTTTCCTTCCCCATTAAACATCTCATTCACTTGCAAAGTTACAACTATTTTATCTATGCAGATGATTCTCTTATCCTTAATTTTGCAAGATCAGCACTTAAAATGACCTGGAAAGGTATAACCTAAGAGAGGCATGACTCACAACTGCCCCAAAGAAGAGTGAATTTAAGCAAAACAGAATCAATTTGAGTAGTTCTGACTACTGACGGTGGGCCAATCTTAGCCTAGCCGATCTCAAGTTTAGAGTGCATCTGAATCACCAGGAAGGAAGGCTTTCTAAAACGCACATCTCTATGTTCTAAATCAGCAAGCCTGTAATAAGCTTAGCATTCTGTACTTTAATAAATAACCTAGATGATTCTGACCCAAGACTTTAGTGAACCGCCCTATGAGACACAGCCACTGGAAACAGAAAATGACTCAGAGCTGCTGCCAGAGTCCGTGGGGATCCACGTGAAGAACGTGCGCGTCTGGCAGGAGAGAGGGGGTAGGGTGGGCATGCCAGGTAGAGGGTAACGAGAAGCACGTGTCTCCCGGCCCCTCGGACTGCCAAGTTCAGGCTGGGAAGAAGGGAGTCGCAAACTGGGACTGATAAGCTGTCTTATGAAGTATCAGCTTATTTCCAGACAGGAAGAATCTGGATATTAAAGTGGGAAGAATAAACTAGAAAATGTAGAAAGACCTTCCATATTAGGTCACAGGAGCTGACCTCAGAGATGAGCAACCTAAGGCTTGCAGGCAAGTGTCCTGGAGAGCACGAGAGGGCCACAGTAAATTCCCCCGCCACTCGGAGACTACTCACCACTCAGTGTCACCCCCTCTCCTGTTCTCTCACCTGGCCTACCGCTGCTCCAATGCTTCCGGTTCCATCAACAATTCCTGTGACGGTCGCCAAAGCCTCACTGCTCCCTTGGATCAGCTCTTGGCGACCCAGGTCCGCAGAAATAGCAGAGCTTATCATATTAGAAGGTCCGCCGATAAAAAATCCTGAAGTTGTAAACAAAACAAGTTCTCATTAAAACACAACTCATAACACTAGAAACCTACTGGACAAGACAAGCTCTTACCCCGATATTTTTTTTAATGTTTACTTATTTTTGAGAGAGGGGGGAAGATAGTGTGAGCAGGGGAGGGGCTGAGAGAGAGGGAGACCCAGAATCTGAAGCAGGCTCCAGGCTCTGAGCTAGCTGTCAGCACAGAGCCCAACGTGTGGCTCTGACTCACGAGCCACGAGATCATGACCTGAGCCGAAGCTGGACGCTTAACCAACTGAGCCACCCAGGCGCCTCTCAACATTTTAACCAATATATTGGAGGGAAACAGTGAAGGGAGCGGGGAGAAGAAACCAGTAAAAATGAACACTCTCCCACATAGTGACATCTTCAAACTAGTTAGCATCCACTTTTCTGAAAGTCTTACTTGAATTACGTGATATTCTAGTATATTTTTATAAAAACCAAAGATAGAGAAAATACAGTGAACATACAGCCTTTCTAATGCTGCAAGGCTGTGTTCATTAACAACTGATTATACTCACTTGTCAACTTCCACTATGGTAAAGTTGTATCACCTGGTCATCTGACTATCCAAATTCAACGACACATACTGACAAATAGGCTTGTGAAGAGAAGAGGTTCCGCAGATGACTGTTCTCGGCCACCGTGCCCCGTGACGCTGTCCCAGGGCCGAGCAGGGGCCAGCCCGTGAATGAGTTCCATGTGCCTCACGTACCTGAGCAGCTAGCTCTCTCTCCTATGATCTAAAGTTCAAAAATAATTTGGGGCAGCTGGGTGGCTCAGTCAGTTAAGCAGCTGACTTCAGCTCAGGTCATGATCTCATAGTTTGTGGGTCCGAGTCCCCCGTCAGGCTCTGTGCTGACAGTTCAGAGCCTGGAGCCTGCTTCAGATTCTGTGTCTCCCTCTCTCCCTGACTCTTCCCCCCTCACACTCTGTCTCTCTCTCTATCAAAAATAAATAAATGTTAAAAAATTGAATAAATAAATAAATTGGGGCGCCTGGGTGGCTCAGTCGGTTAAGCGTCCAGCTTCGGCTCAGGTCATGATCTCACGGTTCAGTTTGTGGGTTCAAGCCCCGGGTCAGGCTCTGTGCTGACAGCTAGCTCAGAGCCTGGAGTCTGCTTCAGATTCTGTATCTCCCTCTCTCTCTGACCCTCCCCTGCTCCTGCTGTCTCTGTCTCTCAAAAATAAATAAAAACATTAAAAAATAAATTTCTTTAAAAAATAAATAAAGTTTAAAAATAATTTTTCTGTGCCACGGTCCTGATGACACGCAGCAGCTTCATGTGCTGCTCAAGTGGAGGACTACTGGTCAATCCCAACACTGAAAGCTGGTGAACTGGTTTCCAGCATGGCCTCTTCCTAGGTCGCTTCCAGAAGTAACAGGAGAAGCTGGGGCCAATCAAAAATACTAGGGAACCTCTGTCAGGAGGGACTGCTCCTCTAACAACAGGGCGGCGCAGGTCATGTCAGAGCAAAGGACCAGAATCTGAAGTAGGCAGCTTTCCTTTCCCCACCTGAGTTCTCCATAATGAAGGTTCAGCATTACTCACGCCGAGGGGGCACACGGTTGCCCTTTCTTCCTTTTTATTTACAGAGGAGTAGTAAATAGTATAATGAAATGGAGCCACACGACATACCTGTCACGGCCATCAGAAGTGCATTAATGGACTTATCGTTTGGAGAACCTACGAGGAAAAACACAGAAAGAGCGTGCTGACTTTGGAAGCTGATTACACGGGCCCCACGGAAGAGCGCACAAAACTCTGGATGTCAGAGACCTCACAGATCACTCCCAGAGGCAACAAAGGCCTACAGGCCTTTCACCGCCCACCCCAACTTTTATTTGTAATGTCTGCTGCTGGCTGCTGCTTGAGCTAATGAGACCTCTAAAAGCTAAGGAACAACTCTACTCCCTTCTCCACAGCATCTTAAGGGACATACACCAAACCTACTAATTACCATCTTTCCTCTTTTGAAACCCTTTCTCTTTTATTGTTTTATTGCCTCTAATGCCGGCCCTCTGGAGCCTACCCTCAAACAAAGCATATACACTCCCAGGCAAGCTGTTAAACAAACCAACAAAGCAGAAGAGATGCCAGTTTCCTCCCCAACACACATAAAACCGCGTGATGATACTTTTACCAGGCATTTACAGGACCGTACAAAGGTCTCGGACCAGCCTTTGTAGACGGTCTCCAGGATCTCCCTGGGGTTGATCGCTGGCTCCTGGCAAAGGCCTTAGTCCTAAGAGATCAGAAAAATCATTGAGTTGTAAGGGAATACTCACGGCTATATCCAACGAGGGACCCAACTGCCAGAAGCAGACTCAGAGCTAAAACCGGCGCTCTCTTCTGTAACATGTCAGAGATGAAACCTTGCAAAGTTCCACCTGTAAGCACAAAGAGCCCGTCACAACCAACATCGTGTATCATTTCGCTCAGTTACCTGAAGCGCATTCACCATGTACCCTCTAGCTGCTACAGGATCCTGGCGCTGGTCCGCCCCAAACGACGGCTGACTCTCCTAACAAGCTTCCTCCAGCGCTTCCTTTTAGGAAGAATACCTGATAATTGCCATGATGGGTGATAGGGACAGGACACCATGAATCAGACAGCAAAATAAGGAAAAAGGAAAAAATCATCAAAACCACCCACAGAGGCTCCTGGGTGGCTCAGTCGGTTAAGCGTCCAACTTCAGCTCAGGTCATGATCTCACAGTTCGTGGGTTTAAGCTCCCCATCGGGCTCTGTGCTGAATGTTTGCTCAGAGCCTGGAGCCTGCTTCAGATTCTGCCCCTCCTCCGCTTTAGCTCTCTCAAAAATAAATAAATGTTAAAAAAAAAATTTCTAGATGCAGACCCATTTCGAGCTTGAGGACTCTGGGACATCCGGTACATCCTCATCAGACAGCAGGACCTAGAGGTACGATCAGGTCTAAAGGTAGCAGCCTCACCTTTGCCTCTGTATCGACGACTAAGGGCAGACAAGTTCAAGTACAATAACAGGGCATCACCCGAGGATGCACTGTTCTGGCGTGCCCAGGACAGTTGAGCCTGACCACAAGTCTAAATCCAAACTGCGCAGGAAGGATGTAGGGTTCTGCCACGGCGACAGCTGTAACCCCACTCCGGCACCTTCTGTACCACTGTCCCGTTTTCACGTTTCTCCGGTACTTGTTTACACTTCCAGCCACAGTGAAAAGTTACTATTAAAATCTGCTGCGTACAATGAGGCAGCTGCAAAACGCGCACGGGAATCCCGCTATTCCTCCCTCCGTGATCTGCCAAAATCTATACACTAAGCTAGTATCTCCCCTTCTTTGGTGCGGGCAGTGGGAAAGGTGGTGGGAAAGAGATCAGACAAACACGCTCACATTCTAACTCGGATCTCCGGCATACGGTTAGCTTCAGAGCTAAGATATCACTTACGAGCGTACGAAAGGGTTACATTTAAAGAGATCGCGGGGGAAACATCCCTGTGCTTCCCAACACAAAAGAACTGGTCCATAAACAAAGAGCCGGGAAATAAGAGCCCTATAAATTACAGGCTGCCGTGGCCTGGCTCTTTTTTCCTATGGATTCTCTCTTTTTTTTTTTTTTTAAGAGTTTGGCTATTTACTGATAGGGCAGTTTAGGAAAAATGGCTGTGGAGTAAGTAATAAAAGTTTAAATGATGTCAGATTTCATAACTCAGCAAAATATTACTAGTGAGTAACTCCCTTATAGAAAAAGAGGCATCTGGCATTACCTATAATTCCTCCAACATCGTACCAGATGGACAGCTTGTCAGCTTCAGCCTCCTTCCATCCAAAGTTGTTACTCAGATAAAAGGGCAACCAGAAGAAGAAGGAGTAGTTGACAAGCTTCAAGCAGGCATAGGCCAGTGAATACTGCAAGAAAAACATTCAACTATCAGTAAGAACAAACAGCACAGCAGGACTACAATTGTTCACGTAATTAAAAAAAGCAAAAAAAAAACAAAAAAAAACCAGACACAGAAGTTTGGGATGAACAGCACCTGACTTTAGAATTAAACATTTCTATAAATTCCCTGACTTTGCTGAGTCTCCCTCTTCTCTTTATCCCCATTAGCTTCCAGGAAAGCACGTACAGCAGGCCTTTAGAATAAGAACACACAGGACTATTTCTTCGCCGTCCCCAATTTCTTTTCTTCTTCCCGTTCTCTGGTAGAAGCAAACCAGTGTTTTGAACCTAAAAGGCAGGGCATATACTTGTGTCCCTTATTTAGACAAGAATAAACGGTGTCCAGCCCACTGTCATTAGCCAGAAGGAAAGAAATCCAGTAAACGTCGTGGCTTTCATTCCAAGAAGTCAACATTTTTTGGTTCTTCTACTTCCTGCAAAGTTAACGTTATGAACAGTGGAGGGCAATAGGACTAAACTCTAAGCATCAACGTTAAAACGACCTTCATATTAAGGTTTCCAAAGGCTTTATATTCCAGCAGAAAAGACAGAAAAGTGTCTTGGGTGAGTCAGCAGTGAAAGCACATGATGGCCTTGGGCCTTGCGGCTCTACTTGGAGAAATAAAAGTTGCAGCTGCCTTAAGATGGCAGCGTGGCTAAGACTCCTATATTCAACACATTATTACCAGGAAATCCTGACATTAGCATCAAAGGAAAAGGGGGAGGAACAGCGAGACTGGACTTCAAAGGGTGTCTGGCTAGTATATTCTTCTCCCTGGAGCTGCCAGCTATCCCCTAGGTATCACTCGTTTTAAACAGCTTCCCTGGCAGGCCAGCAGCCGCCCCCTAGAGAGCTAAATCCCAATCAGGAGGGCGTTCTGTCCAGACAGCCTGCTGCAGAGACAAAGGAATTAAGTTAACTAGATTTCCTCTGCATCCCTGCCTGTGCCAGGGAACAATCGCTTGTGAAACACAAAGGAATGGAAAAAACACTTACGACAACAGATTTTTAAGTGCTGGCCCAGAAATTAAACTATTACCAGCAGAGAATTTTAAGAACTCGTTAAAAATTACTAATCACTCGCATGAGAACAGGCCTAAAGGAACTTGTGTGTCTCTTGTATAATCTATCATCTCTGGGTGACAGGACTGTGGAAACTTACACCTCTCTTTTAACTCCTAGTTCACTATGTGTTTGCAAAGGTCGCTCCCCTCAGCTCGGAGGCAGAGGTCGGAGGGAACAAGCCAGTGTGCAGAGGACAACCCGCAGGCTCTGCATCGAGCTGAGGGGTCCCATTAGTAAAGCACCATTACACAGAAAAGTAAACCGAACCGGGTGCTTAGTCACAACACAATAACCCAATGGTATAGGCCCCGAGGAGGCTGCTTCACTTTCTACTCCACAGGGAAGGGGGACGAGACACAGGACGGGCTGAGTGACTTACCCCCGGCCTCACACAGAGTCAGTGGGTAAACTGGAAACATACCCGAGGCCTCTTAACTCCCACTCCCGTGCTAGGGCGCCCGGAACATCAAGACAGAAAAACTGCAGCAGGAGGGATTTAGTTTAGACATTAGGAAGTTCTCCTGGCTGTAAAGGTTTTGGAAACACTGGAATGCATTACCGAGAAATACTGGGGAGTACTGTGCCCTGGACCTTACAATAAAAGGGCAAACAATATTTTCCCCCTGGAATGATAAGAATATTGGCAAATAAGGCAGACTTAAGTGGACCATTCAAAACCCCCTCTTGATCTACACAGAATTCTGTAATACTTCGACAGATCAAAAAGAATGTATTTAAAAACACCAATTTCGGGCGACTGGGTGGCTCAGTCAGTTAAGCTTCTGACTCCTGATTTCGGCTCAAGTCATTATCTCACAGTTTGTGAGACTGAGCCCCGTGTCAGTCTGTGAGCTGATAGTGCTTGGGTTTCTTGCGCTCTCTCGCTCTCTCCCGCTCTGATTTAAAATAAACACAAAAAAATGGAGAAAAAAACCCACATCAATTCTGCCTTCTTACTTGAACACCAGCTCACAGTCCACAAACTAGGACTCACGGGCCAAACCTGTCCTCACGTTTTTGTTCCGTATTATCCAGGGTTTCTGGTTCCCTGGACGCGAGAGGTCGGGGTAGAGCTGTACAATCCCCGCTCCGAAGCTAAAGACGCGTACTGTCTGGCTTTGCACAGAAAAGGCACACCAACCCCTGCATTAGACTGCAGATAAAATTTCCAGTCTAGAAACGAGCTGAGGGGCACTATACGAGATGCCTCTGAACATGTATTCCTAAAATAAAGTATCAAAGGGGAGCTAAATACTTCAAGACGCTTGATCCTAGGGAGAGTTCATGTTCAGGCGATAACATCTCACTAGAGGTGAGGAGATCTGAGCGGCCCTTACCGGTATAACTCCAGGAAGACAGCAGGCCTGATAAAAGCTGATCGCCTTGACGTGGGCAACAGTGCCGCCTTCTTGAATGGAATAGTTAGGTTCGTGTTCATCTTCGTTCTCGGCACCATTAATTAATGGCCTGTGCGCGTCTTCGTCAAAATTTTCTTCTGCCTCAATCCCTGGGAGACCTACACCAAGAGCAGGAGCCACCGGTTACAGAGCGCCGCCTCGATGCCTGGCTCTGGGCAGATGGGTTTGCATGTGTCATTACTCACGGGGCTGACGTTATTTTTATTTCCACTTTACAGAAGTAAAGGTTCAGAGGCCAACGTCACCTGAGGTCGGTTAAGGTCACACAGCTAATAAGCCACAAAGCCAGGACTCTGATGCTACTGTACCTGGCTTCAGAGCAATGCTTTTTCAACTACTTCACACCACCTTACATTAAATACAACATAAAATAAAAGGTTAATTACACACTATTAAACCTGATATGTCTCTTCAGTAACACTCAAAAGACGGACTTGCACCTCCATCTGCTTTTGTGGTTCTGCTGGTACAGATTCTGTAGGAAACCACAGATGAGTGCTGTACTAAATTCCTTTTAGGAAGGAGAAGAAATGCATGAGGGGAGAAGTGAGGAATATTCCATGCTCCTCTCCAGTCAGACTCTGGCCTACAAAGCTCATTTGCAAATGAAGAGTCTTCCCTGAATCCAGGACCGGAGGCTCACTCCCGGCAAACTCCGGCCGTGCTGGGAGCGCCGCGCACAGCAGCTACAGGACACAGAGCAACAGCACTCCTCTCACTCACTGAGAGGGGCTCACCCTCCTAGGGGAGCAAGAGCCTGGCCGTGCGGGCCTCGGGCTTCTCTCCCAGAACAGGAAGATGTTCTGATCAGAAAGGACGGCTTCTCCTCACCAATTTCTTCTGGTGACACCAGGAGTCCAAAGAAGATGATGATCCCACCAGCAAACTGCACCGCCGCTGTCACCAGAAAGGCATACTGGAGAAGAGAGGAGAGAGGGGCTTCCTTACCCATCAGGGGAGTCGTTCAAGCACGTTCATTAGAAGCACCCGTGGGGCAGGTGGGGGATCGGGCAGGAAGGACGGCGAGATGGGGAAGGAAATGGGCACCAAGGGCCTGGCAGGGGCCAGAGCGGTTTCACGGGTGTTTTCCCATGGATCTTCCCCATGAGGCTCAGGGAGCGCAATTAAAGTCCCAGGGCCACTGAGTGGTACTACGATTGTGAAATGAGGACTGGCTCCCGAATCCTCACTCTTCGCCCCACACAGCCTCCCACAAGACACAGAATCTGCCCCCGAAAACATTCTATCCAGTTGAGAGGATTAAACAATACACCGAGCAATAATACAAGGCATCAAGCAGCTGGATAAATGAGAAGGGCCAGCCCTAATAAGAAACATACAGAGAAGGAAACAGCTAACGATGCTGACATTGCAAGACAATCAATGTC
Source organism: Suricata suricatta (assembly GCF_006229205.1). Taxonomy (NCBI): domain Eukaryota; kingdom Metazoa; phylum Chordata; class Mammalia; order Carnivora; family Herpestidae; genus Suricata; species Suricata suricatta. The sequence goes on along the minus strand of NC_043701.1, from coordinate 13,503,239 downwards.
TTAAGGAAGAGCTAAAAAAGGCACCTGACCATCTTTCCCAGCATGACGGAGGCAAAGAGGGCTGGGAATGAGCCAGAAAGCTTCCTGCATGGTCACAGCAGATGGCCTGTGCTGAGGGACAGTAGGCAGTAAAACTGACAGGGAAAGGTGGGATCAAGATGAAAGAACCTCAAAAGCCAAGCTGCAGAGCTAGATTTTAGTTAATTGAGAATAGAAGTTGATGTGGCTAGATGGTCTACATTTCTGGAAAAGACGGTGACACGTTAGCATTTCCAAAGTCAGATCTGGGAGCAGCACATGGGGTGAACCAAAATTCCCATCTGAACCAATCAGTATAATCCAGATGCAAACCTAAGGAGCCTAGAGTAAGGTGGCCGGGAGTGAGGAAGGACGTCCCACTGACCCTGACTAGACCAAAATTCTTCCGAGACCAAACACTTGGTGAACTATTTAAAGATTTATCTATTTTTTTTAGGGGCATCTGGGTGGCTCAGTTGGTTGAGTGTCCAACTTCAGCTCAGGTCATGATCTCGTGGTCCGTGGGTTCGAGCCTGCTTTGGATTCTGTGTCTCCCCCTCTCTCTGGCCCTCCCCAACTCACACTCTGTCTCTCAAAAATCAACAAACCTTTTTTAAAAAATTAAAGATTTATCTACTTTTTACAAAACCAACTTAGTTACTTCCAATTATTTAGGTTTTTAAATATAGTATCACATGATCCAAGCCACAAAAAGTAAATGTATAGTAAAAACTCTCCCCCTACCTCTCCTCCCCTCCACTTAATCCTCATTTTCCCAACATACGACCACGGTTGCTATTTGATTTCTACTTCCCAGAGACTGTTTCAGAACCATACAAGCCAAGACGAATATATACTCTAACTTTTCCTCTGTTCTACAAAAACGGCTTCATTCAATACACACTGTTCTGCACCCTCACTTTCCTCACTTAACATACCATCGAGAACTTTCCCTCTCAGGATGGAGAGAGCTTCCAAATTCCACTTTGTGGCCTTCAGCCTTGTTGAAGAGGATGTCACAGTTTATTGCCCTACTGGTTCACAGTTGGTATCAATTTTTGCTACTACAAACAATGCTGAAATAATCATGCAGAAAAATCACTTCGCACGTGTGGAAGTATATTCACAGATTCAATTACTTCCTGGGGGTGGAACAGCTCGGTTAGAGTGACTGGAATTTTGAGAGTCTCGTGATGACTCCAAGAGGGGTCAACGCTTGTTTCTTTATATTCTCATAAACACAAAATGCCCAAACTTAGAGATTCTTACCGATAAGTAAATAGCATCGTTTCTTTCTTTTTTAGGGTGCTTTTAATTTGAATTTCTCTACCAACTAACACCTCAGCTCCATAAAGGCAGAGATTTTTCTCTTTTCTGGCCAGAGCTCTACTATCTACTGCCTAGGAGCACTTACAGGAGTGTAATGCATATTTATTGAATGAATAAGTTGGAATATCTTGTTCTATATTTCAAAACCATTTCTATTTCTTTTCATTGAACTACACATTCAAATTCTTTACCCTTTCTTTCTGTTTGTTGTTGGACTTTTTCTTCTCAACTTGTAGGTACTCTTTACATACGAGGGAGATTAGTTCTTTATTTGTAACATGAGTTGCAAGTACTTTTTTCCTAGTTGATTATATTGTCTTTAGACTTGGGCATTTTTCTTTCTTTTTTAATAGTTTATTGTCAAATTAGTTTCCCCACAAGTGCCTTCCTCCATCACCACCACCTCTTTCCTCCCCCCCTCCAACCCTCGGTTAGTTTTCAGTATTCAATAGTCTCTCAAGTTTTGCGTCCCTCTCTCTCCCCAACTCTCTTTCCCTCTTCTCCTCCCCCTGGTCCTCCATTAGGTTTCTCCTGTTCTCCTGTTAGACCTATGAGTGCAAACATATGGTATCTATCTTTCTCCGCCTGACTTATTTCACTTAGCATGACACACTTGAGGTCCATCCACTTTGCTACAAATGGCCAGATTTCATTCTTTCTCATTGCCATGTAATACTCCATTGTATAGATAAACCACATCTTCTTGATCCACTCATCAGGTGATGGACATTTAGGCTCTTTCCATGATTTAGCTACTGTTGAAAGTGCCGCTATGAACATTAGGGTACATGTGCCCCTATGCATCAGCACTTCTGTATCCCTTGGGTAAATCCCTAGCAGTGCTATTGCTGGGTCATAAGGGAGTTCTATTGATAGTTTTTTGAGGGACCTCCACACTGTTTTCCAGTGCAGCTGTACCAGTTTACATTCCCACCAACAGTGTAGGAGGGTGTTAGACTTGGGCATTTTCCCCATGAATAATCTATATATTTGGATTTATCAAAAGTTTGTCCACTTTTAATACAAGCCTTATCCCACCCAACATAGCTCTACATGGTTTTTAATGGCCACAGTACTATTTCCTAAAAAAACAAAATATATTTATATACTCAAGAAAAAGCTAGAAAAAAACACCTACCTCATAACCATATTGCAGAACAGAAGAAGCTAGGCATGCTCCCAAAATATTGCCCACGGAAGCACAGGCACTCCAGAGACCAAAAACAACTCCTCGTCTAAGAGAACAGTAGGAAACAGAAGACAATACAATCAGAAGGAATTCTGGTGCCGTTCACATACAAAATGGCCAAAACAGGGGAAGTTCACATCACAAAAAATCAATATTCTATCTTAAGATGTTTTTAAAGTATACCCACCAAATGACAAAGCATCACGTTACTTAAGGATATTATTAAACTAAAGCTCAATTCAGGATGCATCCCAAGATACTGTTAAGAAAATTTTGAAAGTAAGCCACAGATTAGACGAAATATTTGCCTATCATTGATCTAATAAAAGACTTGATTTTAAATACAAAGAACTCTCAAAACTCAATAATACAGAACAATCCAGGGCACCTGGCTGGCTCAGTCAGTGGAGCATACAACCCTTGATCGCAAGATTGTTAAGTTCGACTTGGGTGTAGAAATTACTTTAAAAAATTTTTTTAATTTTTTTTAATGTTTCATTTGTTTTTGAGACAGAGAGACACAGAGCATGGGTGGGGGGGGGGGGTAGAGAGAGAGGGAGACACAGAATCGGAAGCAGGTTCCAGGCTCTGAGCTGCAGCATAGAGCCCGATGCGGGGCTCAAACCCAACAATGTGAGATAATGACCTGAGCCGAAGTCGGAGGCTTAGCCAACTGAGCCACCCAGGCGCCCCGTAAAAAAATTTTTTTTAATCCTAAGGAAAAAAAATCTAATAAAACACTAATGAGTATGAATCTGCAATCTCCAATAAAAAGTTTTGAAAAAGGAGGCTTCATGCATACAAAAATATGATGCAAGCATGTAAAAAGATACTTAACATTATCAGACACTAGGGAAATGCAAATGAAAACCACAGTGATGCACCACTGCATACCTACTAGAATAGCTAAAAACAGAAAAGACAAAGTGCTGGCAAAAACACACAGCAACTAGAACCCTTACACTCTGCTGGCGGGAACGTAAAATGGTAAAACCACTTTGGAAGAGACTGCCAGTTTCTTAAAAAGAAAAACACACACCTACCACATGACCCAGACATTCTACTTTGAGGTATTTATCCAAGGAAAATGAAAGCATACGTTCATATAAAGATTTATACACAAATGTTCATAGGAGATTTATTTGGAATAGCCAAACACACACACACACACACACACACACACACACACACACACACACACACACCTGAAAACAACCCAAACATTCATTAACAGCTGAAAAGATAAACAAGTTGCAATATAATAGACTACTACTCAGCTATAAAAAGGAATGAACTATCGATACACATGATATGAATGGACCTCAGAATAACCATATTGAATGAAAGCAGATGAGGAACAGTATGTACTGTATGATTCTATTTATATAAAATTTAGGAAAATGCAAAGTAACCTAAGGTGACAGAAAGCAGATCAACAGTTGCCTGGCAATGCTGACGGCGATGGGAGGGAAGGCGGAAGGTAGCAGGAATGGTGGAGGAGAGGGGTTCCAAAAGGGCAGGAGGAAACTTTTGGGGGTGATGGATACGTCCATTTTCTTAGCTGTGGTGGTGGTTTTCAGGATGTGTGCGTGCCCAAACTCACCAAATGGTACATCTTAAGTCTGTGCAGCTGATTATATACCTCAATAAAGCCATTAAAAATATATATACACATGGGTAAACAACAAATCTAGGGGAAGGGAAACGAGCTACTACAACAGTCCAGGAAAGGGGCGCAGGGGTGGCTCAGGTGGTCATCCAGCTGACTTCAGCTCAGGTCCTCAGGGGTTGTGAGTTCAAGCCCCACATCAGGGTCTCTGCTTTAGCACAGAGCCCACTTCAGATCCTCTGTCTGTCCCCACTCTGCTCTTTGCCCCTCCTCCTCTCTGCCCCCAGCTCACGCGCACGCGCTCTCACTCTCTCAAAAATAAATTTAGGGGCACCTGGGTGGCTTAGTTGGTTGAGCAGCCAACTTCGGTTCAGGTCAAGATCTTGGGGTTTGTGAGTTCGAGCCCCGTGTCAGGCTCTGTGCTGACAGCTCAGAGCCTGGAGCCTCCTTCAGATTCTGTATCTCCCTCTCTCTCTGCCCCTCCTCTACTCACACTCTGTCTCTCCGTTTCTCAAAAATAAATAAATGTCAAAAAAAATTTTTTAATAAAAATAAATAAAAAATAAAAAATAATTTTAAAACATATACAAAATCTAGCAAGAGGGCCCTGGAAGAAAGAGTGAGGTCAGCTTCTGAACAATGTTGGCTAACCAAAGACATGATTTTAGAAGAAACTAGTTGAAAAAGAACTGTTTTAAATTGTCATGGTTTTAAATGTACTTTGTGGTTTGCTACTGTGTTTTAGAGGAAACATCACTGGGTCTTAAATAGGACGTCATCAATTTCACTTACTAGTATTACTTGTTTAAAAAAAAATTGTCAAGGTGCCTGGGTGGCTCAGTCGGTTAAGTGGCCAACTTCGGCTCAAGTCACGAGCTTATGGTTCGTGAGTTTGAGCCCCACATCCAGCTCTGTGATGACAGCTCAGAGCCTGGAGCCTGCTTTGGATTCTGTGTTTCCTTCTTTCTCTGACCCCCCCTTCCCCCGCTCATGCTCTGTTTCTCTCTGTCTCAATAATAAATAAAAACATTAAACAAATTTTTTATCTGTCTATGTTCAAAAAATAAATAACAATGGCTCAAGTTTTTTTCTTTGTGATTGACCCATAGAAATAATGGAATGGTCAACCTGTCCAAGCACTGCTATCAAACACCGAGTGTCATCCGATTTATAAAAGTCCAGGTAAGGAGTGCCTGGGCAGCTCCATCAGTTAAGTGTTCAGACTCTTGATTTTGGCTCAGGTCATGATCTCATGGTTCATGAAAATGAAGTCCGCATCAGGCTCTGCACTGACAGCATAAAGCCTGCTTGGGATTCTCTCTCTGCTCTTCCCACTTTCTCTTGCTCTCAAAATAAATAAATAAACCTTTTTGGGGTCCTGGATGGCTCAGTCGGTTAAGCGTCTGACTTGTGGTTTCAGCTCAGATCATGATCTCACGGCTTTGTAGGTTCAAGCCCCACATCAGGCTCTGTGCAGGAGATGCAGAGCCTGCTTAGAGTTCTCTTTCTTCCTCTGTCTCTGCCCCTCCCCCACTGTGCTGTCTCTCTCAAAATAAATAAACTTTTTTTAAAAAATAAAGAAAATAAACATTTTTTCAAATAAATATTAAAAAAATAAAAGCTCAGGTAAGAATGATCTCAAAATAATTTGTGTCAAAGTGATTATCTTTGGGGCACCTGGTGGGTCGGTTGGTTAAGCATCTGACTGACTCTTGATTTTTGCTCAGGTCACGATCTCACACTTCGTGAGATCAAGTCTCCACATTGGGCTCTGTGCTGACGGCACAGAGCCTGCTTGGAATTCTCTCTCTCTACCAACCTTCTATCCTCATCTCTTTCAAAATAAAATACTAAACCTAAAAATAAGATTATCTTTGAGTGATAGGATTTCAAGTGGTTTTACTTTTATTTTCTATATTTCCATTTATATTATGTGGTTGTCTACAATAAACAAGAAGACACTATATAATTTTCAAATATCATAATGGAAAAAAATTACTTTAAAAATCTTGAGAAAGGGTCACCTGGGTGGCTCAGTCGGTTAAGCGTCCAACTTCAGCTCAGGTAATGATCTCACAGTTCATGGGTTTTAGCCCCACTTCAGGTTCTGGGCTGACAGCTCAGAGCCTGGAGCCTGCTTTGGATTCTGTGTCTCCCTCTCTCTCTGCCCCTCCCCCACCCATGCTCTGTCTCTCTGTCTCTCAAAAATAAACAAAAAAAATTTTTTTTTAATTTTCTTAAAAACCTTGACAAAAATAAACAGTACATGAGCAGATAGCATCACCTACTCCAAAAGAAAACTAAAGTATCATATGGGAACAACTCCCTTTTTTTTTTTTAATGTGTATTTATTTATTTGAGAGACAGCACAAGCAGGGGAGGGTCAGAGAGAGAGAGAGAACGAGAGAGAGAGGAAGAGAAAGAGAGAGAGAGAGAATGAGAAAGAGAGGAAGAGAAAGAGAGAGAGAGAGAGAGAGAACGAGAAAGAGAGGAAGAGAAAGAGAGAGAGAGAGAGAGAGAGAGAGAGAGAGAGAGAGAATCCCAAGCAGGCTCCACCCATCAGCACGGAGCCCATCTTGAGGCTTGATCCCACAACCATGAGATCATGTCCTGAGCCAAAATCAAGAGTTGGATGCTTAACGGACAGACACCCAGGCACCCCTGGAAACAAGTACCTCCTAAAATTAAATCTGTTAAATCAGTAACGCTGGAGGTAGAACGAAATAGAAATCAGTAGCGCACTGAAGTCAGAATATTCTCACTGAGTGGCACTTACTGTACCAAGGCAGTTCATGGGTGAACCTTAAGGACGTTACCGATCCCTACCCAGCAGGCAGCAGGACTGCCATCATGAAACTGAGAAGGCCCGAACCCCGAGGGGAGCCAGGCAGGGCATGAACTCATCACGTGGTGGGTGCCTAATGTCTGGTGCAAACACCGGTCCATAGGAAAAGAGTAAACAAAGAAAAAAATGGAGCCATAGATGAAAAAAAAAATGTGTATTTCACAATAAATAAATATTTATCTGGGAAAAATGAAAGAAATCCAAATTAATAACATTCCTGAACTCAGAATGTCACCAAACAACAAAGCCAGGTCTTGGGGCATCTCAGCCTACTTTCCATTCTCTTCTTCCTGGCAGCCTGGAAGGTACCGCAGCAGGTGCCCACTCTCAGTCACGGCCCGCATCACAACACAGACTCACATATCTGATAACCACGTGAGGGTTTACAGGGAAAATGTCCAATTTGGACTTTTTTTTTTTCCATTCATTTAAATTTTTATTAAAAATATGGAGCGCTCCACGGATTTGCGTGTCATCCTTGCGCAGGGGCCCTGCTGACCTTCTCTGTATCGTTCCAATTTTAGTATATGTGCTGCCGAAGCGAGCACCCAATTTGGACTTTTAAGCCCCAAAGGCTGGCATTCTTCATCTGTGTCTGATTAGAATCTTTGCCATGTGACCTTAGGCAAGTCCCATAGACAATCTTTGGCCTCAGTTTCCTCATCTTTAATGTAAGAAGGTTAAACTAGACCTTTGAGCCTGAAAAAAGGGAAGGGAAGGCAAAATCCCCAGGAAGATACACAATGGGATGGCAGGTGAGATTTACTTTATCATGCTACCTTACTTATGACCTGTAAAGGGGTCTTTATTAAACACTGAGACGTCCAAACGATACAGGAGTGCTGATTCGTGGGGCACACGCACCCCAGTGTCAACACTAGCCAAATCATGAAAAGAGCCCAAATGTCCATCAACTGAAGAATGGATAAAGAAGATGTGGTTTATATACAAAGAAGATGTGGTTTATATACACAATGGAATACTACTTGGCAACAAGAAAGAATGAAATCCTGCCATTTGCAACAACGTGGATGGAACTGGAGGGTAGTCTATTGAGTGAAATGAGTCAGTTAGAGAGAAAGACATATACATCTTTTCACTCATAGGTGGAACTTCAGAAACCTAACAGAAGACCATGGGGGAAGGGAAGGGGGAAAAATAGTTTCAAACAGAGAGGGAGGCAAACCCAAAAGAGACTCTTAAATACAGAGAGCTAAGGGTTGATGGAGGGGCAGCCAGGGAGGGGGAAAATGGGTGATGGGCATTGATGAGGGAACTTATCGGGATGAGCGCTGGGTGTTATAGGTAAGCAATGAATCATGGGAATCTACCCCCAAAACCAAGAGCACACTGTATTCACTGTGTATGTTAGCTAACTTGACAATAAATTATATTTTAAAAATTTTTATCTAAATGAAAAAAAATTTTTGAGATGTACCACTCAGCCATAGTCTGACCATGGCCAGGGGAATGCGCCTGGGTGGGAGGAGGGTCAGGGAGAGACTGGGTGGCTCTCAATTTCAGCCCAGGTCATGACCCTGGGGTCATAGGATTAAGCCCAATGTAGAGCTCCACGCTGAGCATAGAGCCTGCTTAAGAATCTCCCACTCCCACTATCTCAAAAATAAATAAATAAACATTATTTATTAAAAGGAAAAAAAAAGAACGTGCCTCACTGGGCTAGGCCATCCACCAAGTCAACACCACTTCCAACACATTTCAATGTGAAACCCCCCAAATATTCTTTTGAAAATAAAGGGGAGGCATGGGTAGAGTCAAAAAGATGGCATTGATGGATGACACATCTGAATAGTCTGATATTAAAGCTACTTAGGAAGAGACACTCAAGACGAAGGGAGTGGCATACCCTGCCTTGCCAAACCAGTTGCCCATAACTGCGACCACGCAGGGCCAGCCAGTGGACTGCAGCAGCCCATTCCCAATCCACAGACAGCAGTACAGCCCCTTGTTGTAGAAATGCAGCCATTCCGTGACAGGGCCAAAGACGAACACCTACAAGGAAGGGAAGAAAAAGGGATACATGACATCCACGCAGACACCTGGAGGACACCTAACTGCCTGCCATGCTTATGCTTCTGCATGAAGAGACACATCCAAGGGTCCAGGGCCTAAGAGACGTGCGGCTGACACTCCAGAGGCTTCTGCTCAGAGCAGCACCGAACAAGTAAGGCAAACACCAAACCGCCGCCACTGACTAGAGACGTCAAACAACACGAAGCTCCCTAATGACCCCCCTTCCCAGCCCCCCGGCTCAACGGGGGTCTTCTGCTCTAGAAAGCTCAATCCTCACTGTTCAACCCCATCATACAGCTCTCGTTCTCTCGTCCTCAGGCCCATGTGTGTAGAAGACACCTGTAAGGACTGAGTTTGTGGACATACACTCAGTCCGCACAGGGCCGCACACACCATGGGGCCCGGGACGCACCAGCTCTCATTATTACTGCAGCTGTCGAGGTAACCGGTGTGACCCGCAACCTGCTGGGTAATTCAACAGTGCTCGCCAAGCCACTGCTTTCTGTAGGGATTTGGGTCAACATTTTATCTGCAGCTGAAATTTCTTTGGGGAATATTCTGCATGGATTAAAAAATGGAATGCACAATACTATATGTTTCCATTCTGGAATAAGCAAAACTATAAGGAGAGAAAAATGGTCAACAGTTGCTGACCAGAGGCTGGGGGAGGAGGGAAGAATGGTGGTGACGCAACTGTATTCATTTGTTAAAACTCGGAACCACACACCAAGAAGGGGGAATTCATGCACATACTTCAATTTTTCAAAAATGTGAAAAAAATATATATATAAATGTATATGGGTCTTAAAATAAAACGTATATATGTGTGGGGTGAGCAGCCTATGAATAAATGAAATGTTTCAATCTCTCAAATGGCAGATATTGGAAAAGAATCATAAAATAGGGTCTAATTGAAATCCATGCTTGCATTCAACCAATAAAAAGTACTCACTGGGAACTAGAAAACCAAAAAAAGATGCACCAAATGTGGGTCTTGCCCTCTACAGCACTTAATCAGCGAGGAGGTGCTCCACAGGCCTTCCACACTGAAGCTCGCCCGAGCCTCCCTATCAGCCCCCGGGGGAGGACTCAATGAGGAGGCTGAAGCAAGAGCAATGGCAGCTGGAGATGGCGGAAGAGGAAGGGACACCTAGGTAGTCCGGGTCTCGGGAAATCTGTGACCTCAACCACCATGCTGCGCACTCCTGGGGAAAGCAAGACTGACACAGAAATCAGCAGACTAGGCAGCAACAACCTAAGTGCTACAGCAGGGGCAGCCAGAAGAGGCAGCGGTCCCTTTCAGGATCGAAGGAGGTGAGGAAAGCAAGGCAGCATGAATCAGCCAGTCACTTGCCAGAGACCCTGTGTTAGACTATGGAGGGCCGAACAGGGAGCCGTTCGAGGAAGGAAGAAGAGCAAGGGCAAACAGGGTGAGGCAGGACGGCACAGGCTGTGTTAGGACCGCGGGAAACAGTTGGGCCAGATCCGAGTGAAGTGCAGGGATCAGCACAACTGCCACGGCGGCCCAGGACCGGGGTCTCGGGAGCCCTGAGTGCCAGGCTATTTACGCTTGGCTTTGGCGGTGACTGAATCAAGCAAGGGGCGTGATCCAAATCTCTTTTTAAAAAGATTCCCCTAAGTGAAAAGGCACACAAGATATTAAAAAACGGAAGACTAATTTTACTTTTCTACATACAGAGATAGGGGGCAGACTTGGATTCTAAAACACACGACCGAGAGGACAATGCTGATGGCGGCAATGATGATACACATCACTAATACCTGTCAACTTACCACGAGTGAGGAAGAACACATGCCAAAGGACAGAACCCATCGTAAATTGAGCCGATCTCCAACAATTCCACTGATGAAAAGTCCCTAAAAATAAAGCATGTTTATTTTACAGCTCTGAGTAACGACACAGCCTGAAAAAAGGGAGTATGCAATGCCACACAAGTGAGGGACACACAACACGGACATGACTCAGAATTATACTTCATGCATAAGCCTAGACTGGCCGCCTCCATCAGTGTCACACACGTTCCGTGTGCACATTACACTGTAAACAAACTCGCACACCCAAATACTGTGATCCAGTGTAAACCCGGTTCTAACAAAAGTAGATCGCTGGCACTGTCTGAAAGGAGACTGGAAAACCAAACACAAAACAAAGCAAAAATACCAATAAAACGAGCACACAAATGTATTTCATTTTCTAGAACAGATTCACTCCTACAGATCAGCACTGTGCATTCCCACAGGGATCACACTTAGCCCTTTGCATTCTGGAAATTAACATGTGTCACAACATGTCCTGCACAATAGAAGCTTCTGGGGCACAAGCACTTCCTGTTTAATCTGACCCTTGGGTTTCATGACCTCACGAGGCAGGGAGCGTAGGGACACAAAGTCAGTAATTAGCTGAAGATGAGTACAAACGTTCTGCCTCCTGCTCTCCTCCCACTGGGCGGCCAGAATTAAAATCCTGTGGTCATGGCCGCAAAGCAGACTAAGGAGCCAAGGGCAATACACTGTCTTCCATAAATACGTAAAAGGAATAAATGTCTTGACTGAAAACCTAAATCCAGGTATATAGATGGGAGTTTCTGATTAACTGCACCTAAACTAGAGAAAACTTAGATGGTATGCCTCATTATTGTCAACCAGTCACCACCTCAAAAGAGGCACCTGTAAGCCTTAGGTTTTATGTTCTACAGCTGCCACTCACATGTCTTATGCAACAGGCAGTAAAGGGGGTGAAGAAAATCTCTCCATATTTCAGATTAGGGAACCAATTTATTCCGTGTTATTCCAAATGGCAGCATGAGGCCTGGAAGGGCCAGAAGGACATGCAGCTCGATATGAAGAAGCATGAGCACTGATTTCTCACGGCCCCTTGATCTCCTAAACCTACTGAATCCTAGTAATGGGTATTATTACAACCCGAGACAAGAGAAAACTAAAGATTAAAAAAAAAGGTTAAATTCCGTTTCAAAGCCAAGTTTCACACAGCTAGTTGACGGTGGTAGAGGTGGCCTTTGCCCTGGACTACACTGCTTCTTAAAATACGCCACAACAGGTTCATAGACAAGCACCGGGGGGAGTGCTCCACCCACGGGGAGTGCTCCACCCAAAGCTGAATGGCCGTGTACTGGGATTTCATACTCAAAATGCCCGGAGTGAAGAGTTAGGCTAAACGATCCCCGATCTGCTCCAACTGTTTCTACTACTACAGGTTTCCTTTTTGAAGAAAAGATCTTCCAACCATTGCCCAAGAAACACTCAGAGGTTACTCTGGGACTTTCACCCGGTATTTCACTTCACCTGGACACTTGCAATCAAAAGGCTTTTTTATAACTGGACACATTTTCAAGAGAGGAAGTCAGACACTGGGAGCAAAGGGCAGACCGCTCACAGTGTGCTCCCCACAGCCCGGGCCCAGCCTCCCCCACGCAGCTCCCTACAACCAGAGTGCCAGCTGCCCACTCCAGGATGGCTACCTCGGGCAGAGAACTAGCGCCTGCCAGGCTGGTACGGCCCCCGGGGCACCGCCATCCCTCAGCTCTCCTCCTTTACTGCTGCACCTCAGCCCCAAGTGCCTACTCCCCACGCCCACTGCCTCGAGGCACGGGAAGCCCCACGGCTCAGCTGTCACACCTCTTCTCTACCCTCACCTGCTCCCATGATGATGCCATCCAGTCTACTAACTGAAAATCTAGATGCCAAGGACTCTGAAATTGGTACCTCTGGCCTGAGCCTCTACCTTGAACTCCAGACTCACATAATCAAGTGTCTACTCTTCATCCTTTGGGCAACAACAGGTGAGTCACATGGAGCATGTCTAAAAGAGACTGCCCCCAAAGCCTGCCCCTCCCACCGTCCTCCACTCTGCTGTGATACTCCCCCCCCCAGATTTGTTGTCAACATCGCTCTTTCTCTTATATTCCACACACAACAGGAAAAAGAATTACTGGCTCTACCTTCAGAACACAGGTAGGGGCATCTGGGTCACTCTGTCTCTCTCTTTTTTTTATTTTTATTTCTATGTTTTTTATTTATTTTTGAAAGACAGAGAGAGACAGCATGAGCAGGGGAGGGTCAGAGAGAGAGGGAGACACAGAATATGAAGCAGGCTCCAGGCTCTGAGATGTAAGCACAGAGCCTGATGTGGGGCTCGAACCCACAAACCATGAGATCACGACCTGAGCCAAAGCCGGACGCTTAACAGACTGAACCACCCCAGGTGCCCTTCTGTCTCTCTCTCAAAAATAAATAAACATTAAAAAACATTAAAAAAAAAGAACATAGGTAAAATCTACCTTTCCCACCTCTGTTACCCCACCCTGGATCAAAGACCCCAGCATCCTCCACTTCAAAACTGGAATAGCCTGACCTGTCTCCCTGTGTCTGCCTTTGCCCTTGGTCCAGTCACCCAGGACAGCAAGCGCACCTGTCCAAACATGGGCCAGATCCTGGCACTCCTCTGCGCAAAACCTTCCAGGGCTCCCAGCTCACTCAACGTTAAAGTCAAAGCCCCAACAAAGGGACCAAAGCCTAAAGGTCTGAGTCCCATACCTTCTCTGGACTCACTTCTTGCCTCTCTGTTCTAATCACCCTGACCTCACTCACTTCAGGGGTTTGCTCAGATACAGCCTCCTACTCGAGTCTTCCCCAGCCATTCTGCCTAAATTACTACTCCCACCCGGGGCTCTCTGCTTTATTTTTCTCCACAGCACCTACTAACTTCAACCGAACTCCACGTTTGCTTATGTAGAGCACTGTGTTACTGTTTGTCTTCCTTAGCTCCCACCCCGAGAATGTAAGCTTTAGAACGCCGGGATTGTTCCTGTGTTGCTCACTGATGAATTCCCACAGACCACAGAAGTATCTGGCACATGATAGGTGCTCAGTAAATACGTGTCAGATGGATGAAAACTGAATGATTGGCTGAGTGGATGGGTGGGAAGGACACAAGATACAAACTTCAGCAACACTGAACTCTCCTCAGTCAGGAAGTTCGAGAATCCCTTACACACTTCATCAGGTTCGCAGTCATTTCCACATACCGCTTTCCTCAACCGAAAACCCTCGAATTCTAAAACTCACCACAGCGTAAGAGAAGAGGAAAATGGTGTCCAGGGTTCCAAGGAAAAGAGTGGCCTCCTCTGCGCTGGGGAACAAGTGGTTGCTGCTCCAGATCTGCGGCGACACAACAAGAACAAGTCAGGGCCCGCTGGCACCCGCGCATCTTCACAGCTCTCAAGCCCCTGCCCCTCGGGCCTCTGCCTGCCCTCACACAGCCCTGCTGAGGCTGAACCCGGGAAATCAGCCCCCTGCGGGTAAGGCAACACGCCTGCAGGGCGGTCTGCAAGGTCAAAGCGGTTTGCACAAGACTAAAATGTCTGCTGCTCTGTGTCCTCTTTCCACTGACGGTGCGCATGCAGTGGTGGGTAAGACCCCTGGTGGCTCTCACGGGTCAGGGCGGTTATGCCAAACCATGCTATTAATCGCTATATTCGTTATGGCCATGTTCACAGTTTTAAAAAAAAAAAAAAAAGACCAGTTTCATGTAGGAACGTCCTTGGTACATGCTAGATGCTCAAATATTTGTCAAGCACTAAAACGTATTAATTTTACTAAATCTGGCCTCTGAGTCCACTTATCCTTAATATTCTGTGCACCAGAGCAGGAGATGTGCCCAGCCCTTGGCACACCCGGGTACCATGGCTGTCCTGAGGAAGAGCGCTTGTGCAGCGTGTAAGGTACAAGCCTCAATCTGGCTTTTTCACTTGGAAGAATGATTGACAGACGAGCTATAGTTATTCAGATTTGGGTATTTGGCAGATATTTCCTCAAAAAAGAACGAAATGAGCCTGTCACTTCAAAATCCATTCGAAGTACAAGACAGACAAATGGATCTTAATAGAAGGGTATAAAAAGTTAATTGATACAGTTTCAGATTCCACATGGCAACTAACCTTTAAGAAATTGCCACTTGTCAAATTCTGGTATAGTATCAAAGACGAATGCCCACAATTAACTGAAAAGGCTATTAAAATACTTCTCTTTCCACGATGTAAATGTGAAAGGTCAAATCCTCATTGAACAGTTCAGAGGATCATATTGCAAGAGACTGAATTCAGAAGCAGACGAAAAATCGACTATCTTCTATTAAGTCACATATGAGATTTGCAAAAATGTAAATCAATGCCATTCTCCTAAGTGATTTTTTTTGTTTTGAAAAATTATTTTTTATAAAATGTCATTTGTGTTAACACATTATGGGTTTCCTTAATTCATTTAAAAATAACTAGGGGCGCCTGGGTGGCTCAGTCGGTTGGGCGTCTGGCTTCGGCTCAGGTCAGATCTCACGGTTCGTGGTTCGGGCCCCGCGTCGGGCTCTGTGCTGACTGCTAGCTCAGAGCCTGGAGCCTGTTTCCGATTCTGTGTCTCCCTCTCTCTGACCCTCCCCTGCTCACATTGTCTCTCAAAAATAAATTAAAAAATTTTTTAAAAAATAAAAATAAGAATAAAAATAAAAATAACTAAAAAAGAGAAGTTTTTTCCCAACTTCTCAAGGTTTTTTTTTTAATTTTTTAATGTTTATTTAATTTTAGGGAGGTAGGGGCAGAAAAAAGGGGAGACACAGAACCCAAAGCAGGCTCCAGACTCTGAGTTGTCAGCACAGGGCCCAACGCGGGGCTCAAACTCACAGACCGCGAGATCATGACCTGAGCCGAAGTGGTATGCTTAACCAACTGAGCCACCCAGGCGCCCCTCAATTTCTCAGTTTTAATTTCTAAGACAGTAAATATCTATAAGTGTAAACCCATAGAACTAAAAACTTTTTGGAGTCCTCAGCCCCCAAATTTAGAGAACTACTAGAATAATGATTTCTGAGATGGGTTGTTACAGGAAAGAAATTGACTTTAGAGTATTAAAGGAAAAAACCACAATCAGCAATTAGAAAACAATGTTTAACAGAAAGTAAAATCCCCAAATTATAAAAGAATGCATAAAGTGTGATTCTAAAGGACGGGACTTATTTCCGTCTGGCTTTGGGCGTCGGTCTCGCTCCATTAACAACACCTCTCACGCTGCTGTCACCGTAGAGAGCAGCCCACACAAAGATTGATCGGTAGTTCCACGCACAGAGTGGGGCCCTAAAGCTCCCCAATTCGAGTTGTTTTGCCTCAGACCACACTCCATGGTCCTGAGACTCATTAGGACACAGGACCATGCCCTGTTGGGCGCTCACCCCAATGTGAGCTGGAGATGGTGGCTTCAAGCAGCTGCTCCAAGTTTCAGGAGTCCTTCTTTACTCTCTCAGGTCACCAAAACTCCCTGCAGGTGTGGCTTTCACAAGAACGGACAGATTTTAAATAGCTTTCTTTTGCTTTACTACCAGAATTCAGCTGAAATGTACTTTGGATGGTCTACTTAGCAAGTGTTAAACAAAAAACCAAAAACTGAAAACACAAAAAACAAAAAACAAAGTAGACTAACAGAAAGGTACAGAAAACAGGATAACAGAACAAGCCTGGTAAAGGAAGCTCCCTTCAGCAACAGAAGTCAGACCGAGGCGAGTAGATATACTCCAGAAAAATGGTCCACGCACACAGAGTGAGTCCCCAGTGTTTACTGAAGTGACTTGCACACGCTGAAACCCCACGCACCGCAGCAGTGTGAGCCGGCCAGCGTGCCCGTACAATTGTCACGGGAACCCACTGGCCTGTATGCATGTCGGGTTTTCTCGTGTTGCAGGGGGAGGGACTGTGCTGAGCACCGAAGTACTTCCTGGAAGCGCGAAATCGCGTGCTTGTGGGTTTCCTAAGTGAGGATGTCTAGCACAGAGGGAGGGCGAGGCGTGCGGTGGGGAACTGCTGAGAAGAGCTTCCGGAAGGGGTGCGCAGAGGACAGGTTAGAGCTGACTTCCGTTCCGGGGTCTGCTCTCTGCCCACGGTGAGTGGTATCGCTTTCTGTGAGCTTCTGCTGGGGAAGAGCAGCTGTGGATGAGCTTGAGATGGGGTGTCGACGACACCCTGAACCCCGCCATCCTCTCCGGGACGGTTTAGACTCCATCACCCTGCTCTCATGGGAGGTCTGTACCGTCTGGGGAGGCTAAGGCTTTTCAAGTTGTCCTCAAGTATTAAATGTGACCATTACCTCCTTGTTATCTCTAAACACAGATTTTATGTTCTGTTCCCTATTTTCAGTGTTCGTCTGTATTGGTGGCATCCACGATAGATTGTCAAGGTGAAGAGACTGTGTGTGCTTAATTCTTTTTGCAAAGCACCTAAGATAGCTGTGTGTTAAAAACTATCATAAGTGATTTTCTGATGATGCTGTTCAGGATACTTAAATGTTTAATGATATATCAGCAAAATATTTTTCAGAATAATTTTACATAAACCTCTGTGTTTTTTTAATTCATTTTGAGAGAGAAAGAGAGAGAGAGTGTGTGAGCACAAATGAGCAGGGGAGGGGCACTGAGAGAGGGAGAAAGATGCTCCACGCTGTTAGCACAGAGCTTGACGCAGGGCTCAATCTCATGAACCACGAGATCATGACCTGAGCTGAAATCAAGAGTCAAATACTTTACCCACGGAGCCACCCAGGTGCCCCACAAACTTCTGGTTCTAAGGACTCCTCTCACTTCAGACAGGAAAGCAAGTGTCACGTCGGGGCAGCGCGGACAGTTAGACGCAGAAGCACAGGAAGGGTGAGAAGTACATATGGCCCTAGCCGATCCACTCCCCGCAGTAGGCTTAGGAAAGAAAAGGAAAGAAAATAACCCAGACAGACCCTAAAGTCTAAAGAAAGGAATGGAAGGTCAGCACTGCTCTGCATGACGGCAGAGATGGGAATACAAAGACCTCTGGGATGAGTCTGAACTTGACTTCTGTATAACCAATCCATCCAAACTACTTAATCCATAATCCTGAAAAACCAGACTAGTGAAGCCTATTTTAGCAGCCATTAGAGTAAGTAAACAATAAATATCTAAGCAGAAAAGTCAATGCAAGTCCCACTAGAGCTAATAATGTAACACAGTTTCTGGCAGGAAAAGAGTTAACACAGCAGGCCTGAGACTGTTCTCCTCCAAAAGGCCTACTTGTGAGGTTGGTCCCGGGCTGGCGTCTGGGAACTTGCATTCTGGGAGGGTTCCCATGTTTTCTGCTAAGCGGTTAACTGTACCTAAACCATTTGTACAAACAATGCGGTTTATGCTGAACCTGCTTTCCTCCTGGGCGTCTGGTAGTTTTGTGCATGTCAGGCGCGGGGTGCCTACATGACCAGTCCCAACAAAAACGCTGGGCACTGAGTCTCCAATAAGCTTCCCTGGTAGACAAGATTTCACCCGTGTTGTCACAACTTGTCGCTGGAAGAAACACACACATCCTATACAACTCCATTGAAACAGCCCTCTTGGAATCTTGCACCTGGCTTCCTCCAGCCCTCAGCCTACGCTTTTCCCTTTGCTGGTTTTGCTCCATGCCCTTTCACTGTAATAAACTGCAGCTCTGAGTATGACTATAAGCTGAGCCCTGTGAGTCCTCTTGATGAATCATCGAACCTGGGGGTGGTCTTGCGGGCCCCAAACTCAGTTCCCTAAAAAACAAGGCAGCCTTAAGCAGCATCACCAGAAACTTACTGCCGAAATCAAATCCTATTGCTCTGTACCTGGTCACACTGTATCCGCAGGGCACAGCGCCACCACAATCCAGTTCAAGGAGCCAGGGATGGGGGCGCCTGGGTGGCTCAGTCGGTTGGGCATCCAGCTTCAGCTCAGGTCATGATCTCATGGTTCATGGGTTTGAGCCCTGCGTCGGGCTCTGTGCTGACAGCTCAGAGCCTGGAGCCTGCTTCAGATTCTGTGTCTCCCCCTCTCTCTGACCCTCCCCTGCTTACACTCTCTCTCAAAAATAAATTAAAAAAAAAAAAAAAAAAAAGGAGCCAGGGATGTCTGCCTAACCAAGAGAGACTTAGGAAGAAAGGTTGTCTCTGAATATTCAACAGGTTCTCATGTAGCAGAAATCA
The DNA here is from genome assembly GCF_006229205.1 of Suricata suricatta. Taxonomy (NCBI): domain Eukaryota; kingdom Metazoa; phylum Chordata; class Mammalia; order Carnivora; family Herpestidae; genus Suricata; species Suricata suricatta. Next base: position 13,484,174 of record NC_043701.1, on the reverse strand, counting down.
ACTACTATGCACGGCTCAGAAGAAAACCCAAGATCAAAATTAAGTATTTCTAAAAGAATTAAAGCAGAAGGTGAGTGATCATCTTTCAATAATGACAAAGAGGGGAGCCTGGGTGGCTCAGTTGGTTGGGCCTCCAACTTTGGCTCAGGTCAGATCTCACGTTTGTGGGTTCGAGCCCCATGTCAGGCTCTGTGCTGACCACTCGGAGCCTGGAGCCTGCTTCCGGTCCTGTGTCTCCTTCTCTGTCTGCCCCTCCCCCTCTCATGCTCTGTCTCTCTCTGTATCAAAAATAAATTAAAAAACATTAAAAAATAATAATGACAAAGAAAGTATCTATAGTGATTGAGAAGTTAGAGCACATGACCCCTCCAAGGGCACACCAATCTCAAAGATTTGTGACAAGTCATTTGATCATTTAGAGTACTCACTGCACACACAGCACTAGTCAAGCCTCAGTGTGAAATCTGACCTTCTATTCCTAACATCTTTCCTTTTAAAAGTTCCTGATGGGGCGCCTGGGTGGCTCATTCAGCTGAGCATCTGACTTGATCTCACAGTTCATGGGTTCGAGCCCTACACCGGGCTCTATGCGGACAGCTAGCTCAGAGCCTGGAGCCTACTACGGATTCTGTGTCTCCTTCTCTCTATGCCCCTCCCCTGCTCACACTGTCTCCCTCTGTCTCTCAAAAGTAAATAAATTTTTTTTTTAATTCTTTTTTTTAGGGGTTCCTGGGTGGCTCAGTGAGTTAAGCCTCCGACTTCAGCTCAGGTCATGATCTCACAGTTCGTGGGTTCGAGCCCTGCATCGAGCTCTGTGCCAACAGCTCAGAGCCTAGAACCTGTTTCGGATTCTGTCTCCCTCTCTCTCTCTGCCTCTCCCCCTCTCATGCTCTGTCTCTGTCCCTTAAAAATAAATAAACATTAAAAAAATTTTTTAATTTTTTTAAGTTCCTGATAACTGGGCTGCCTGGGTGGCTCAGTCAGTTAAGCATCCAACTTCAGCTCAGGTCATGATCTCATAGTTCATGGGTTCAAGCCTGCATCAAGCTCTGTGCTGACAGTTCTGAGCCTGGAGCCTGCTTCCGATTCTGTGTCTCCCTCTCTCTGCCTCTCCCTTGCTCTCCCTTTCGCGTGCGTGTGTGCGCTCCCTCAGTCTCTCTCAAAATTAATAAACATTCAAAAGAGTTTCTGAGGGGCACCTGGGTGGCTTAGTCGGTTGAGCCTCCAACTTCAGCTCAGGTCATGATCTCATGGTTCATGGGTTCGGGCCCCGCGTTGGGCTCTTTGCTGACAGCTTGCTCAGAGCCTGGAGCCTGCTTCAGAATCTGTGTTTCCTTCTCTTTCTGTCACTCTCCCATTTGTGCTCTGTCTCTGTGTCTCTCAATAATAAATAAATGTAAAAGAAAAAAAAATTAAAAAAAAAAAAAGAGTTCCTGAAACTTAAATTCAAGAAAAACTGTACAAGAGGGGTGCCTGGCTGGCTAAGTCGTAAAAGCATGTGACTTTTGATCTCAAGGTCATAAGTTTTGAGTCCCACAATGGGTATAAAGATTACTAAAAAATAAATAAATAAACTTTAAAGAAAAAGTGGGTGTGGGGAATAATACAAGAGCGTTTTCAATAAAACATCAGTTCCATGAGGACAGACCCTTTTTTTTCTTTTAACCCTCTCTCTAGGCTTTTGTCTTTTTTCTTTTTTTTGGTATCCTCACTATCTAGAACAGTGTTTATGCCACATAGACCCACAGTAAGCAACTGACTGAATAACTTAATCACATTTTAAGGACATTTCCTATAACTTTCAGATCTCTATCAACTCTTAATTGATCCAAATATGGGAAAAATATTTTAAGAAATAAGACATGCCAAGAATATTACTATGTATCTATAATTCCACATAAGTAGAACTCAGGGAATATGGTAAAGAATGCACTGGGGCGCCTGGGTGACTCAGTCGGTTGAGCATCCAACTTCAGCTCAAGTCATGATTTCACAGTCCATGGGTTCGAGCCCCATGTCGGGCTCTGTGCTGACAGCTAGCTCAGAGCCTGGAGCCTGTTTCAGATTCTGTCTCCCTCTCTTTCTCTCTGTCCCTCCCCTGCTTACTCTCCAACTGTCTCTGTCTCAAAAATAAACAAACATTAAAAAAAAATTGCTTAAGGCAGGGGGTGGGGCACCTGGGTGGCTCAGTTGGTTGATTGTCCAACTCTTGGTTTCAGCTCAGGTCATGATCTTCTGGTGCATGAGTTCGAGCCCCACATCAAGCTGACAGCTCTGAGCTTGGAGTCTCTTTCAGATTCTGTGTTTCCCTCTCTCTCTCTCCCCCTCCCCTATGCATTCTCTCTCTCTCTCTCTCTCTCTCTCTGAAAACTAAATAAACATTAAAATTTTTAAAAATGCATGGACAGGGGTGCCTGGGTGGCTCAGCTGGTTAAGCGTCCAATTTCAGCTCAGCTCATGATCTCACAGTTTGTGGGTTTGAGCCCCGCGTTGGGCTCTGTGCTGACAGCTCAGAGCCTGGAGCCTGTTTCAGATTCTGTGCGTCCCTCTCTCTCTGTCCCTCCCCTGCTTACTCTCCGACTCTCTCTGTCTCAAAAGTAAATAAATATTTAAAAATTTTTTAAAATTAATACATTAAAAAAATTTTTAATAAAAAATGCATGGATGGATTTGTATACTGACACAGGGTATTGTAAAGAACAGCATCTCCATCCCAATTGGTCAGCAAAGGATTCGCTTGATGCATAATGAATTCAAGGAACTGGATACATACTCCCTGACTCCTAGACTCTTAAGGAAGATACAAACAAATGAAACAATTACAAAGTATATAAGTACTGACACATTAAACTATGTAACACACTGTGCACAGTTGGTGGGGGGTGCAGATTAGAAGAAGCTAGGAAAAAATTTGAGAGCAAAAGTGGCACTTTAGGGGCGCCTGGCTGGCTCAGTTCGTGCAACATGCGACTCTTGGACTCAGGGTCGCAAGTTCGAGCCCCAAGTTGGGTGCAGAGATTACCTAAAAAAGGATGCATTTTATCTCGCCAAAGAGGGAAAAGACTTATTAGATGTGTGGGAAGAAAGAGAAAGGGCCTAAAAAAGAACATGAACAAAACCTCAAAGGCAGAAATGAGTACAGGTGCTTGTGAAACTCAATTAAAAAAACAGCCCCACCAGAACTGTGTCGCTTCCAAACGGTGAGGAAGAAGCTGGATGGAATGGCAGGTAAAGCCGGCCTGAGTCGAGGCAAGCTAAGGAATCAGGCAGAATAGTTTGGATCTTATGCTACAGGAAACAGCCATTTTTCAGTTCTAAGCAGATGAATGAAACAAACTAGAACTTGAGGGGAATTCAGGGGCGGGCATGGCTCGCTCCCTACACCCCCCCGCAGCACTTGGTTCCGCTTACCTCCACAGGCAACCTAATGGACTTGTTAAAAGCACTCGGGGTCCACTGCTTAGAGATACTGACTTTGACATTGCTAAAAGTTTTTCTTGATGCATGGAGCAACGAATAACTGCAAAAGAGAGAAGAAGTAAGGCTGAATGAATAGCAAAGAAAACAGCCTTCGATAAAATCCCAGATACAATCTCATTTGTTTCATTCAATTTAAGAATTCTTCTCTTAAAAAAAAAAAAAAACCAGTCTCTGCCAAGCAAAAAAATAAATTAACTAGTCTTCTTACATAAGCCCTGGTGTTCACTCCTAACTCATCCCTCCACCTAGAAGACAGACACGTGATGGACCCCACCCCACTTCCAATCAGGGACGCAGTTCTGTAAAGAAGTTTAAGTCGCCAGCAACCGCTGGCCCCTTGTTGCATTAGCCGTTCAGTAGCTTTCTCTTGGGTCGTGTCTTTTCCCTGCATCAATGCCTCCTCTCACCCCCAAAAATGGCTATCCCTAAAGAACGCGTCCATATTTACCTATCAACTCCTACATAACTAGAGACCCAGTTCCTAGTTCTGCCTTAAAACAGCCGAACCAACCTATCACTTCAGTTGTGGTGCCTTCAATAAAGATGAACAATAAAGAAAATCTACCCAGAACAAATCAACAAAACAGCTGAGCCACAGGGTTGTAAGTATCACGGCTCCTAAAAACAACCAGCCTGGTTTATGCCACCAGTGGACCACCGAAGAGAGCCACTGAGGGCCACAGAATCATAAGTCCTGCTGATTCTCCTCCGACCACCTTCACTGCTCAAGGACGTCCTGAATACGCCCATCCCTTGTTCGGAAGCCCCTGGTTTTAGTAAAGAAAGAACTTTATGTTAAACCAGAGTTTCTCAACTGTGGCACTACTGACATTTTGGGCCCCAAAAATTCTCTGTTGTGGGAGGCGAGCCGGTGCACTGTAGGGTCTGCAGCAGCATCCCTGGTCCCTACCCACTGCAAGTGGCACCCCTTCCCCCATGGGACAAGCAAGAATGCCTCCAGACATTGCCAAACAGGGGCAAAATAGTCCTTGAAAATGACTCGGAGGCACCAAAAAGTACCACAGAAGGAATAACTAGCCTAGTTCATAAGCCCATGCCAACCACCGCATTCAACGCTTGCCATGAAGGAAGCACCCCTCCAACACACACACACCGACACACACAAGGGAACAGTCCAGCAATCCACCCACGCACCTGAAGAAGGTGAGCAGGAACACGACAACATGATGATGGCTAAATCGGGAGAACAGAGTTCCTCTCTGAAAGACGTTTGGCCAGGCCATAGTCTTCCTGACCTTCCTTCTCACCTCTGACCTGGGAGTTCGGTTAGTGAATTATTTACATCATTTCTTCTTTCTGGAAGGACAAAACACATCATCAACATTACTTAAAACAGGCAGTTTATCTAAAAACTGAATTATTTAGACCTCTAATCCGTCAGCATGTTATCAGGCCTTGAAAAAAATCACATGGGCTGACATCAGAAAACTAGATTGATAATCATGTTTTATAACAAGTCCTGAAAAAGAAAAATCATGACAAAAGATTACATCCTAACAGAAAGAACTCTTATGCAAACTGGTAAGAAAAACATTAACTCACAGCCGCCTGGCTGGCTCAGTTGGAAGAACGTATAACTCTTGATCTTAAGGTTGTGAAGACTTAAATAAAATTGTAGGGGCACCTCCATGGCTCAGTTGGTTAAGTGTGTGGCTCTTGATTTTGACTCAGGTCTTGATCTCAGAATCATATGACCAAGTCCCAAGTCAGGCTCAGCATGGAGCTCAGAGCTTACTTGGGATATTCCTTCCTTCCGCCCTTCCTCCCTCCCCCTCCCTCCCTCTCCCTCTCTCTTCCCCCCACCCTCTCTCTGGGGGCGGGGGAGGGGGGGGTGGGCGGGACTCAGTCAGGCTTCGGCTCAGGTCATGATCTCACGGTTTGTAGGTTCAAGCAGCGCATTGTGCTCTGTACTGACAGCTAGCTCAGAGACTGGAGCCTGCTTCAGATTCTGTGTCTCCTTCTCTCTGACACTCCCCTTTTCGCACTGTCTCTCTCGGTCTCTCAAAAAAAAAAAAAAAAAACCCATAAACTTTAAAATAAAATCTTAAAAGAAAATCACTAATTCTGACAGAAAAATGAGGAAAAGAAATGAATAGGCAACTCAGAAGAAATGAAATGTCTGTTAAATTTATCAAATGAAAGCTCCAATCTGATCAGCAATACAAGAAATGCTAATTAAGACAAGGAATATATAGTTTAAAAAGATTGTGCTCAATGTAGTTCAAGGTCTAATGGCTCCTGAACTCTCATACGCCGCTGACAGAGGTAAAATGTAGTATTACAGCAGGACAATCTGGCCATGGGCATCAACAGCTTTGACAAAAAATTCAATTTCCAGGGACCTATCCCAGAAGAAATACAAGATGCATTCAACTCTATAAAAAACGGTAGTTTTCACAATGTGTCCAAGATTTATTGTGTTTAAGAAATAAACTTTGTGTCAGTCATAAGGAAATGGGGAAAGAAGCAGGGCCACTCCCCTGTCCTCTGTCTCCACTGCTTCCTCTCATGTCCCCTTGGTTCTCTCTGAAAGCTGCAACCATGCTCTGACACCCAAGAATAATTAAGCACAAAGTAAGCATCTAAACTTAATGTCTCCAGTTATAAGTCTGAAAAAACAACCTAAATATGCAATTAAGTAACATGATTAAATAAACTATGGGATATCCATATAGCTGGACATTTTATAATCATTTAACATGATGATTAAGGCTTTTTAGTAACAAGTGGAAAATGTCAAATGAAAAAAGGGGTGCCTGGCTGGCTCAGTCGTTAGAGCATATGACTCTGGATCCTGGGGTGGTGAGTTCAAGCCCCATGTTAGGCATAGATTACTTACTTACCAAAAAAAAAAAAAAAAAAAAGATAAGACTTATAAATATAATCAACTCAACTCTATGTTTACATAATATTTACAGATAAACAGAGAATACACTAGCTCTCTCTGGGTAGCGGGATTATCGGTAATTTTCATTTTCTATATGCTTTCCTAAAAATCTACAATAAAAGTATACACTACTTTTATAATCAGAAGGGAAAACATCCACAGCATTGGTAAAGTCCTATAATTTACTTGCTTATTAAGAAAAAATAAAGTTAAATTAACCAAGTGACCGGTATGCTATTGGCGTCAGAGACAAACTCAAACGCTCCCAATACTGAAATTAGCGAGTCACAGGGCTTCGCTTTCAAGGCTGTGCTCCTTGTAACTTCTATTAGACTCAAGTTTTCACTAGCCACAGTCTAGGAGATGTGGCCAAACTGCAAATGCTGACAGATCCACCAAATGGCCATTCCAACTATTGGAGAAAAGATACAAAGTTAAGATGGTTAAACATTGTAGCCATTTGACTTACTGGCTGTAAGCCCTTGGATGTGAATCACACTTGGTCTATAAAATGTCCTGTCTTTGGAGAGTTGTAAGACTAAACTAAACAATGAATGTAAGTGAGGTATTATTAAGATAATTATTTTAGCCACCGATCTGCCCAGGATTAATCGATCCCACAGCAGCAGAATGTAGCTAATTTTGTTTCATCTTTCTCCCTGAAAAGTGTTCACAAAATAATGAGCCAAGTAGGATTTTAGAATTCCACTTACAAAACGTAATAAATGAACTTTCTGTCCATAATTCCAGAAAGTTACAAACCCGAGAGCTATTAGTGTTACAGCTAAATTTATCTCCATCCCCTAAATTAAACATGAAACCCAGTGGGACTCAAAGCTTTATGTAAACTGTAGCTCTATGAACTGAACACAGTCACACCTCAAAACAGTATGCTGATAAGAGTTATGAAATTCAGTAATTTAACACGTAAAATAACTCCAAAAACGTATGTTCCAACAGACCAGGATTACCTTGCTTTGGCAATAATGGTTGTGAATTTCAAGGCTGTGCAGTTCCATTAATAAGTTTAAATGACGACCGAGCTACTTGAGACCATCTGGATTTCATTTCTAAATAAACCACCTTTTCCTTAGCCACCGTGGCATGAAAGTAACGGCTTAATAAGTACACCAGGAAAACAGTGTTAAGTTATCACCTGCTGCCGGCAGGACACCACTTAAAATGAATACTATTACAACATCTGGTCCTAAATAATTACAATAATTAATAATAATACCTTGCATTTATATTCTCTATATCACAGACGTGATTTCTAATCATCTGTGAGCTCTGTGACCCTGGGGACATGCTGAGAGTTTTTGCCAAGTCTGAATCCATCAAGCGCATCCTACTTTCTGAAGACCATTTTCTTAATTGCTCCAAATACACACTGAACAAATGTCTAACATTTTCCAAGTGTATGTAAGTGCTGTTATCATTAATAAAACCAAAATTTAAGTATTTCCAAATTCAAAGTAGTTTCTCATTTAGTATTTTCTCAATCAATGGATACTGGATATACAACCATCCCATGAGAAGAATTAGCTTTTAAAAACACAACACTTACTAAAATAAGGTCCTCGCCAGCACAAAGGGCCCAGAACCAGTGAGCCATGCTCACTACTTTTCAAAACCATCTTAAAAAAAAAAAACCATCTTATTATAATCACGAACTCATCTGATTTGTGATGAAGCTTTTTTGAGCCCTAGAAGATCAGCCGTACAAGGTATTTTCCAGAGTGGGACATTTTACATCGTGTGATCAATGATGAATAGAAAACAGCTTCATATGGAACAGGTCCGGAAGGAAGGTAATCTCCCCTTTATAAAACAGTGCCTTGGAATATAAAGCATTCCAAAACTGTTACTTTCTGTAGATACTCAGAGTCCGTTCCAACCCCACGTCGTGGGTAAGAGTTCGGGCTGTCTTGTCCTAGGAACCTGTGGGGGACACAGACTACCACGTGGAAGGAGGAGGCTGGTAGGAAAGGAGATGGCCTGCGGGGAGCATCTGACCCAGTCTCCACCCCACCCGAGTCAGCTTCGCTGAGCTCATGCAGGGGACTCTACTGCCCGCTGCCCCTCAGCCCTGTCCCCTCCTGACCTCCCAGCACTCCGCTGTCCCTGCAGACAGCCCTTGCGACTCAGTGCAACATCCTGGTGGCGCATGGAGCGCTCCCCAGGCCTCCTCACCACTCATCCCTTCCTCTCCCCGCCCCCCCAACAAACACCCTGTCTGTCCAGTAACTACATCTCCTCCCCTGAGCAGATTTCAAACACCCTACTTTCTTCCCTTGCAGGAAACTGCTCGCTCTCCTACTTCCCACTCGCTAGTCATTTTACCTCCGCAAAGCTCCCAACTCAGTCACCTCACCATTTTCCCATCGGGCTTTTGTGTTTTGTTTTGTTTTTTGCTTGCTTGCCTCTGTCCCCCCACCCTGTACCCCAGCAGTTATGTTTGCCAGAGAAAAATCACACGGGCAGGCTGATTTCCCTTTTTAGATTCAAAACCGCAAACCTCAAAGGGCATGCAATACTGCCCAGCAGGATTACACTTCCCTCACGATTTTGCTCTCTCAACCTCTGAGACCACAATTCCACGCTTCCCTCTTTAAACCTCCAGCACCCCTGTCATCTAGCATGACAGCTCCCTGTCCATGACGCCCAGAACAATGGCTCTGACTCGGACTCTGTAGCCAACCATCCATCTGATATGCCTCATGCACCTGAAGCAAGACGCTTCATTTCCTCCCTTGAACCCAGTTCCTCCCCCAGTGCCCCCCCCCCCATAAATGGTACTCCCATTCCTCCAAGCTGCCCACGGTAACCAGGACTTACCCATCATGCTTCCTTTTCTCTCTCTCAATGTCCGCATCCAACCCGTGACTAATCACCTTCCAAATACATCCCAAAGCTTTCCTCCTCTCTCCTGCCCCACGGCCACCCCCAAGATCAACCACCCATCTCCCACCAAGCCTACCCCTACAGCCTTCTGCAGGGTCTCACCATTTCTCCGTCTACCCGGCCCCCCAACTCATTCTGAACACATCGGCCAGAAATACATCTCAGGACATAAATCAGCTCCCCTCCTCTGTTTAAAACATGCTGATAGCTTCCCAGGACTCAGATAAAAATACAAAACAATTTGTCACGGCCTTCAAAGCCTGAATACCCCAGCCCTCTGTAGTAAAGTTGGAAGGTTAAGGGGTGGAGTGCAGCCAAGTGGACAGCTGTGGTTGCAAGAGGAGGCTAAGCATAAAGGAGGGGACTGCCTGAGCAATGCCTTGGGAGAGACTGTTTTTTTTTTTATAAATTTTTGTTCATGTTTTATTTATTTTTGATACAGAGAGAGACAGAGCATGAGCAGGGGAGAGGCAGAGAGAGAAGGAGACACAGAACTGGAAGCAGGCTCCAGGCTCTGAGCTAGCTGTCAGCACAGAGCCTGACACGGGGCTCGACCCCACAAACGTGAGATCTGACCTGAGCCGAAGTCAGAGGCTTAACCGACTGAGCCACCCAGGCGCCCCGAGACTGTTTTTTTTTTAATAACTGTTTTATTGATTGTCAACAGGTTATGCATGCATAACACAGAAAATTCAAAAGACATTGAAGGGGTAGATAGAGTGATGTCTTCCTCTCTGATCTCATCACCCTGAGCCCTTACTGGTTTCTTCTGCATCCCTGCACAATCTCTGCCCGTGCGTGTCCTCCAGGCAGAGCCCCTCACACTCACACCTGCACAAAAGAGCATATGACACACACACACGTCTTCTTCTCTTCACTTATCAGAGGCCAGAGATCTGACCACATCTGCACCCACAGGGTTACCACATTCCAATCTCTGGCGGGACATCTGGGTGTTTCTCCATCCTTTGCCACCATGCAGCTAGCCACACGCTAGACACAGCGAGGAGCTAGCCCGGTGCTCCCCCGCTACCCTTGTCAGTGCCACGCCTCCGCACTCGCCACCACCTCCCTGCACTAATTCTTGTCTTGTCCCTGAGCGCTTCGTTGTTGGGGTCTTCGCATTCGCTGTTCCGCTGCCTGAAATGCCTTTCTCCTGGTTCTGTGCAAATGGTTTGCTCTTGCCTTTCCCTGGCTCATCCTCAAGTCCTCTGCCTCAGGGGTGCACCCTGATCGCCCGTCTACAGCGGCTGGGGCCAGTACTCAGGCACCTGTCTCCTCTCTGTCTCCGTTTCTTCCCTTCACAGCGTTGCTCCCAAATTATCTGGTGCAACGGTTTACATGTGTGTTGTTTGTCTGTAAGCTCCACAAAACCAGCGGCCACATCTGCCTTTAGTCCACGGCAGATTTCGGGCACCCAGCAGAGCATTTAGGATGATGCATAAAGATTTTGTGCACAAATGAATTCTTTGACCGTAACCAACAATGAATACCTTCAAAGCACCAGGCACCGTGCTAGGTACTTGCCTTGCATTACTATAGTTAGTTCTCACATCTTATAAATAAGAAAGCAAATTTTATAAAGTAGTATCTCTTACCAGATGAAGCAAAGCAAAATATCTCTTACCAGGTCAAACCCAGACCTGACCATAGTCTCTATGCTATACTATATAAGGAAAAAGGCTAAAATATCTGAAGTTGGGTAAAATACAACTGTAAGCTTAGATGTATAAATCCTGAATGGGGAAAAAAAACCCACCTTATTAGTAATAGTGGTTACACTATTACTGTACTCAAGTGAGAAGGACATTAGATGGGCAATTACTTCACTCTTCAGACTTCAGTTTTCATATTTGCAAAGTAAAAAGATATGTATCCTAAAATATAAAAAGGCAGCTGGAAGAGTAATGAATGCACAGCTTGATTTTTGACCGCACTGTGTGTGTTGTGATTCACCACCTCGATGTTTGACACTCACACAAGTGTCTTTTTCATCCCACATTATCTCATTTGAAGCCATTTACCGGCACCACATAAATCCTTTCACTCAAAACTCAAGTCTTCTGTAATTTTTCTCTCTTCTTAAATTGTTTCATTGCCACAGATGTACAGTACCTAGCATTCACCTGTAAAATTATCTTGTCTTATTCCAGGGTACCCAAAATTACACGCTTCCTATTTTAAACATATTCCAAAGATAACTAGTTTTCAAGATAAAAATCTTCCCCACTCAGTGGGCCTGGCAGGTACAGTAAGTGGAACATGTGACTCTTGATCTTGGGATCTGGGTTCAAGTCCCACATTGTAGGGTAGAATGTACTTAAAAACAACAACAAAGTTTCCTTCTCCTAAAGACTCATACTCCAGTTAATGGTCATTGTTGTGACATTTCATTTTATCAGTAGACAAAACAGAACCTTCAATAATACACTTGTTTCTGACATCTAGAGAGAAATAAGACATTACACTGACTTTAATTTTATAAAATTACTGTTTCAGGGTCCTTTTCTGATGAAAATGAAGTCACGGTGCCTGGGTGGCTCAGTTCATTAAGTATCTGACTTCAGCTCAGGCCATGATCTCACAGTTCATGAGTTCGAGCCCTACATAGGGCTCTCTACTGTCGGCAAGGAGCCTGCTTCCGATCCTCTCTCTCGTGCCCTCTGACCCTCCTCTGCACTCTCTCTCTCTCTCTCTCTCTCAAAAACACTTTTTTTAAAGGAATTGAAAAGTCAAAAGAAGAATTACGGTTTTTGAAAAGCATGTGACCCACAAAAAGGCATTAAAGTTGGCATTGGAACCATACATTCTCCACTTAATTAACTTCTCTGCGTCTCAATCTCCACATGTAAGAATTAAATGAGGGGGCACGTGGGTGGCTCAGTCAGTTAAGCACGCAGCTCTTGGTTTTAGCTCAGGTCATGATCTCATGATTCGTGAGTTCAAGCCTTGCATCCAGTTCTGCAAGGACAGCTTGGAGCCTGCTTTGGATTCTCTCTCTCCCTCTCTCTCTGCCCCTCCCCCCCTTGTACGCGCGTGCGCGCGCGCGCGCGCTCTCTCTCTCTCTCTCTCTCTCTCTGAAAACAAATACACTTAAAAAAAAGAAAAGAATTAAATAGGATCATTTTAGAGAGCTCCTAATATCGGAACATCTAACAAATGCCAAAGAAATAATTCAGCACCAAGACACTGAAGAAAGGCGGCAATTAGGAATCCGGATTTCCCTCACCCCAGGAACATAGTCCTCTCCCTAGAAGCACTCAGTAATAAGTTACCATGAGATCATCTACGATCTCATACTTCAGGAAACACCAAAATCCCTGTGGACACGTTCCCATTATCCCCTGTCAAAAGTGAGAATAAACAGACCACATTCTGCAAAATAAGAATACCGAGAGAATGACGAATATAAAATGTGACCAAATTCCTTGACTGAGGCCACACGAGTCAGCAGAATACAAAACCCTGTTGTTCCACGAAGGCTCCCTCCCTCTTCGGCCTCAGCGCATCTTTTCCAAAAGCCTTCCTTCCTTCGCACCCGGCCTGAAACGCATCCCTTCGCCCGGTGTAAACCGCAGCCCTTTTCCGACACAAGAGCCTTCGTGGCGCGCGGCCCGGCCGAGTCCCCGCGGCGGCCCCTCCCGGCCCCTCCCGGCCCCTCCCGCTCTCCTCCCGGTGCGGTCCTCCCGGCCCCGCCCGG
>NC_043701.1:13458198-13471082 GCF_006229205.1 Suricata suricatta | reverse complement strand
CCCCGATGCCCGCGCCGTACTCCCCGCGCTGCGGCCCACCGACCCGCTCGCTCTGCTCCGCTGCCCGCAGCGCGTCGCCCCCGCCGCCACCTCACCCCGCGGCAGGGCGGCCAGGGTTTCCGGACGCTCACGTGACCCGCCCCTCCCGGAGGCATGCTGGGAGTTGTAGTCCGACCGCGCCGCCTCACCTGCGGGACGCCTAGGTGGCGCGGAAAGGAAGAGAAAGGAGGCGGAGGCCTCGGGGAACCTGGCTGTGGGGCTGGGGAATGGATGAGGGCCAGGAGTGTAAACTGGAAGAAGACAGTTTGAGAGATAACATATAGTCTGGGCAGAATTGCTATAGAGGTGACCTTTTTTTTAGGAAAATTTCTTCTGCTCTTTGTTTTTATAGAAAGTAACGTGCTGCTAAGTTTGCTGCTGACCAGCCATAAAGGCATAAGCTTTAGATTTTTAAATTAATTAAAGGCAGTGTCCCAAGCAGGCAGGGCCATTAATCTGCCCCTACCCATTCACCTTCTGCACTCCACCCCACCCACCCAAACAAATAAATGAGTATTAAAATCCTGACGGCCTCAAGCCAAAATTAAAGGCCTTAGGAGGCAGAACTTACAATTGGAGCCTTCTAGCCTTCTGGGCTCTTTCACCTGTTGAAATATATATATATACATATATATATATTTTTTTTTAATCTCTCAACCAAGAGAATTTCTCCACAAAGATAGAGAAAGAAAGCAGTTTTACTACTGGATAAACGTTAAGCCAGAATGTGATGCTCATCACGAGCCATGAGCCAACAGATTGCCAAGACAGAAAGGAGTCTCTCCCGGGTGCAGACAAGTAGATTCAACCCCTTACCTGCATGTTCTCAAGATAAACAATCACTAGCCCTCAACTGAGAAGACTTGACAGGAACTTTTGCCACGTATAGTTGGCCCAGACTTTATCAGGGTAACTGGGGAGACTCCCTGAACTGGCTTTTCCGAAGGAGAAACAAACCTCTCCTATCTTTAGGGCAAGAGATAGCGCTGCGAACTGGAGCAAGGCACCCGCAGAAGTTAGGCTTTTAGCCTCCCAGAAACTAGGAAACGAGAGCCCTATCTCCCTGGATGTCTGTATTTCAAAAGATGGCTCCCAGGTCCTGGGAAGGTTCCTGATACGAGAGTGACCAGAGGCTATTTAGCTGTTATGAAGCTAAAACATCTGTTTGAAAAGGACAAAGAAAGAAAAGAGCGGTGTGGAAGTGGGATTTCTTCCTTATTTTCTCACTTCCCTTACTTCTGAGAGACACTTAAACCTCTTATTTTCAACTTGTATTTGCCTTTACACGAGGCAGTTGTAGTTCTGTGCCCAGTCATCTGAGAATGTGGCTGGGAAAATGTGACATCAGGGTGAGCAAAAACAAATCAGACAAACACTGCACTTTTAGTTTTAAAAATATATTGTGGAGGGCCCCCTGGCTGGCTCACTTGGTGGAGTGTTCAGCTCTTGATCTCGGGGTTGTGAGTTCAAGCTCCACACTGGGTGTAGAGATTACTTAAAAATAAATCTTGGAGAGCCTGGGTGGCTCGGTTGGTTAAGCGACTGACTTTGGCCCAGGTCATGATCTCATAGTTCATGGGTTCAAGCCCCACATCAGGCTCTGTACTGATAGCTCAGAGCCTGGAGCCTGCTTGGGATTCTGTGTCTGCCTCTCTGTTTCTCCCTGCCCCTCCCCCACTCGCCTCTGTCTATGTCTCTCTCTCTCAAAAATAAACATTTAAAAAAGTTTAGAGGGGCACCTGGGTGGCTCAGTCAGTTAAGCCTCCGACTTCGGCTCAGGTCAGATCTCACATTCGTGGGTTTGAGCCCCACATCAGGCTCTGTGCTGACAGCTAGCTCAGAGCCTGGAGCCTGCTTCCGGTTCTGTGTCTCCTTCTCTCTCTGCCTCTCCTCCTCTCATGGTCTGTCTCTCTCTGTCTCAAAAATAAAATAAAACATTAAAAAAAAGACATATTTAAAAAAAAAGGTTTAGAAAGGAATAACAGCTGGCCCAAACATTGCACAAAACAGTACCTAGCCATCCTGCATGAGATATAGTCTGAAATTTTGTCCTAGTTTCTTCTGTAAAAACGCTGGTTGCAACCCACAAAAAAGAATTTCGTGACTCATTAATAGGTTCCAGCCTTCAGTTTGAAAACACTATACCAATTTAAATATTTTATCAATCTGGATGTTTCCGTTTTGCACATAGTAGCTTAACCGCCTACACCGTGCTTTCTGCATCACAGAGAAAACCAAGTCTCTAAGATCTGAGAGGCAGTGACTCTTCCAGAAGCTGTGAGGGGAAAAAAAAAGTAAGGAAAACTGACCTCAGCGTTCGGCTTCTACTGCCAGCAGGAGACTGATAAAGTCTAGATTTTCTCAGACCTAGAAATTAACCTTTGTTCTGTGGCGGACTTTTTGAGGAAGGGGGAACAAAAATATTTTCCCAGCTCTTCCTGTGCAAATTCAAAGTTGCTTGTTGTTGTTGTTGTTTTTTCATCTTCTTTTTGGATCACCTCCTTTCTCTAGATTGCTCCTCAGAAAGTTATTCAGATCCACAAAACAATCAAATGACTCGAGATCCAGATCTGTGTTCTCCTTGACGTTGGGCTTCTCTCCTACAGCCTGTCCTGCCCCTCCCCTGCCAAACGAGGGACCCAAGGAATAGTGGGGGGCCAGGGCTGCAAAGAGAAGGCGTGTAGAGAGAAGGCACCGGGCGGCTGAACAGGCAGTGGCTGAGTTAATCGTCCCGTCCTTTCCGTGTGGCTCTGCTAGGGGACGGATGCTGGCCCGAAGGCTGACTTGGCGCGGGGGGTGCTGGCCAGCACCTCGCCTTTGCGCTTTGGACCCAACGGCGCGCGCCGGGCTCAGGTGCGGTGGGAGGGCTTGCGCTTTCCTTTCACTTTCTCAGGTCGCCAAACCTGACACCTGGGGACGGAACTACCGCTCCCACCGCGCCAGTGAGACAGGAGGACCGAAGAGGAAAGCTCGGAGAAGAAGTAAACATTTCTGCTGGCATTCGCGAGAGAGCTAGCCAGGGAAGCAACAGGTGACCCAGGAAGGCGGGGGTTACAGGATGCGGGATGGAGGGCATCCGCGGGGCCGGGGGAGCCGCTCATGGGGGGCACCGCTCCTTCCTCCCTGCGGGGCCCGCGGGCCTCCGTGAAGAGGGCTCCTGTGGAAACGCTGGGGACTTACTTGGGGAAGGGGGGGCATGGAAGCAAGATTCCAGGTCAAGTGACAACGATAGGACACCGGAAGTAGAACTGCCTTCTTTATTTGAAAAGCCAGAAGGAAAAAAAGAAAGCGGTTCCATTGTTGGCTTTTGTCTGCTGGATCATTTAGCCGTAGGTGATTTCCGAGGTGTCCAAGAGAGGTACGGGCTCCTTCTTCATCCATTTAAAACTCAGGCTTTTCACATGCAGATTGTGCATCAGTGTGCTTTTCAATGTGTGTGATGATACAGACTTGTCCTTTGCGAACCTAAAACTAAAACTGGAAGTAAGTGGAGAAGGGGGCCATAAGGCAGGAACAATTTGACGCGGGTCAAGTTTAATCATCCAGTGAGATCAGGTTTCGTGTACTTGTAGGAAATGGTGGAGGAGGAGACCCAACACAGCATCATGTGAAGAACAGGTGAAAGGCGGGGGGATATTAGCCTTTCGGGTACATGCTGGCTGCTTCAAATAACTGACCGGCAGTCCTGTGGAATGGGGACCTGCCAGGCCCGGGTATAGCACGAGGGCCAACAGACGAGAACCCCAGAGAGAGCGAGTTCAACCCCATGCAAGTTAGAGCTGGGCATGCCAAATGGGCTTTTTCAGGAGGTAGTGAGTTCCTTGAGATGGAAGATAGTAAAGCAGAGGTGGATATTTAGGCAGAAATGCTGAGATGGGAATCAAATTTCAGGTGGGGGATTGTGTGGATCAGCGCTTCCCAAACCCGGATGCTCATCAGAATCACGTGGGGAGCGTGTGCCCGTGTATGTGTGTGTGTGTGTGTGTGTGTGTGTGTGTGTGTGTGTGTGCCTGTGTGTGTGTGTGTGTGTGTGTGTGTGTGTGCGCGCGCGCGCACACGTGCACGTTTATATTTAGCAGATCTGGGCGGGGCTCCAGGAATATATATTTTTAATGATCTCCTCCACATAGTTCTGATATAATCAATTAGTTTAGGAAACACTTTCATTAGAAACTTTAAGTTATTCATTTCAGTCTATAGTAAAATATGCAATAAACACTTGGAGACCATAGTTTTCATTTGGGGTTTTTTCTCTTTTAAGTTTATTTGTTTTTAAGTAATCTCTTACACCCAAAATAGGACTTCCACTCCCGACCCTGAGATCAGGAGTGC
Organism: Suricata suricatta; assembly: GCF_006229205.1. Classification (NCBI taxonomy): domain Eukaryota; kingdom Metazoa; phylum Chordata; class Mammalia; order Carnivora; family Herpestidae; genus Suricata; species Suricata suricatta. The sequence continues at coordinate 13,466,711 of NC_043701.1, read as the reverse complement.
GTGCTCTACCACCTGAGCCAGCCAGGTGCCCTACATTGTTTTCATTTTGAAATAGTCTCAAAATCCTAATTTCCTGGCCAAGAAAACCAGAAGAAAAGGCCATGTCACTCTTCCCCAAACTGACCTCCCTGTCAAATCTCATCCACCCTTGTTTTGGGTTCCATAGCCGGAGGCATTGCTCCCCATGCAAAATGGGGACAGGATGACATCCAGGCATGTCCCCCACTGATGAATGGCAGGCAGAACACCCCCACAGGCATCTCCCTCTGCCGTCTTCCTGCTCTGGGCCCTTGACGGAGTGTGGGGCACTTGGCCTCATGAGTAATATTTCAGTCGATCCTGTCATCTGATCATGTTGCTTATGTGCTGAGCCCAACAGAGAATGGCAGTAAAACCTTTTCATTCTAAAGTAATGTCACCCCACCCAGGGCAGGTGTGGGCTGCTCCCTTGTCCCTGACCAGTAATGTCCTTCTCCCAAAATGCCAGTGCCATGAAAGCAAGAACCTCCCTACCCCTTGTCCTGTCCTGCATCCCAAGTCCCTGGCTCCTGACGGAACAGTTGCTAGCTCACTAAAGAGAGGCCAAACTCCTTTTCTTCCCAGGTCCGTTCCAGGTGGCGAGAGCCATGCAGTTCTCCAGCTCATCCAGGGCAGCAGATGAGAATTTTGACTATTTGTTCAAGATTATCCTCGTTGGGGATTCCAATGTAGGGAAGACGTGTGTGGTGCAGCATTTCAAATCTGGGGTCTACACGGAGACACAGCAGAACACGATCGGGGTGGATTTCACTGTGCGCTCCCTGGAGATCGATGGCAAGAAAGTGAAGGTCAGAAGGGCACGGGGTTGGCTCTACCTCCTTTAGCACGAGTTCTGAACACTGCAACACGTGCCTGAGGAATGAAAGACTTCAGTATAAAACGTGAACTCAGTACCAGGAAAAAAAAACCTGAAATATTTATTATTGTGGAATGGGGAAATCAGCCTTTTTAAAAAAATTTTTTAAGAGAAAGAGAGAGAGAGCGCACCCAGAAGCAGGGGAGAGGGGCAGAGGGAGAGAGAGAGAATCATAGGCAGGCTCCATGCTGAGCACAGAGTCCAATGTGGGGCTCAATCCCATTACCCTGGGCTCATGACTTGAGCTGAAACCAAGAGTCTGACCCACCCAGGCTCCCTGGAAATCAACCTTCTAAGACAAGAACCCAGAAGCCATAAAGGAAAAGACTGTTCAATCAGAAATATCTAAAGGCCAAGTTTACACATCTCTATGTGATGATATAAAGGTCAAAGTGCTGAGTGTGGAGTCAGCTTAAGATTCTCTCTCTCTCTCTCTCTCTCTCTCTCTTTCTCTCTCTCTCTCTCTCCCCTTCTTCCCTCCTCCACTCTCTCTCTCTAAAATAAACCATTAAAAAATAATATGGGGCACCTGGGTGGCTCAGTTAAGCATCTGACTTCAGTTCAGGCCATGACCTCATGGTTTGTGGGTTCGAACCCCACACTGGGAGCCTCGTGCCTGCTTCAGATTCTGTGTGTGTGTGTGTGTGTGTGTGTGTGTCTCTCTCTCACCCCTTCTCTCTCAAAAAATAAACATTTAAAAAATTAAAAGAAAATAATAAAAGTAAAGGCCAAATTTCTACATCCACAAAAATACCACAAATATAGTCAAAAGATGCGTAACAAACTAGAACTAAATATTTGCAAATATTGGACTCACAGAGGGCTAATTTCTTTAATGTGAAAACAGAACCCCAGTAAATATCTAAGAAAAAGACCAACAACTAAGTACAAAAAATAGGCAACCCACAAGCTGGACACAAATGCCATTTCACAAATTTAGTAAAAACTAGCTTAGAAATTTATGTCAAGATGTAAAGGTGCCCATCCTTACTCATATGTTAAAAAGTGCAAATTCAAATAACAGTGAGATATTATATTTTATCCATTTAATTAGAAAAGATCAGAAAGTGTTGGTGGAAATGTAAATGTAAAGCATGATCTTGTCCGGGATCTTGATTAAATAAAAAAAGTAAAAAGACATTTTGGAGACAATCAGGAAAATGGTAATGTGGTGACGTATTGGATGATACCAAAGGTTACTATAAAGTTGACCAGCAGTAATTGTGGCGTTGTGCTCCTGTAAGTAAATGTCCACTATTTTTAATGTTTATTTGTTTATTTTTGAGAGGTGGGGGAGGGGAGGAGTATGAGGGGGGAGGGGCTGAGAGAGAGGAGACAGAGAATCCCAAGAAGGCTCCGGGCCATCAGCTTGGAGCCCTATACAAAGCCTAAACTCACGAAACGTGAGCTCATGATCTGAGGCAAAATCAAGAGTCAGATGCTTAACCAACTGAGTCACCCAGGTGCCCAAAAATGTCCGCTTTTGATACAAATGAAATGACATGAAGTCTGGAATTCACTTTAAAAGAATATCTCAAAGAAATCAGCAGGAGATGGATAAAGCAAGAGTGGTGAAATCTTGATAATTATTGAGTCTGGATGATGGATATAGGAAGGTTTCTTGTTTTGTTCTCTCTAGTTTGGGGCATGTTTGCAAAATTTTCTTTAAAAAATACATCTCATAGGGGCCCTTGGCTGGCTCAGTCAGTAGAGCATGTGACACTTGATCTCAGGGTCATGAGTTCAAGCCCCACATTGGGTTTAGTGCTTATTTACTGAAAAAAAAAAAAAAATATATATATATATATATAGTTGGGGCACCTGGGTAGCTCAGTCAGTTGAGCATCCAGCTTTGGCTCAGGTCATGATCTCACAGTTTGTGGGTTTGAGCCCTGCATTAAGCTCTGTGCTGACCACTAGCTCAGAGCCTGGAGCCTGCTTCAGATTCTGTGTCTCTTTCACTCTGCCCCTCCCCTCTTCATGCTCTGTCTCTCAAAAATAAATAAATTAAAAAAATTTTTTTTGAAAAAGATAATTAAATAATACATTTTCTAAATAGTTTGAGTGAACAAACAGGTACCCCTAGACATTGTGCAGGGTGTACCGATGGGTGCCCCTGCTTGGGATGATAACTGCGAAGGTATTAGAAGGATACTCTTTTTTAAAAAATATAATTTATTGTTAAATTGGCTAACATATGGTGTGTACAGTGTGCTCTTGGTTTTTGGGGTAGATTCCCAAGGTCTATTGCTTACATACAACACCCAGTGCTCATCCCAACAAGTGCCCTCCTCAATGCCCATCGCACATTTCCCCCTCTCCCAAGGATACTCTTAAATATAAACAGCTGAGTGGTCCTTTACAATCAGAACCGTTGGAGCACCTGGGTGACTCAGTCAGTTAAGTGTCCAACTATTGATTTCGGCTCAGAGCAAGATCTCACGGTTCATGAGTAGAGACTGTAGAATCTCCTTGGGATTCTCTTTCTCCTTCTCTGCTGAAGCCTCCCCTGAAGATAAATAAACTTTTTGAAAAATAAATAAAATCAAACCAGTTCAGCCAATGCTATCACCTTGACTGATATCAACGAACAGTTTCAAAAGATAAAAATCAAAATCTAAATGAAGGGATGACAGAAGCTAAAAAGATCAAGAACACCAAACCCAAAACACTGGACCCACCTCTCCGACTAAGCGTCCCGTAGGTGGTGACTCCCAGACCTGAAAGCGCATCCAAATTACCCCGGGAGCAAACAGACACCCTGGTTCCTGGACCCCACACCAGACCAAATTTGGAGATCTCAAAGTGAGACCCAGAAAACTGCCTTTTTCTGGCAACTTAGGTGAGCAAGTTCCCATCAGGTGTGGGAACTCGTGATGGGAACCCTTCTCTGCCCCTCTCCAGATGCAAGTGTGGGACACCGCAGGCCAGGAGCGATTCCGGACCATCACGCAAAGCTACTACCGCAGCGCCCACGCGGCCATCATTGCCTATGACCTCACCCGACGCCCCACCTTCGAGTCTGTTCCTCACTGGATCCGTGAGATAGAAAAATATGGCGCAGCGAACTTGGTCATTATGCTGATTGGTATGTTTTCAAAGCATTTAGCTTTTTCGTTCTGGATGCCCCCCTTGCCCCCGCCCCCTGCTGATGCTCAGGTTTTTGGGGGTTTCTGATGTCAACGGCACATGAAATCATGAGTGCAGGGGTGGACAGGACCTCAGAAAGCGTTTGGCCCAGAACTTCCCATCAGATTCACCTGAGAATGGGGTGAACGGAGGTCAGCGATGGGATGTGAATTTGCTAATACAGATTCCAAGGCCCACCCTGCAGTGTCTCGTGGAGACCTGGGATGGGGCCCTGGCTTCTAGACGAAGGCATACCCTTCATACTGACTTGATGCAAATCTGTGTAGATCACAGAGGAGATACTCTGTAGTCCAAGGTTCACAACATCAGATGGCTCCAGATCCCCAAGGGAGTCACTCAGATGTGACTGACTGCACCCAGGAAGAACTCCTTACACCTGCTAAGGTCCTAGCAAATCCTAGCAACAAACCGTAGTCAGAATTGACAGGGATGCAAGGCACAGACCAGACTCCCAGCTTGGTGACAGCCACGCCTACCATATCCCTTCCCCCACCTAGAAACTCTCACATCTTTCTTCTAGGAGCAGTGCCTGGGAGGCTCAGTCGGTTAACCATCTGACTTTGGCTCAGGTCATGATCTCATGGTTTGTGAGTTCAAGCCCTGCATCAGGCTCTGTGGTGACAGCTCAGAGCCTGGAGCCAGCTTCAGATTCTGTCTCCCTCTCTCTCCGACCCTCCCCCACTCATAGTCTGTCTCTCTCAAAAATGAATTAAAAGGAAAAAAAGAGGTGAGCTGAGATCAAGAGTCAGACCCTTAACTGATTGAGCTACCCAGGCGCCCCTAGACATTCTTAATTTCAACCCATCAACAGTTTCCTTAGTGATTATAGTTTCCTTGTGTCCTATTTAGGAAATCCCCTAATCAAAGTCATTAAGATATTCTGTCTTTTGAAACTAGTTGTCTGTCTGTCTGCCTTCCTTTCTTTTAATTTATTGTGGCTTTTATATTTAGATCTCTCATCCACCTACAACTGACTCTGGTGTATGGTGAGAGGTATGGGCCACACATTTGCAATTTTTCATATAATGATCCAATTGCCCCAGTGCTATTTCCTAAAAATGCAGCCTTGCCCACTGCTGTGATACCATCTTTCTGTAAAAGGTGCAAAGATTGGCGCACCCTTGTTTTTGAGCTTTTTATTCCACTCAATTGGTCTATTTCATGCATCCTCTTGTAGGGAAAAAGTGCCTTAGACATTGCAACAGCTTGTGTCCCTCCAAAGGGCTAGATGCACTGTGTCTAAATTTGATACTAAATTTTCATGGGATCTATATACAAATGTTCATAGCAACTCTACTCATAATTAACCAAAAACTAGAATCAACTCCATTTCTTCAAATGGGTGGATGGCTAAACTCTGGTCCATTTATACCATAAACTATCACTCTGCAGTAAAAGGGATAAATTACCACTACCTGCTTGGATGGGTCTCAAGGGAATTATGCTTGAAAAAAAGTCAATCTCTAAAGGTGACATCCTGGAGGGCGCCATCTATAGAACATTGCTGAAATAACATTGTAGAGATGGAGAGCAGGTTAGCGGTTGCCAGGCTTGGGGGTTAGATGAGATGGAAGGTTAGAAAGCGTTGGCACGAAGGAGCACGTCGTGGGATGGGACCAGGATGTGTATCTTGGCTGCGGTGCTGCTTATATGTGATGAAATTGCATGTAATTACACTTGCGGGCACACACAAAGTGGGGGACCGTGTAACGGGTGACGTCTGAGTAAGCTGTGGGTTGCACCAGTGTTCATTTCTTGAATTTGAAGTTGTGCTATACTTACACAAGAGGTTACCCATGGGGAAACGGGGTGAAAGGTACCTGGGCCTTCCCGAAGGCACTCCTTCAACAACCTGTGAGTCTAGGGGCACCTGGGTGACTCAGTCGGTTAAACGTCAGACTCGTGAGATCTCAGCTTACATCATGATCTCATCGTTTGTGAGATTGAACCCGGAGTTGGTATGGTAGGGCTTGGGATTCTTTGTCCCCCTCCCTCTCTCAAAATAAGTAAACATTAAAACAAACAAACCAGGGGTGCCTGGGTGGCTCAGTCGTTTAAGCATCAGGCTTTGGGTCAGGTCATGCTCTTGTGGTTCATGAGTTCCAGCCCTGTGTCAGAACAAAGCTGTCCAGCAGAGCCTGGAGCCTGCTTCAGATTCTGTGTCTTCCTCTCTACCCCTCCCCGCTTATGCTCTGTGTATGTCTGAGATCTCTCAATATGAATAAACGTTTAAAAAAAAAAGGCATTAAAAAACATTTAAGAGCATTTAAAGGTTTTCATGGTGGGGAGGGGTAATTGAGAAAAAAAGGGTCTAGAAAGGTGGGGTGCCTGGTGGCTCAGTAGGTTAAGTGTCTGACTTAGGCTCAGGTTCATGATCTTGCAGTTCGTGGGTTCGATCCCTGTGTTGGGCTCTGTGCTGACAGCTAGCTCAGAGCCTGGAGCCTGTCTTCAGACTCTGTGTGTCCCTCTCTCTGACCATCCTCTGCTCATGGTCTGTTTCTGTCTCAATAACTAAAACACAATAAAAAAAAAAAAAGAAACAAGATTTGAAGGAAGAAGAGAAGACCAAGGACTCCCTCTGCTACAGTCATTAGATTGTTTAGACTTTGAAGGAATGACAGTCCCTCCTTAGAACAGAGCCTCCACCTTCCCTGCCAATGAAACACCCCCCTCCAGCCCTTCTCAAAGCTCCTGAAGAACTTGACAGTGAATGAAGACAGTGGCCGCTTCCATACATTGGTGGCTTCATTTTAGTCAATCTGCCCACAGGGGCTATTTATGAATGTATGCGTGCGTGCTGTGTATATTGCCGAACTAAAATGTTTCTCTTAAGGTTCATTAAAAAAATGAAAACCAAAACAACTTCAGTGCCTCAGTAGAATGAATCTCTGTTTTCTCTCACGCCCAGGGAACAAGTGTGACATGTGGGACAAACGGCACGTCCTGTTCGAAGACGCATGCACGCTGGCGGAGAAGCATGGCCTCCTTGCTGTTCTGGAAACGTCTGCTAAGGAGTCGAAGAACATAGAGGAGGTGTTCTTGCTGATGGCCAGGGAGCTGATCGCCCGCAACAGCCTGCACTTATTTGGCGAGAGCACCCCGAACAACCTGGCCCTGGATTCCAGGCCAGTTCTCATGGTCCAGGGGCCCAAGGAGAAGACCCACTGCATGTGCTGAATATGCCCTGGAGGCCGGATGCACCCACCGGGCGCGTGGTGTCTGAAGCCAATGGAAACCAAAGGATCCCATACTGTCTGCCAGAAGCATCTTAGACCAAAGTACAGACTTGCCCCTGGTTCTTAACTCTTCCCCGAGGGATGGAGAGCACCGTTGCCTCGATTCACACCAGAGGCCTTGCTGCGGACTCTGAAAAAGAGGACGCCACTGTGTCTTGGACTCCGTCTAGGGGCTTAAGGCACAGGAAAGGAGGGCGGGGTCTGCTCTTTCAGCCTTCCATTTTCTGTCTGCCCAACCCTTCAACCGTTTTCTACTGAATTCTACTTCTTGCTCAAAGAGGGTAAGGAAGGAAGGAAGAATAACCAAGCGAGGGAAGAGGATGTTTAGAACATTCCAGAGCAGTTTAGAGCAGCTCTGACATGGAAGGATGGGAAAAAAGCCCGTGGTGAGAAACCCGAATGCTGCTGACATTCACACCTCAGGTCTTTAGTTTGGAGGGCAAAACCTTTGACGTAAAGATCAGTACTGTCTTGGCAAATGGTCAAGAGCCCACGATGGAGACAGAATTGGATCCCACTTTATGCTAGTTAGACAGATGTGACCACCCTCCTAGAATGTGTGAATGCCTACAATTTCCTCTCTAAAATACCAGATTATCTGCTGGATAAAAACTCACTTCCGAATTGAAATTGAATGGGTTCATAGATGAATTTCAAGACCTTATCGACCTCACTGTGTGGTCCCTGTGTTCACCATGGACCCTTTAGCTAGCACCTGTGAGAGATAAACATTCTTTGGTCAAATTCACCTGAGGCAATCATAATAATCTTGTTTCATAGGAAGAGCCAGCCATAGCAATGGCTCTGAACAAGGAAGGGTCCTGGTGGCTCACCTTGTCCCTGCCCCCAGGCTGAGACCAACACAAAACAGCCACTGGCCACATGTCACTAAGGAACACCTGACATGTGGCTAATTTGAATTGGAGATGATCTCTACATGTAAAATACACACCAGATTTTGAAGACTTAGTATAAAGTGTGGAGTATCTTAATGATTTTATATTGATTATATTTATATTTTGAAATATTTTAGATATACTGGGTTTAAAATATTATTAATGTTTCACTTTTTTTTTTTTTTACTTTTTAAATGTGGTTACTAGAGGGGTGTCTGGGTGGCTTAGTCAATTATGTGTCTGACTTCAGCTCAGGTCATGATCGTGCTGTCAGCCCAGAGCCCACTTTAGATCCTCTGTCCCTCCCTCTCTTTACCCCTTCCCTGCTCATTCTCT
>NC_043701.1:13456179-13458098 GCF_006229205.1 Suricata suricatta | reverse complement strand
ATATACTGGGTTTAAAATATTATTAATGTTTCACTTTTTTTTTTTTTTACTTTTTAAATGTGGTTACTAGAGGGGTGTCTGGGTGGCTTAGTCAATTATGTGTCTGACTTCAGCTCAGGTCATGATCGTGCTGTCAGCCCAGAGCCCACTTTAGATCCTCTGTCCCTCCCTCTCTTTACCCCTTCCCTGCTCATTCTCTCTCTCTCAAAAATAAACATTGAAAAAAATAAAGGTGGCTACTAGAAAAACTGAAACTACGTAAGTGGCCTATACCATGTGTTTATTGGACGGTACAGTACAGCAATGCTTCTCGAAGTGAAGTTCATTGACCGGATGTACGAGGGGAGCCAGCAGGTGCCTGTTGCAGATTCCGGAGGCCCGTGACTGATCTGCGGAATCGGGATCTGTTCCGGAATCCACATTCACCCAAGCTTGCTGGCTGCCCCCCCCCCCCCCCCCGCTGAAACTTCTGAACTGTTGCTGTGCACAGGTTGGGGAAGTTAGAAGGAAGATCCTAGAGAATAATCACATTTTAATTCATGCCAGTATTTATTTGTTGTTGAACGAAACCACCTACCTTTGGGAGCCATGAAGGAAATCAAGTTATATGCCAGAGAGAATAAATGCATCCACGCAGACTCACCTGTTTCATCTGCATAGTATTGTTCTAAAGGAAGGGTTAGAGATGTGGACGAACCAGGAGGCAAGAAATAGTCATTAAGGAAGAGAGTGAGCAAAGAAGGGGCTGAGCAGAAATGTGAGAATAACGTCTCCCACAAACTTGCCTTCACTTCCCTGCAGTCTCAATACTCTCAAGGCCTCAATGGGCTTCTCGGGCTCTGCGCTCTGCAGATTATGTGGAATTAAAATATTCCTACCGACACAGCACACGTGGGAGAACAAGGCCGCCTGAACGCCAGCAACCTGTAATTTGTCAGCTCGGGCTGGCAAAACCCTCCAGTCCCCTTGAAAGGGGCTAGAACGGGTATCGGGAGTGGAACGGCATCACTGAACGTGGCCGCACAAAGGTCCGCTCTGAGGAGAAGCACGGACTTTTCTGGAGCTCAGCACAGCGTCCTCACCAGCACAGGAAAGCCAGTGTCGGCTGGCTCCCCTCCACAGCCACGGTCCGGGAAGGCCGTGTTACTAACGTCGGGTATTTTTCTCACATCTCCAAATTGAACAGTTGGTAATAAGTGAGTTATATGAAATCAAGTTCTAAGAGGGACATTTTAGAATAAAAAGATTACAAATGTGTCAGTATTTTGTGTGCCCATGTCAAGTATATTTCCACGTGTGAAGAAATCCTTCAGTTAATTTCATTGTTCTAGATGGTTCCTCTCTTCCCCATTGTCACTGAGAAGGTCCATTAGTAATAATAGGAATATTACTATAATAGCATTAATAACAGCAAACACATATAGCAATTACTGTGTGCCTAACACCGAACCATACGGACACAATGAATCCTGCCTACTGTCTTTTTAAGTGGGTGTTTTTAAGTTAAAAAATTTTTTTATTTTTGAGACAGAGCGTGAGTAAGGGAGGGTCAGAGAGAGGGAGAAGACACAGACAGAATCAGAAGCAGGCTCCAGGCTCCGAGCTGTGAGTACAGAGCCCAACACAGGGCCCAAACCCACAAACCACGAGATCATGACCTGAGCCAAAGTTGGACGCCTAACCAACTAAGCCACCCAGGTGCCCCTAATTCTTATTTTAAAAGGAGGGTATGAAACAGAGATTAAGGTCACACAGCTAGTAAGTGGCAGAGCCATGATTCAGACACAATCTGGTTCCAGAGCCCACTCTTAGCATTAGGCACTTCCTCCCTCCCAGACAACGACTAGTATCAGATTTGGCTCTACTCTATTATCAGAGCCAAATATTAACCCCCAACGCCCCACCATCCTGCATAGGCA
>NC_043701.1:13436064-13456079 GCF_006229205.1 Suricata suricatta | reverse complement strand
AAGGAGGGTATGAAACAGAGATTAAGGTCACACAGCTAGTAAGTGGCAGAGCCATGATTCAGACACAATCTGGTTCCAGAGCCCACTCTTAGCATTAGGCACTTCCTCCCTCCCAGACAACGACTAGTATCAGATTTGGCTCTACTCTATTATCAGAGCCAAATATTAACCCCCAACGCCCCACCATCCTGCATAGGCACACACTCACCCCCAAGATATACCCTCAAATGTAAATTTCACCGGTGCCTGGGTGGCTCAGTCTGTTGAGTATGCAACTCTGGCTCAGGTCATGATCTCAGGGCTTGTGGGTTTGAGCCCCGCATCCGGCTCTGCACTGACAGCTCAGAGCCTGGAGCCTGCTTCAGATTCTGTGATTCCCTTTCTGGCCCATCCCACCCACACTCTGTTCTGTCTCTCTCTCAAAAAATAAACATTAAAAGGGACTCAAAGTCACGAACTCAACTGTGAGATCATGACCTGAGCCAAATTTGGATGCTTAACCAACTGAGCCACCCAGGCGCCCCTCCCATTTAGCATGTTTTTTTCTGTATGCTGCAAATTGAAAAGTTTTTAATTACGAAAATTCTTAAAATACCCTTTCAAGCCCGACAGCATGCTGTGACCTACCTGTTACTTGAGGGCATAGCAAGCAGGTTCAGCTGCAGGCACGTGGCAGCAGAAAACTGGCAGTGCCCGTGGCCGCCAAAAATCGGTCTAAGACTTAGGCCCGGCCAATTCTCAAGTGCAGAGCCCTGTGAGGACCCCCACTGTAAGGTCCTCTCTGGAGCTCTCACACTGTTCACAGCAGGCTAGGGGTCTTAGGGCAAAGCCATCACCTTCCTCCACAGAAAGCTGACTAACTGATGAACTGATCGAAGGGTCCGTGCTTTGACATCTGTACCAGAACAGCTCAGTACACAAAAGAGAAAGCCAATTTGTTTTTTTTTTTTTTAACTGTTTTATTTGGGAAAAGTGCTTCTTACAAAAGGGCAGCTGCAAAATACAGACACCTCTGCAACAATTACTTGTTTTCTCTTAAAGTGAAAGAGTGGGCGGGGCCCAAGGAATCACGGGAGTGGATGGGCCAATGAAGAGCTTCTCCAAGTTATTTCAGGAACTAGAGTGACACAACTGAAAGCTAAAATTTCCAATCAAGAAATTCTTCTAATGTAACCTGAGCCCGCCTCGTGGATCACCATCCCTGTCCCGTTTAGTGGAAAAGCGTACTCAGTGCTGTGAACCAACCACTCCTCTACAGAATGTTACGTTTTGAATCACATCCGTGTAGCTGCAAAGCTCAGGAACGGAAGGAGGGAAAAATACTTCCAAAAACAAACAGAAAAACCCAACAACGAAACCTCAAAGGAGGACAAAGGTTTGTCCAAAAGTGCCCGGGCTGGAAAGGCAAGAAGACCAGAAGACATTAGACACAACTGTGTACCCGAGGCCCGGGTCGTGTGACTGTGTGGGACACCAGAGGCACTGTTCTATTTACAGCTACCGACACACTGCTCCGTCCTTTACAACCTACTGGCCACGCTAGGCGGAAACCACTAAACCGCGTCTTCCCACCAAGGCTAAGAGCTCCGCATCTCTGCAGGGACGAGTGGCTGGTCGCGCTCACACGGGGAACATGCCAGCCACGCCCAGCAGCCCCTGGGAGTCCTCTTCCGGCCCGAAATTTAGTCTGGGCCACTGTATCTCTTACACGTGTTCTTCCACAATATGCCTATCGTGCTACATGGGGGAAAACCTCAACACATTCGCACCCGGTTCTGGTTACCCAGTAGATTACTTGTGTGCAATTAAACAAGAGACCGAAACCACAGGACAAGGGCACGGGTGGGGAGTGCAGGGTAGGGGACAGATATAAAAACACAGATGTGCCGATGTCACCAGAAGCCTCACGTTTCCACCTCGTGAGTCTGTAGCAGGCTACTTGCCACAGACAAGACCCTTTACCCAGACACCCCATTCTTGGGCCCAAAAGCAGGGCCCACGCCATTACACTTGAACCCGGGGTCCTCAAAGTAGAGTGTGGAAAAGTCCATAAACGCTACCCTAGAACCGTGTGAACTTGGTGGAAACAGATGGCGCAACTAACCTACACTAACTGTCTGACAGTTAAATCCATGTTACAAAAAAAAAAACTAGCTTTAAGATTTATTTTTGTAACTTCTCGAAACAGAGGGAACAACACACTCCTTGGGGGAAGGTGAGGGGACGAGAAGACAGGCCCTGGGTAGAAAGGACCACGACAGCACCTGGAGTAGATAGGCCTGCCTCGGAGAGAAACACAGGCTCGGCCACGCCCCCGCAGGGACGGCTCCTGGCTGAGGCCCGGCAGACCAGGGCGCACGCCACGCAGAGCTGCTATAGATCCAAGTCATAAAAATCTTCCAGCTCGTCATGAAACAAGTCCCACTCGTCTTCAGAGTCTGTCAGGTCGTCGTCCCCACCTGCGGCCAAAAGCATAAGCAACATCTCGCCCAGCTCAAAGGTGACAACCTCCTCCTCGTCGTGGTCAAAGGGGTTGCTGTTCTCTCTCTCCTCAATGAGCTCCCAGAAGTGGTTCCTTCGTTGGGCCTGTAAGAAACAAGGCCGTGATAGGGAGGGCACGCTCGGAGCATCTTCTATCCTGGTGTTTCTAAGGCCAACCGTGCAGCACACAGAGGGCGTGACGAACAGACTTCTCATTTAGGGTTTCGGCTTTACCAATTCCTCCCCTCCGGTTACTCGACGCCAACCGTTTACGCTAGAGCTCTGAGCACTCTATCGTTTCCTCGCCTATCCCTCCCCGTTTCCTGAGGTGGCTCTCTCCTCCTGTCATCCTCCAGTCTCACTCCCGGACCTGCGTGGTAAGCTCCGTCCCCTACCCCGATCTGCGCAGGACTCAACAGATAGCGTGGTCATTTCCCCTCCTTTAAAAAAACAGCGAGAGTTACCCGGTATCTGCTTGATGTTCCCACTTTCTGTCTCTGTGGCTCCTCTCTACGGCCATCAGGGTACGCATGCTTGTAAAAACAGTTCCCTCCAAATGGGCAGCTCCCACGTCCTTCATCAAAATACCTGCACGCCTTGTTGCTGGAAAGGAAAATATCGCAACCCTTATTCACAGTGGTTTTCAGGTCTGCATTTGACTATCATCCGGTATCTCGTTAAACAGGCAGGGACAGAACCAGCACGTCTGTTCACGGCCCTCCCCAAGGCGTGTTCTCACACGTGTGCACCAATGCATGAAACACAATGGAAACAGACACTCGGTTCCAGTCTATGCTGCTTGTTAACAGCTCCAGTACCGCAGATCCAGCAGAAAGTCTTCTAGAAGCCCACACACAAGCACATAGGACAGCTAGAACATGGACTCAGAGGAAGGCAGACCCCCACTCGTGGGGCTTTAGCGATCAGCAGTATGGACTTGGCTGGAACACAGTCCCTTGGCATGCTCTCCAAGGACTGTGTTACAGCAAGGCACACAACGGGCAAGTGTAATCAGGGGCGACACAAGAAACTGTACTGGGAAGTCAAAGAAAGGGTAGGAAGGAGGTAGGAGTATATAATGCAGCACTGTTCTTTTCAAAGTGAACCCAAGCCACGTTGGGATCTTAGCCTGAGAAAAGGCTGCAGTGCTCATACCTCATTGCCTCTTTGTATTTCTGAATGAGTTTCTGCTTCTCTTCTTTCTCCTCCACCCAGTACTCACTTGGAATGACAAAGTTAGATGTGATCCGGCATTCGGGGCAGGACCTGGGAAACAATGAACAGGCTGCAATGCACATCCCCCTTTACAGGCCCACGTTTCTTCCAGGACGCGCCCTGATGTGTCGCCTCCGCACTTAAAGACTTAAGGGAAAGGCAAGTGGGCATTTCCTGAAAGGGTTCCACACAGTCACACAACTGACCATTTCCACTGAGGCAAGACAAACTCCTTCATAAGTTCAATTCAAAGGCTAGCCAATTCATTCAAAAAAATAAATAAATAACAGTAACAACTTTGGTTAAAAAAAAAACCAAAAAAATCAAAACAAAACAAAACAAAAAAAACAAAAGAAGACATTTCACACGGACTCCTTTTTCTTTCGTTTAAATAAATTTATTTCTTGTAACTTTGCTCTGTTTAGATTACGTAGTTTTTGTTCAGTTATGAGAACAATCTTTAAAGGATGGTGGATTACTGGCTAGCTTAATGGATGGAATAGGAAAGTGGAAAATGTAAAACGTCAGGAAACATACATTCAGAGCTAGATAAGTTTGTTTGCGGAGCCTAAACTGGCTAATCCATTAAACACAATCTCCTCAGAAAAAGCACGAAGAGTCTGCTAACTAACTGATACACAGGGTTTCCTCGTTCAAATAAAAGATCTCTACCAACTAACCTAGAAGCTGGCTGAAAATACAAAGGAGAAATCCCAATTAGAATACCCCAGTTTCAAGATAAAATGCATGCATTTAAGTGCGGTCCATCTGGTTGAAAGTTGGCACAAGATACTAAAATTCTTCCCCCAAATAGAAAGCACAAACGAAGACTGGGGAGGAGTCTCACTTTATGATCTTGCTCTCAAATTGCTTAGCACTCCTCCACTTGCGAATACACTTGAGACAGTAAGTGTGGCTGCAGTTGGAGAGGATCCCAAAGCGGCGCTCGCTGGGGCTGGCTTTCTCGTAGACCACCTCCATGCAGACCCCGCAGACCATGTCTTTGCTGCGCTGGACAGCAAACGATAGCTCCATGTCCTTCTCATGGGCCTCGATGCAGGACTAGAGACAGTGGAGAGAGAAGTGTAGTCAAGTCACTGAATAACGGAAAGAAGACTTCCAATGACAGCTCATGGCTCACGTTCAGAGAACTAACAGTCACCCGAAAAGAGGTGACATTAAAAGAAGTTTTGTTCACAAGTAAATAACCTTCTGGATCTTTACATCATTACAAAGTCAAACTAGAAGAACTCAACTTCAAGAACTGAAAAAAAGAAATCAACCAATTTTCTCTACCCTCCACGTTGTGTATGATCCATGTTGGAGATGATTTTTCATATTGTTTGTTGATCTTAGGAAGGATGAAGGAACTAACATTTATTAAGTGACAGAGGTATACTTCACATACCATAGAATTCATTCTTTTATGTTTTTAATTTTGTTTTAAAATCTACTTATTGAGAAACAGAGACAGATAGTGAGCATGGGAGGGACAGAGAGAGGGAGACACAGAATCCGAAGCAGGTTCCAGGGCTCGAACCCACAAGCTGTGAGATCATGACCTGAGCCAACGTTGGACGATTACCTGAGTGAGCCACCCAGGCGCCCCTTATTCATCCTTTTAAAGGGTGCAATTTAAATGGCTTTGGTTGATGTGCAGTTAAGTAACCACCCCCACAATCAATAGGAGAATGGATCTGTTACTCCAAGAAAAACCCCAAAGAAACCCCATACCCACAACAGTCACTCAATTCCCTTGAAACCAGCCCCCCAGTCCTAGGCTCCAGTAATCTGTGGGGATGCTTATTCTGGGCCACATCATCTAAACGTGTCCTTCTGTGACTGGCTCTGTTCAGTTATCTACACTGGGGGAGGCTATCAGTATTTTGTTCCTTTTTATCACACAGTAATATTCCATCGCATAGACAGACCACGATTTATTAATCCAGTCATCAAGTGATGGACATTTTGGTTATTTCCACTTGGGGGGGCTATTAAGGATTATGGGAGTGCCTGGATGGTTCTGGTGAGGTACCATGCAACTATGGATCTCAGGGTTGTGGGTTCAAGCCCATGCTGGGTGTAGAGGTTGCTCAAATAAATAAACTTTAAAAAAAAAGGAATTGGGGCGCCTGGGTGGCTCAGTCAGTTGAGCCTCTGGCTTCGGCTCAGGTCAGATCTCACAGTTTGGAGATTCAAGCCCCACATCGGGCTCTGTGCTGACAGCTATCTCAGAGCCTGGAGCCTGCTTCCAGTTCTGTGTCTCCTTCTCTCTCTGCCCCTCCCCCCCTCTCATGCTCTGTCTCTCTGTATTAAAAATAAACATTAAAAAAAAAAAAGGAATTATGCTACTATGAACATTCACGTAAGCTTTCGTGTGGATGTCATATACTTTTTGTTTCCATGCAGGTATAACTGACACATATTACACTACACATACTTTTTCAATTTAGTAAGAAACATGCTAATTGTAGGGAATGCAAAAAAGCAATCAAGAACTCATTCATAATTCCACATAACCATATTTTATATTTTTTCTGAAACCTCTTTTTAAACAATCTTCAGAAAGAGACATTACAAAAAGAGAGAAAAAATGGACACTACTATCCCCAAATCATACCCGAGATTTAACTTGCCAAAATTCACACAACCAACAAGCCACCAAGACAGGATTCAAACTATGTCTCCCCTACACCATGTTTTACCCAACAAATGGAGAACGTCTGGCGGCTGCTTTGTATGGCCCACCATCACCCGTCTTCAAGAGGCTGCCCATGGGGCGCCTGGGTGGCTCAGTCGGTTAAGCCTCTGACTTCGGCTCAGGTCAGATCTCACATTCATGGGTTTGAGCCCCGCATCAGGCTCTGTGCTAACAGCTCAGAGCCTGGAGCCTGCTTCCGGTTCTGTGTCTCCTTCTCTCTCTGCCCCTCCCCCTCTCATGCTCTGTCACTCTCTGTATCAAAAATAAATAAAACATTAAAACATTAAAAAAAAATAAAAATAAAAATAAAAAAGAGGCTGCCCAGGGGTGAAATACCCAAATGCCCATCAAAGGACGAGGGGAAAGACAAAACACGGCCCAGCTATGTAGTGAACAGGTTCTCAGCCATAAGGAGGAATCCAGTACTGAGAGACACAGAGGCGATCTCCGCCACAGGGACATCCACAGAGACAGAGAGTAGAGCAGTCACTGCCAGGGGCTGGCCGAATGGCAGGATGGACTAACAGAGCTAAGGGGCATCAAGCGTCTGCTGGGCACGATGAAAACGTCCTGTCCTAAGAATCAGAGATCTGTGGTAATGGCTGTACAACTCTTAGTATATTAAAAAACAATGAGACATGGATCTTAGAAGAGTAAATTCTATGGAATGGGACTCTCAGAAAAACTGTTGGGTTAAAAAAAAAAGAAGGGTGCCTGGCTGGCTCAGTTGGAAGAGCACGGGATTCTTGATCTTGGGGTCAAGAACTCAAGTGCACACTGAGTGCAGACATCACTTAAATAAGCACTTAAAGGGAAAAAATGAAGACATTTAAGAAGGACAAAGCCCATGATCTGTGTTCTGAAAGCACGACTTGTTGACACGCACTCGGGAGCCCAGGAGGCGTCCCATCTCACGCCTATGAGCACGTCACCCCCTGACGACTTACTTTTATATGTTGTGACCTCTGGGCGGCGTCCATCGGATGGAGGACCTGCAGCCCACACATGTCACAGGCGTCTCCGTGGAGATACACACAGTTCTCCCCGTAGCGGCACTCGCCCACCGCAGCGTAGGGGCAAAGCTGCTTCTTCGTTTCCACTGTGCTTTGCTCCTTCTCACAGTCTTCCTTGGCCACCGAGCCCCGCGGGGGAGCGTCAGTGCAGGAAGGGGCAGCTGAAATGTGTAAGAGGGTAGTAAAGGTCCAGAACGGGTAAGGCGGCAATATGAACTACTAAGGTGGTAACTGAGAACCTAACTGAAAAGAAAAAATGAGAACTTCAATTAAACGCCAAAACTAATCTCTTTATTCCTGAAAGAAATGAAATTCTTCTAATGCTGATATTTCTGTGAATGGGCTTATTTAAAAGAAAACAAAACTTTTTATGTACTTCTTGTACAATGGCACTGATTAAAGAAGAGAGGCTTCAGTTTTTCAAAACATTCTAAATTCACTACTATTGGGATTCAACCGTTTCTTTCACTCTAGTGGTAAATCATAGGTGATCCAATTCAGAGTATTAAGATTAGGCTAAATGTGAAGACTGGGAAGCAGGAAGGTTGTGAAACGCAGCTAATGGATGAACTACTGACTAGTGCCTAAGCTGCTTTTAGTCTTCAAGATACTCACTTCGGCCACAGTAGGGCTGCCCAGGAACGAATTCAATGGCATTCACCCAGTCTTCTGAACCTGCTCCCACACTTGCAAAGTTTGAATTTCGTGAGTTGGCTTCGCCCGTATTCATTTCAACAAGCGGTCCAAGTCCCGATGAGAGACTTGAGGAAGCAGCGAGGGAGGATTCTGCACTTAGATCTGCCGCAGGCACTTCTTCCTGTTTCAATGGCTTGCTGTGTTCATATCTAAAAAACATTCAAAGTCAGCAGTCACTGTCCCGTAGCAGCCCCAAATGGGGGATGTATTCCCTGATCTGTCCTCGGGTTCTTTTCAAACTACCATACAGATGAATCAGCTGGGAACTTGCTAAAAGGCAGATATTAAATTCTAAGTCTGGAGCAGGCCCACCAAGTCCACACAGGACAAGAATACTGCTGGGCCAGGACTACACTCGGAGCAGCAAGGTCATAGGTCAGGGGTCAGCAAACTTTAAAGGGTCAGACGCTACTTGATGTTTGGCAGGCCATACTGTCACTGCCACAACTATTAAACTCTGAGGTTATACTTCAAAACCCACCACAGGTGTTACCTGAGTGACTAAACACGGATACGCACTACATATGGGTCTGTTCCAATAAAAGTTCACTTACCAGAAGAGCTTGTGGCCAGGTTTGGCCTATAGGCCACAGTTTGCCCACCCCGCCACAGACCACCCACTACCCCTCAGTTTCTATTCCAACGGTGGCGGGGGGGGGGGGGGGGGGGGGGGGTTGTCCTGCAGTTTCCATGGCAACTATGCCGATGACTCTGTACACCTAAAACTGATCAAAGCAATGCTAGCACTGAGCCTCCCACTCTGAGTTCTGGCTCATGTCATGATCCCAGGTCACAGGATCAACATGGGGCTCCACACTTGCCGCTGAGCATGGAGCCTGCTCAGGATCCTTTCTCCCTCTGCCCCTCCCCTGTTTATGCCCACACACTCTCTCTCTCAACACACACAAGGCTGACATTCAAATTCAGCAAGTAGAAACCTGGAACATTTTACCAACACATACATTAAAGTGTTTATGCTATTAAACAGAAGAGACAGTATTTACAAAGTATACAATATGCATTTTCTTCATTTAAAACTTTATTTATTTTGAGAGAGAGCTTGCGAGCAGGGGAGGGGCACAGGATCCCAAGCAGGCTCCCCACTGTCAGTGCAGAGACCAACATGGGGCTTGATCTCAAGAAGCATAAAATCATGATCAAGAGTTGGACACTCAAACCGACTGAGCCACCCAGGCACCCTTGAAAAGTAACTTTTTAAATCTGCTTATTTAGGCAAAGCTATTCCCCTTAGTGAAAAATAGATCTAAATAAAATAGGATTCTGAAGCAATGATTTGTGAGTAAGTATTAGGAAAGATAAAGTACAAATAAGAAAAAGATTCTCAGTTTGGAGGCAGAGTCAGTGAAGCACGGACCTTAATCAGTCTCTGGCCCTCAGACCAAATTCCACCAGAGCTAAAAATGGTTTTGCCATTTTTATGTTTAAGTGGTATTTATTCCATTGATGCTAAGACACATTTACAATATTTAAAGTATTTATTTATTTTTAAAAGTGAGCTCTATGCCCAACGTGGGGCCTGACCTCAACTTGAGATAAAAAAAAAAAAAAAACCACACGCTCCACCAACTGAGCCAGCCAGGTGCCCACTGACATTTTTATTTATTATTGTTATTTTTGCAGTCATTTTTTGGGGGGCAACTAGGGTTACAGTTCAGGAGACAGATTCAGGTAGCAACCTGACTTCTGTTCCTGATTTCTACATTTTAAATTGGCTGGAAAAAAGATCATTTTAGGACACATGAAAATTATATGAAACTCAAAGTTTAGCATCCCAAATAAAGTTTCATGGAACACAATCACATCTATTAGCTTCTGGATTATCTACGGCTGCTCCTACAGGACAAGAAGCCGTATGGCCTGCGCAGCCCCAAGAACACCGATTCTCTGGCCTCACACAGAAAAAGTCTGCCAACTCCTGCTTAAAAGGACTTTCATATCTACTTGATTCAGAGTCCAGGACAATGTCTTCATTATAATTATTAAGCTAATTATTTAATGAATTATCACAGAACTAGTGACCTTACAGTCAAATGCTAAGTGAAGAAATAATGCTGAGCTAACACTGAAATGAACACTGAGCTTTTCTTTCACATCTTGCAAAGAACACTTTGATATAGGATTAATTTCTACCTAAGGGAGTTTAATCAATATTTCTTCCAGCTCTCTGTAAGAGAGGATAGATGTTTTTCCCTCTGGTTGGCTACTTCTCACCTCCAATCATTCCAAAGTCTGGTATTTGTCTACAAATATTTAAAAACTTTTAGATCTTGACCTGAGCTGATGTCCAGTGCTTAACCAACAAAGCCACCCAGGTACCTGTCTTTAGATAGTTTAATTTGCGGATTCAGTGGGTCCACAGGGAGAGCCCGCCAAAGGAAACAACACCTACCATAGCAAAGGTTGTCACAACTGTCAACCAAGGCAATATATTCTCCTTCTCCACTGGGTGTCCAGAAACAAGGAGGGAGGGGCGCCTGGCTGGCTCAGTTGGAAGAATACGAAACTCTGGATTATCCGGGCTATGAGCCCCACACTGCGCAGAGGTAACTTAAATAAATAAATCTTAAAAAAGAAACGAGGGCATTCTAATGGCATTCCTGCAATGTATCCAACCAGCTCTGAGCAGTGAAGCACAGGCCTCACTAAGTATCAGCGCCACCATGAGGAAACACTGATGCAGTCGTTTCTTGAAACTGCTGGAATTAGACCTTTATCCTTCATTATAAACTATCCCCCACTCTGTGAGGAGTTCAATGACTTGAAATCTCTGGGCATTGGCCAAGTTGTATTTTAAAAATCTCTCTACAATAAAGAGTGAAAATAAGTTTACATCTTCCAGGTGTAACTTTAACAAGCAAATAAAGCAGTCTTGCAACAAGCACTTCCATAAAATCCCTTCTTTAGCTAGTCTAGAATCGGTCTTTTAATGATCACCTATAGGGGCTCCTGGGTGGCTCAGTCGGTTAGGCGACTCTTTCAGGTCAAGACCTCAGGGTTTGTGACGCTAAGCCTCAAGGTAGGCTCTGTGCTGACAGGGTGGAGCCTGTTTAGGATTCTCTTTCCCTCTCTCCCACTAGGGCTCTGTCTAAATAAACCAAAAACATGATCGCCTAGATCAGCCTGTCTGTCCCAAATAATGACAATCGAAGGTTCCTCTCAGACAAGACTGTTAATACACAGGTTTCCCTAAGTTCTTCCTTACACTTTATCCTAAGAGCTCTAAATTGAGCTCAAATCAGGACTATTCCCAAAGAGGGATCTGCACCTTTCCTATAAAGAAAAGGTCAAATAGGTGACTCCCATCTGCCTAAATGTCAGAGCGTCACCAGAACAGGACACCCAGCTCACTCCCTGGCCTTCAACCTCGGACCTACCACAAGGAAGCCCGCTGATTACAGGGATATGCTGAAGACCAGCTTCTATACCTATTCTACTGAGTCCCGAAGGAGAACACGAAATGCCACTGGGGCTGGCAAAGCTACCTGAGAAATAAACTGAGTAACACATAGCGCCCAAGCCTTAGCTTGATTTCTTCAATTTAATCTCCCTTTTCATTCATTCCACCTGTATGACCCAGTCAGATGCGTGCCTCTACTGAAAGAAGAGCCCCCGTCCGTGGTGCCTACCTCCCCACCTCCTGTCACACAGCACGCTCTCCAGGACATGTCCTCTCTCCCTGGACAGAGCTTACAAGGATTCCCAACTGCCTGGCTAAGCAAAGGACACAGCTCCCCTACAAAATTAACTTGGCCTAGAACACCTGCAGACCATCCTACTGTGAAGTATTGCTCATTTATATTCAGTATGATAGGGCTCAACTTCCCCCTTCTTACTGTGACTAAACAGGATCAACCTGGGGTTTGGTTTTTGGAGGAGAGTGTCACTGTGTCATTTGTCCCCCTCTCCAGTAATACTGCAAGGAAAAACAAATCAGCAAAGAGCAAAATGACTACTTAAATTTAGATACCACAGGTTCCATTTCTGAGCTCCTAGTCACATGGAAAACTTTATTTTTCCATCCTAATTTCCCAGTAAAATGCAGTTGGGATGACCTAACATGAATATCCCACCCATCAGTAATTTTGAACACCTTTTGAAGAGGTGACATATCCTTTTCTGATAGAATGCTAAAATTGGCTGACATTCCCAAAATGCCTTACCTACTGTGATGGTTTAAACTATGCCCAGAATTCTTCGCTACTACTCCTTTCAGAAGGTGGAGCCCACCTACCCCCTCCTTGAACGTGGGCTGGACTTGGTGACTGGCTTGTAACAAACAATATAATGGAAAGGAGTGTGGGGCTTCTGAGACTACGTCATAATAGGCATTGTGGCTCTGTCCTTGGCTGGCTCTCTTGAATCACTTGCTCTGGGGAAAAGACTGCTAACAAGCATTAGGGCACTAAGCAGCCCTATGGAGAGGAGAGGTCCATGTAGTAAGAACGAAGGTGTCTCGCCAACGGGGTGTGAGTGAGCCGTGTCAGAAGTGCTCTTCCAGCCCGAGACTTCAGAGAGTGTCATTACATTACTGGCCGAAATCCTGACTGCGATCTTCGGAGTCTCAGAGCTAGAACCTCCCAGCTAAGCCATCCCCAGATTCCGACCCCCAGAAACTGTGAGACAATGTGTAGAAACTGCTAAATTCTCGGGGTACAATTCGTCTAATGTCGACAAGTAACTAAAACATGCGTTTTCTGCTGAATCGCAATTTCACTAATTGTGGTACTAAATCAGTGAAGACTGATTATTGGAATTATGTATCTTATTCTCACCTTTTCTCCCCAATCTCTCCCAATCCTCCCCTCAGCAGATGTGATCTGTAAAATTCTTACCTGCAACGGTCTCCGTAAACACAGTATCCACGCTGGAAGTACTTGCACACGACGCCGTACGGACTGTCAGCGAGGTCGTGCGAGTAGCGACAGTTATCTCCTTCCTTACAAACCCCGTGCATGAAATACCTGTGAGAAAAAGATCCACAAAGTTGGATTTAAAAAGTCTAGAGCCAGGGGCCCCTGGGTGGCTCAGGTGGTTAAGCGTCTGACCTCGGCTCACGTCATGAGCTAATGGCTCATGGGTTTGAACAGGCTCTGTGCTGACAGCTCAGACCCTGGAGCCTGCTTTGAATTGTGTGTGTCTCTCTCTGCCTCTCCCCTGTTCATGCTCGGTCTCTCAAAACTACATAAACATTAAAAAATAAATAAATGAAAAGTCTAGAGCCAGCACTATAACAATTCATGACCAATGTATCAGTAATATACTAGTACTGCATAGTAGCAATATATTCCATCACATGTGATATGAACACAGAACTCATGGAATTAGACTGTATGACAAGATTATCCATTATGGTACCACACGAAGGCTGCCTATGCATATCACATGTGCACCGATGCAGATTTAAACTTTGAGGTCGGCATTAATCTTATTCTTTGCAGTCCTGAGAAGGTAGCTTCTTGTTTTCCACTAACTTTAGCCATAAGAGCAGCTCTATCTGTAAAATAATCAAAGGTAAAGAAGCAATAAACAATGCAGACCAGAATGGGTCAGACTACTGTATGTTTCACTTTAAGAAACCATTTTAATTCTCTCAAAGCCTCATGTGAAGATACAAATAAAATTTGCTGCAAACACAGAGGTAAAGGGCAATCGGTATGTCCTTTGGTTACTGTGTCGTTCCTGTCTTAAAGGATTGATTACGTGTGTACCTAACCAGCAGCTTCCAAAACACCAAGTATCACAGTAGGAATTAGTAGGTCTTAGTTCCTAAGGGAACCTGGACTAAGCAGCATCAGTACCACCTGGGAATTCACTAGAAATGCTACTGTTGAGACCGTAATGCCTATCAGAAACTGGGGGGATTGGGGGGGCGTGGTGGGAGGGCAAGCAGCAATCCGTATTCCTCTAAGTGTAACCATATGGATTAGGTAAGTGATAACCCTGATCGTGTCAGGTGAGGACCGCCTCCGCCGCCACCACCCTCCATCTCCCCATCACTGACTTCTGTCAGGGTTTTTATTTGTTTATTTTAATTCTTTGGTCTGGGGTACCTGGGTGGCTCAGTTGGTTAAGTGTACTTTGGCTCAGGTCATGATCTCAAGGTTTGGGAGTTCAACCCTTGGATCAGGCTCTGTGCTGAAAGCTCAGAGCCTGGAGCATGCCTCAAATTCTACGGCTCCCTCTCGCTCTCTGCCCCTCCCCCACTTGTGTGGGGGTTTGAACGCACTCTCTCTCCCTCAAAAATGAACACTTAAAATTTTTTAAAAATTCTTTGGTCCTTTCTTTACTCTGCTCAAGAGAAACACTGGTAATGAAGATTTAATTTTGGAAGGCCACAATTCCCAATATGCATCTATGTACAGCTGGCAGAATAAGAAAAATGTACCTATTTCGTGAGTGTAAATATGGCTGACCTTGCAGTTGACCTCACTCTATCCAAGAGGGCCAGCAGTTATCTACAGCTGGTTAGTAAAGTAACAGGAAGTACAAGCCCCCTTGCCTACTGATGTGAGTGGTATGTAGAAAATATTCAGATTTACCTAAGGAACTCTGAAGAGGTTCCTTTAATTGACCTGCCCCCAGACTGAAATGTGTAGGGTTCTATTCAGGGATTACCTGCAAGTGAACCTTCTATGTGACAGCAGGAAAAATGGCAAGAATGTAACATGTTGGTGCAAATAGTTAAAATTATCAAGATCCTGAAGTGCATATGACTGCACTCCATTAACAAAATATAAAAGTATAATTGGAAGTCAAATTATAATTATAATTAACCTAATCCAACTGTTACTAGGTTTACCATAATCTAACTCAGGTCTGAACTTTTGCTCAACTACAAGGCAACTTTGAGTTAAACTTGATGTATTGTATCAATAGGTAATTTCCAACTGCATAAATGAAGATCTTAACATACCCAACACCTAAAGAAGCCAATGATATTTACAATGTAATCACCACCACAGTATAATGGTGCCTCAAAGCATTAAAGTATCCAGTTGGTAATAGGTTATCCATTTGAAAGTGTCCAGGCCTGAATACAATTGTTTCAGGTCTCATCCCCTGTGGGAATTTTCGCTTTTTAAACACAGGACAAAGGTATCTATACCTTCAGTATTTCTTTGGGATCAATCTTAAATCACAGATGCAGTTTTAAGTTTTAAGGCTTTATAAATCCTCTAACAAGAGATTTCCAGCTGGGAAGGTAGCATCTAAATCTCAGGCTATTACGGAAATTTTAGGTTTTTAAATCCCACTTGCCACGCTTTCATTCATTCAATTGCTGCACCTGGGTTTGTGACCCTCCTCACTAAGTCAGACTCTGCCTTCCACCACTCCCTGCCTGACAGCGCGGACCATAACTTGGGTTCTTAAATCAATTATTTCAGTCAAGGAGCTCAACTCCCTAAAACCTGCACCTTAATATTCAGCAGGACTCTTCCTCCTTGGCACCTTTGCCAAACCTACACATTATTTACTTGCTGACATCCATGAAGGGTAAAAACTGTTCTTGAGAATCCAAACTGACAGTGAAAATTCAACTCAACTAGATTGAGCCAGCCAGGCACTCCATCAGCGGTGGGAAGGCTCACTTGCGGCTTTGTCACCTGCTGGCTTTGTCATTTAGTTCACCAATCTTTATATTTTAGAACTTGAAAAAAGGGCAGCATGTGTGAATGAAGTGACTGCATAGGGCCTTTGTTACTACTACTCCTGTTCCCTTCCTTCTGCCCTTCCCCAGCTTCCCTCTGCCCACACTCAGAACACACTTGGTGACCGTACTGGTTTCTGCCCAGGCCCGATAAGAGGTGCACATGAACAAATCAGTTCAGAAAGAAGGCAAGACACCTAGAAGACACCTAGACATCATGCCATCAGATGATCTGAAGTTAATTAGAGTAATCTAGCCTGAAAAGAAAGGAACAACCTTATAGGGAACTCTTCCTGACAAAGTGAATACATGCAGAAAGCTACACCATGTATCTGGTTTGACAGGAGGGCTGAGAAAAAGAACTGCCCAGCAACGAAAGAAGTTCCTTTGGGCCAGAGCCAGCAGCACTGAAAGGAAGGCAAGCCGCCACAAAATCACCAGATACGCAGCGTCCACAGAAACACGAGAATACAAGCCCTAATTAGTTACTGCCAAATACTAAGCATTCATTTACATGGGGCTTAGTGCATGTGGTCTTGGGTTTGTGGTTTTGTTTTTCTGGTCTTTTGTCCCTCAGGGATATGAACACTACCCAGAATCCTGTACCATCCTCATAGTGAAACTCCTCCTTGCCAACCCATTTCTAAGAGATCATGACATGATAGTGTAAATTATAACTAAATTACAACAGAAAGTGGAAAAAGGCAAGCCTTGCCCAAGAATTTCTCCCCAAAACAAAACCAAAGTAAATGCTTTTGCATTTATTTTTAAATGCCACCGCCCCAATTCACCTTGATGTCATTGCCCAGACTAAGCCTCCTTTGGGAAAAGGCTGAGACACCTGATTTCTAAGGTTCCTTCCACCTTGAAGATTCTATGGCTCACTTCAAGTAGACATTGTCCAGGAATAAAAACAAATATAATCATCTAGAATCTACCTATGGCTGAATCTCTTGGGAACCTAAGCATGTTTGCCAGATATGATACAAAACCCCCAGCATTAGCTTGTGACGGTCCAAGAGAAACGAACAATACCCTCAAAGTGCCTCTACACACTCTAACAAGCGATCTGTGGATTTACAGAAATTACAGAATGAGGACTTATTTGGCACTTACCACTTAACTGGCTGGCATTTCTTACGGTGACATGTAATTGTTGAGTGCACATACGCTGTTTCTCAAACTGGGCTGTACAGTCCTGGTGGTTAAGGACCATGGTTTTGTTTTTTAGGTCCTACAACACCTATACAAAGCTTACATATTTGTTTACTAAAAACTGTAGAAGACACGAGGTGTCATGGCAAATCAAAATGCCAGTAGCAAATTAGTTTTTCTTAATAAGCCGGATAACCTTTCCAATGCACCCCTTCAAAAAACCCACACCGGCTGCAAGTCATAAATTTCACAATGGATTATCACAGCACTTGCAGAGACTTCCTGAAGTTAAGTTCCTTAATTTTTAAGCTATACTTACACTTATAAAAACAAACAAAAAAAGCTTTAAAAAAAAATAGAAACACTTGTTTTTTTGTGGTTACATTATTTCAACTGCCACAACAGTCATCTACCACTGCAGGAGCATTCTAATTTTTTTTTTAATGTTTTATTTATTTTTGAGAGAGACAGACAGACAGACAGCATGAGCAGGGGAGGGGCAGAGGGGGCGGGGGCGGGGAGAGACACAGAATCCGAAGACAGGCTCCAGGCTCTGACCTAGCTGTCAGCACAGAGCCCGCCGCAGGGCCTGAACCCATGAACCGTGAGATCATGACCTGAGCTGAAGTCTGAGGCTCATCCAACTGAGCCACCCAGGCATCCCAAGAGCATTCTAATAAAGCAGTGTCTAAGTTCAAAACTACAGCATGCCAAATTACAATGTATTCTTTAAAGTATTATTTTCACTCCACACGCTCAAAGAAGCTAAAACCAATAGCTTATTTATTTCATAATATTCCTTCAAAAAATATGAAAAATGGCCAGGTGGGGGCAGCATAATACAGTTCTTCGGGAAAGGTATACATAGTTAGGTTTTTCTTCAGCTGCAGAAATAAAAACACAATGAGATAGAATTTTGAGCAATATATTAAGAAAACAGTAACCAACAATACATGAGTGATTTGGAACAATTAAAAATAAATATCCATCAACTGGAAAGGGGGAAACAACTTCTAAGAGGATTATCCCCTAAGAACATAGTCTTAATCAAATTGATAGGAATGAGAAGGAAATAAACAAAAACACTAAAAATACAGCACTATCTTGCATTCTCAAGGGAGATTTAGCTTTCAAACACAATAAAAATATTTTTAGTACAGTGCATGCGTTATCTCTCACTGAAAGCACTAACGCTTATTTAATGAATAACTGAATGAGGCAGTTTCCCAAGAGACTGTCCTTTGTCTTTGCTAACTTACAAGTTTGTTCTCTTTTTTAAAATAAAAGCAGAGGAATCCTCCAGCACATGAAGTGGGTAATTTTAGGTGTGGGTTTACCAACATCAGCAAGCATTAAGTACAGATAATGATAAATGAAATAGGGTCCCTACTCTAAGAAAGCTCAGAGTCTATAAATGGAAGGCATATTTGACATACTTCCACCCAAAGAAAAAAGATTTTTTAAAAAACAGGAGATCATCTTGGTACCTAGAACAACTGAAAACACTGTCAAATATTAAAACCCAATTAACCCATACTTTTAGATCACTTTCTCCAAGTAGAAATTACATACAGATTTATATAAAAAACAAAAAAGAGTACATCTAAGCCTGTATCTTTGACACAATGCCTTTTCAAAATATTAGATTATTGAGCCATGCAAATTTAAATAACATACTGGTTTATGGGCAAAAAATTCCCACCAGTCCAGGGACAATCTAGAATACTGCATTCACTCAAGAATACTAAGGGCAGGCAAAGAGGAACGATTAGTCTGGTAAGCTATTTTAAATTCTGATTATATACTGGTGAGGAACCAGAAAGAACAAGAAAAGTGTCTATCAGAGGGGAAAGTGAAGTGTAGAAGTGACCATGAATTCTGTGCCCGGCTGTAAAGCTGGGTTCAAGGTTCAACTGCCAGATAAAAATGAGGGAAGTATGGAAATACCAGGTTGGTGATGGGTATTCAAGGCTAGACTGTACGGAGACTGGAGATGGTAAGTAAAATCAAGGCACTGTATGGAGTTCTTAAAAGAACTCACATATTCAAGAAAACATTATTTCCAGTATATAGACTAGGACTGCAGAGTGAAGGGCTAAAAGGTCAGGAATATAAAAGTTTACATACACTAGCTCTTTTATTTTTAGAAGACCCAACTACCACATATAAATCAACTGCAGAACTGTCAGAAAAAAAAAAAAAGGTAAACAGACCCAAGTAACTGGTTCCATGAATAGGAATTTTTAAATTCTCATTCTTTAAGATATTGCACTTGATTCCATTCCTACGATATACAAATGACTGATGAGAGCATCCTAAAATAGCTTTTGTTTCTCCATCCCGTTGCTGAAAACAAACGTAATTAAGCTTATTATTCATGCCTTACACGTATGTTAAAGAAAGAGCGCGCTTCAATATCGCTGTTAACACCAGGACAGTGAGTTCTGTATGTTAAGAATATTCTTAGGTATTGCATGGAAATTATCCCACCCGGGTTCAAACTGGCATTCCAGGTGGATTTTTTTTCAACCGTTTAAGAAAAGCTTCTGATCGCTACTGATCACTTCTTTAAAAAAAAAAAAAAAAACAGTATAACATCCAATTAAATGCACTCATCCTATATGTACAGCGCGATCATTTTTTTACATACGTACACACACGTATCTATAACCGCCATCCACTAATTTTCCCCCCCAAATACTTGCATCTGAGACATCAAAACAAAACAAAACCGCTCTCCTCCGGGAGCGACAAGCTCTTTGATTCCCCTTCAAAAGTAAGATGCGTGGATTTCAAAAGAGAAAACATTTCGCCGCGGAAGGGGAATGGCAGCACGTAAAATTTCAGTCGGAGGAGACGACCCGGGCCCGGCACTCGGTACTAAGACAAAGCTCAGAACCGCCAACCCCAATAAACATACAAAGAAGAAATAACAAAAGCTACTTCACGGGTGGGGCGGGGGACTGGGGGCGGGGGCGGAGAGACGCGAGCAGACGTTACCAACGGATGACAAGGAGCCGGGGTCCGGCAGCCAGGCCACCTCGCAGGGTAATGCGGCTGCGCTCCCCCGCCCTGCAGGGCTGCG
>NC_043701.1:13386464-13435964 GCF_006229205.1 Suricata suricatta | reverse complement strand
GGCGGGGGTTGACGCAGCACCGGCAGGGAGGCCGCGGCGGCCAAACGCCGCTCTACTCCGCCCGCCCTCCCGCCCCTTCCTCCGCCTCGGCCCCCTCCCGGCACCCGGCGCCCGGCGGCGCAGCGTCTCACCTGCAGGTGACCTGTTTAGTCCAGCCACTGCTGCAGCCGTCGCTGCCGCCTCCCCCTCCCCCCGCCCCCGCGGACGGGGAGGTGACTGTGGGGATAGGGGTGGGGGAGGCCGCTGCCACCGCCGCCGCTGCCGCTCCTGCTCCTGATGTTGTGGCTGTTGTTCCGGGAGCTGCAGCCTCCGCCATTACTGTTTATCCCACACAGCAATGGCACCGGAACTTCCGGGATCACATAGTTCCGGTCCGGTTGCGGGAGAAGGCGGCGAGGGGAGGGGAGGAGAAGGAGACTGGGGCGCCCGCTCGCGCCCCTCAGCTCCGCGTCGCGTCTCCGAGCTCTCTCGCGGCCTGAACTGTGGACAGGAGCCGCAGCGCCCGCGGCCCGCCCCCAGTACCCTCTGATTGGTGAACGAGAGTCCCGCCTGCGGAGGCGGGGCGGGGGCCGGGCTCTGCCAGGTGGGCCCGCCCTCGCTACCCGCCCCAAACAACTACACATCTAGGGAACTGAAGTCTTAAGTTTCAAGCATGCTGACCCAGTACTTCTAGCAGAGGCTGATGCTGTCTCGGGCGGGAAAATTTGAGTCCTCCGTTGGAATCCGGACTTTTCCTATTTACTGGCTCTACCAATTACTGGCTGAAAGAACTTGGGGCTAGATACCCACCCATTCTGATCCTGTTTCCTCATCTGTCAAATGGGGATGCTAGTAGGCCCTCACAGGGTAGCGGTGAGGATATGTGCGCAGCAATCACTGAGCTTACTGCTGCCTTGTACATAGTAAACGCTTAATAATATTCTCTATGCCTCCAATTGGTGTGATCTCTGAGCGCAAGATGGTAGCCAAGCAAAGGTTCTGAATGAAGTCAGCTTGTCTCTCATCTCCTGGTCTCCCCCATTCCTGACTATGTGTCTTTGAGCAAGTTAATTTACCTCAGTGCTCCTGCTTTCTCTATCTGTAAAATATATATATAACAGTAACTTTGAAGAATAAAAAGGGTACCTACCCCAGGTGGTTGCAAAAATTAAACGGAGTCCTTGGAAAATCCTTAGCACTGTTCTTTCACATTATAGTTAACACTTAACATGATAAATAACAAAAGGTGTCTGCAGTATCCCAGCTTCTCACAGCCATTTGTGAAACTATGAAAATTAAGATGTATATAATCCTGTTTCCCCATTAATGTCCAGTCTCCTCTCAGAGGCTGCCTATTAAATCCTGAGTTTCCATAGGCAGTTTTCCATAAACCCTTGATTTGCTTTCCTTCGGTCTACCTACAGAAAGTGAAAATCCGCCCCACTGCAATCAGACCGTGGTGTACCTAACTGACAAATAAAATAATAAGTGACAGGGCCAACAGAAAATGTTTCTCCCAAGGCCTCACCATTGCTGCAAAAACACTAACAACCCCCTTTTTTCCTGGTAATAATAGCTTTTTTAACATATGTCTTCTCCTCCCACCCACTTCAGGGCTCCCTTCCCCAAAGATCAGAGACACCCAGTTCCTAAACTGCCCCACTGCCCAATCAGAAACTGGTTCCTCTTCCCAAGCCAGCTTCAACCCACTAAGAGGCCCCTCGCTACCACCCTTACAAGATGCCCATTTCTTGGCTGCACTCGTCACCCCTGTTGTAGCCAGAATCATAAATTCAAGTTGTTGGACTGCAGGTGGATTCCTGATAGTCTGTGTTGAGCTTTAGCACTGTTTTTTAAAAAGGGGAGTGGGGGAGGGGCACCTGGCTGGCTGGCAGAGCATGTGCCTCTTGATCTAGAAATTTTGTGTTTGAGCCCCACATCGGGTGCAGAGATTTGGGGGCGGTGTGTGGCAGAAATGAGCACTAAAAACTTTTTTCTGCTAAGGAAGTTCACATTGACTTAAAACATTCTTCTAGGGGCCCCTGAGTGGCTCAGTCAGTTAAGCCTCCGACTTCGGCTCAGGTCATGATCTCACATTTGTGGGTTCGAGCCCCACATTGGGCTCTTTGCTGACAGCTCAGAGACTGGAGCCTGCTTCAGATTCTGTGTCTCCCTCTCTCTCTGCCCCTCCCTGCTCATGCTCTGTCTCTCTCTGTCTCAAAAATAAATAAAACATTAAACAAAAATAATTCTTCTATTTTAGGGAAATCCTCTTGTATATCATGGATTCTTTTAGTCTCTATGTTGCTGCCCTCCCCTGGAAAGCATTGGCGCCCAGCTCAGAGCCCTCAAGGGAATCATAGGAGATCACAAAAGAGCTGAGCCTCAGTGCCACACCTAGAAAGACCATGGGCAAGAACTTCAGAAATCATCCAGACCCAGTCCTAAGATGGGGGGAGGATGGGGCCTGGGACTGTCCCCAAGGTCACATGTACCCATCCAAGCTGAGTTTCTGATCTTCCTGCTCAACCCCGTGGCCAGAGTGATAGTGTTAGTTTCTGCTCAAAGTCCTTCAAGTAGGGTTTCAATCAGGGTAAGTCCTTGGGAATGAATGAAAGAATTCTCTCATGTTATAAAAATTACTATGCCTTGGCTCACCATCCATACCAATAGGAATAATGAGGTTTTGTGTTATAGGGAAATGAACTAGAGTCCTCTCTGTTTTAGATTACTGGGAGAAAAGTTCAGCACAAGGGCAACTCATGCATTTCTTCACTCAAGAAACCTGAATTAGCAACTGCTGTAACCAAATAGCCAGCTGACTGTAGGAGCAGGGACCTCCACTGTGGTGCGCGGACCAAGAATCTTCTCAGATGCCAAGGTCCAGAGGGGGATGACCCCAGGCTGGGAAAGACTTCCATGGGAGCATTCATATGATTAACCACCTCCACTGACGGGGCATCAAGGCCAGTTGAAGAACACTTGGCAGGGACACCTGGGTAGCTCAATCAGTTAAGTGACTTGGGCTCAGATCATGACCTCACTGTGAGTTTGAGTCCCACGACAGGCTCTGTGCTGACGGCTTGGAGCCTTGAAGCCTGCTTTGGATTCTGTCTCCCACCCCCACCACCACCAACCCAGCCCCTTTCTTGCTCATGCTATTTGTCTTTCTCAAAAAGTAAAGAAACATTGGAGTGCCTGGGTGGCTCAGGTGGTTAAGCGACCAACTCTGGCTCAGGTCATGATCTCGCGGTTCGTGGGTTCGAGACCCGCATCGGGCTCTTTGCTGACAGCTCAGAGCCTGGGCCTGCTTTGGATTCTGTGTCTCCCCCTCTCTCTGCGCCTCCCCAGCTCACACTCTATCTCAACAATAAACATTTAAAAATTTTAAAAAGTAAACAAACATTATTAAAAGAAAAAAAAAGAACACTTGGCAGGCACAAGGGAAAGAGAGAAAGGAAGCGTCCTAAGAAAGGACATGGTGGACATCTCCTTTACAATTTTGCAGAAAGCTATTGTCATTTCTTGAGCACAGTGATCATATTTATTGAAAACAAAAATGCTGCACAGCTTGACCAGGAGGGTACAGTGAACTGGTCAGAAGAACAGGAAGCTTAAAGTCAGGTCGGAGCAGAAAACCCAAGAACCACAAGAGAACATAGTAGTTGTGTGACATCAAGCAAGTTGCTGCCTCAGTTTCCTCACTCAGTTTCCTTATAAGCATCCAATGTGTTAATATATGTTCACAGGCCAGTTGCTGGCCTTCCTAAATGCTAGGTAAATGTTTGCTATAGCTTCCATTGATGTTGTTAGGCTATTAAAATAGGTTTTTATAGGTTCAGATTTAGCATATAAAAATACAGGATGGCCAGTTATATCTGCATTTTTGAAAAATGGGGGGTGGGTACCTCAGTGGCTAAATCAGTTTTAGGTGTCTGTCATTTTATTTCAGTTCAGGTCATGATCTCAAGGTTCATGGGCTCGAGCCCTGCATTGGGCTGTGGGCTAGCAGGGCAGAACCTGCTTGGGATTCTCTCTGCCTCCCCCATGCACTCTCTCTCTCTCTCTCTCTCTCTCTCAAAAAAAAAAAAGCTTACTTAAAAAAAATCTTAATTAAGTTCTATGCCCAACATGGAGCTTGAACACACAACCCCCATGTTAAGAGTTGCCCTGCTGACTGAACCAGTTGGGCACCATTAAATCTGAATTTTGGATAAATAAGTTGGTTTTTCATAAGTATATCCCAAATATCGCATGGTATATGCTTATACTTAAAAAATGATTCACTGTCAGGGCACCTGGGTGGCTCAGTTGGTTAAGCACCAGACTTTATCTTAGGTCATGCTCTCAAGGTTCATGGGTTCTAGCCCCACGTTGGGTCTGTGCTGACAGCTCAGCTTCAGCCTGCTTCAGATTCTGTCTTCCTCTCTCCACCCCTCCCCCACTTGCACGGTCTCTCTCTCTCTCTCTCTCTCTCTCTCACACACACACACACACAAATAAACATTTTTTAAAAATTTTACAAGAAAATGACTCACTGTCTGAACTTCTTGTGTAACTAGTCCTCCTATACTTTACCTGACACGAGTTCTCAAAGTGATGTCGGTAGTCAGGGTCCAAGGACCCAAAGAGGGGGAGCCCCACTAGAGTAGCCAGGAGTGTCCCTGGCTTCACACAGGATGGAAATCAAATGTGAGCGAGCAGGAAGTGAAAGCAGAGTTTACTGTAGACAAGATTTATTGTAGACAAGTTTACGGTACTCAAGATATGTGGACAGACATACGGACGTCTGGGAGACTAGGAAAGGAAAAGAGCAGAAGTCTTGGCTTCCCTTGGGGTCTGGGGTTTTTACTGGCAATTGTGGTCTGATGCACGTGTCCTCTTAGGCCACTGGGAACTGGTCAGACCAAGGACAGGGTCTAGGTGTCCTTCCTTAGTCAGGGAACCCCTGAAGCCAGGGGTCTTGGAGAATGTTTGAGGTCCCCAGCCGCCTCCAATGTTATCCAAAG
The DNA here is from genome assembly GCF_006229205.1 of Suricata suricatta. Classification (NCBI taxonomy): domain Eukaryota; kingdom Metazoa; phylum Chordata; class Mammalia; order Carnivora; family Herpestidae; genus Suricata; species Suricata suricatta. Next base: position 13,430,976 of record NC_043701.1, on the reverse strand, counting down.
ATTTCATTACCTCTTTGTCCCTTACAAGGAGTACATCTGCCATTTGCAGTACAGAGTATTTGCAGTCTGTAGGGGTACAGGCCCTACAAGAATAGAAGCTGGAAAAGCAAAAGGGGATAAAACCGTGCCTCCCCCCGACCCCCCCCAACGTGGGGTCTCTTTAGACTCAAAGCCTTTTTCACCTACCGCATCTACTTGGAGCCTCATAGCAGGTTTTTGCAGTGGGACAAGTACAGATTACTTTGCTTCTTTAGATCTGACAAGGTCAGGTAGAGACAGGCATGGACACCATGCAGGATTACACAGCCCTTGAGCTACCGGGCAGAGCTTAGGGCTTCAGGAATTTGAGCTCCCTCCCCTGCAGGTGCTGGAAGTCAGGTCCTGCCTTAAGGGTGCTTTTCATTTGAAAGGGAGACCACACCTGCAGACCAGACACAGTCCTGCTTGTCCCTCTGCGCTGAGTGCCACAAAGCTAAAGAGTAAGATACGCCTGTCATCCTGTCAGGAGACCTTGACCTGGGAGCCATGACCAACTTTAGTTGTACTCTGTGACACAAACTTTGAAAACATTAGTCAGGTCGTAATTACGGTGCTATTCTCTGTGCTATTTTAAAAAATCTATTTAAAAATTTAAGTAACAAGGGTGCCTGGGTGGCTCAGTTACACAACCAACTCTGGCTCAGGTCATGATTTCACGGTTTGTGGGGTCAGGCCCCACGTCAGGCCCTGTGCTGCTGACAGCTCAGAGCCTGGGGCCTGCTATGGAGTCTGTGCCTCCTTCTCTCTGCCCCTCCCTTGCTCACACTCTTCCCTCTCTCTCAAAAATAAACATTTTTAAAAAATCATAAATTTTAAGTAACCATTTCAGTAATGATTTGGTTGGTCACTGTATAGTCTATATTCTCAGGTCAATGGTTCCCTGCCTTTTTAAGTAACCTCTCCCACAATTTGCACATTATTTTGCAATAATCCTGTGCCAATTTCTGGTTTGCATAACAATTACGACGTAGTCACAAGACTCAAATATTTGTAAATGTAGGAAAAGGCAGGACAAAGATTCTCCTGGGCCAAATTCAGGCTCCTCTGAACTTCTCAACTAGGTCTCAAGTCTTGGACTCACATTCATCTCTGCCTTGGTGGTCTAATTTTAGCAAAAATCCTGCCAATGGGTTTGGCCAGAACCCTCCACCCTCCATATCTGATCAGGCTCCTCATCTTACACCATCCCTTGCGTTGAAAGGATTGCAACCACCACCATTTTGACCTCAAGACTGTAATTACTTACTGATTAAATTCTCCTTTCCAGCTTATCTCTTAAATCAGGCAAAGGACCCCGAGCACATAGCAAGATAAGAACTGCCCTGAGCCAGAAAGACCCCACCCACAATTGACCTCCCCCAAGACTGATGGACCCGACCAGAAGCCACTGACCTTTGTCCCATTTTCCTTATATAAGCCTAGAAGTGGGGCGCCTGGCTGGATCAGTGGGTAGAGCAGCCAACTCTTGATCTCAGGGTTGTGGGTTCAAACCCCACATTTGGGCATAGAGCCTACTTAAACAACCTGGTATCTTCAGCACTTTGGAGACTTGAAATGTCCACTGTCTTCGTGGTGTTGCGCTTACCGAAATAAATTACTTATTTTTGAGAGAGAGAAAGTACGAGCGGGAGAGGGCCAGAAAGAGGGAGATAGGATCTGAAGCAAGGTCTGTGCAGTGAGCGCAGAGCCGGATGCAGGGCTTGAACCCATGAACCGTGAGATCATGACCTGAACCGCAATCAAGAGTTGGCCACTAAACCAAATGAGCCACCCAGGTGCTGCCCCTTATTTAGTTTTCTTTAATGTTTCTTAGTTTCTGAGAGCACACACATGTGAGTGGGGCAAGGGCAGAGGGGGACCCGAAGAGAGAATCCGAAATGGGCTCTGTGTGGACACCAGGGAGCCTGATGTGGGTGGGGCTCCAACTCCTGAGATCATGGTGTGGGCTGAAGTCAGACACTAAACTGACCGAAGCATTCGGATGCCCCACTTTCTTTCTTGTTTCACCACTGACGTGGTTTAAGGTAGGGTTCAGACCCATTGGCCAAGAAAGAATTCTTGAGACGTTTTCAGTGCAAAGAGGGGTTTATATTAAAGCCCGGGACGGCAGTACCCAGGACCGGGGAGGGGTGGGTAGAAATAGCCTCACTGGGATGGTGAGGAGCCATGAATTACATATATACTTGGGAGCTGGCGGAAGAAAAGGAAAGACACAGGAAACTTCCAAAAGGATTTTCATATGCTAAAGAAGACTCAGGGAAGGGACCCTGGAGGCCTGGCTACCGTCAAGCTAGGGCTGTTTTTCCTGTAGCAAGGTCTCCTCTGCTTTGGATTGCCAGCGGCTGGTGGCCGCACTTGGTCTGCTTGGGGCCCCGGGGGCCAACTGCACTGGGCCGCCTAAACGGTGATCCCCCTGACTTGCCTTCAACCAGAGTCCGGTCAGGTCGGTTTAGCCAAAGCGCCCCTTATGCCTGATGCGGTTTCTTCAATTTTCCACCCAGCTCACCCCCGACCCGCTGGCCTTTTGCTCCTTGGCTGTAACCTGCCAGCTACTCAAGGAGTGTTTGCAGCGGGGCCCAATCTCTCCCCGCCCCCCGGGACGGCTCTCCTCACACACAAGTCAATCTTGCCATGCTTTACCTTTCACAAGTGCCAGGCACCGTTTTCCTTCGACAGAATGTTATTTTTCCGTCAACAGGTATAAAAAATGTCACCAGCTGGACCCCGAGACCTGGCCTTTACCGCGCACCTGCTTGTACAAACCTTTAAGACAAAACTCTCCTTGCAGACTTTTCCCTTAACACAGGCAAAGGAAACCCAAACCGCCCCCCGGTCCCCCGAGATGGCAATGGCCGGACAAAAGCTCCCACCTACCCAGACCACCCAAACCGTTTGAGCCAAACCTGACCCGCGCCTGCTGCGCAGACGGACAGCGGAGGGACCTCTGGAAAGAGCCACCATCACCTTTCCCTCAATAGAGTGCTAAAGTCTCCGCCCTGGGAGGAGCCTCAGCCTCATTTGCATAACACACGACGTTTGGTTAGGCGTGTTTCCTAAAGGCGTAGTTGCGACCCTCAGGGCCACCACTCCTTAGTAGGACAAGCCTTCCCTCCCTAAATATTTATCCCAACCCTAAGCCAAAAGAGCCCATTCACCCTCTCTCCAGGAGGCCCGGCTTTGGATGCCATTCCCCGAGAGCTCCTTTGCTGAAACACAAGTTTTCTTTGTGCGACAATTCAACCCAGTGTCGTTTCTGACTCACCAAGGAGTGAATTCACGTTGGCTGGGTTACCAAAAAATTCTATCTCCCATTCCATTCTCCAAACCTGCTGGCTCATCCCTCCGGCAGCCGACAACTGCTTTATTAATTTGTATATCCTTCCAGAGCTATCTTATCCATATTCAAATAAACGTCTAGGTTTTTCCCTCCTCTTGTAAGTAAAACTAGTGGCAGGCTATACACCTCCCCTCCTGCCCCCACCTAAAGAGCAATATATTTGGATCTCTTAACATAACAGAACCTAAAGGAAACCTCCGTTCTTTTCTAGGCTTGAATAGCTCTCTGCTATGTGGATGTACCCCCAACATTTCTATGGCCCTTTTCCCTTTTACGAATAACTGGTGTGCTTTCAGCCTTTTAGCATAATAAGCAGTGCTTGAATTGATTACATTTTATGTCGATTTTGCACATGGGAGATTAAGTCTGTAGGATGAACTAGGACTTGCACTAGCAGGTCAAAGAGTATGAGCATTAGCCAGATTTTATGAAAATGTCCCCCACACAGGCGGTTCCCCTATACAGTCCTCATGGGGGAAACAAAGGCAAATGAAAAGTTGGATTTCCTTACCGCCTACAGCCAACTGCCAAGTCCTTCAAACAGAGTGACTTTCCTCTGAGGGAAAAGACAATCTTAGCCCGACTCCCCAGGATCCTGTAAGTCTACTTGAACGTGTAAAACTTCCTCTGGAAACTTCCTTTATCTCTAGCCCCACAAGATCAATGTTGGCGACGTACTCCAAACTTACGGCCCCCTGATGTATAGTCTCATGACTAAGGTTTTATTAGACAGTAATAAATGACCTTTTCCTTTAAAAAAATTTTTTTAAATTTAATCTTGAGAGAGACAAAGCAGGAGTGGGGGAAGGACACAGAATCTGAAGCAGGCTCCAGGCTCTGAGCTGTCAGTCAGCACAGAGCCCGACGCGGGGCTCGAACCCACAAACCAGGAGATCATGACCTGGGCCGAAGTTGGACGCTCAACTAACTGAGCCACCCAGGCGCCCCATAAATGACCTTTTCCTAACAGCTAGCCCCTCAAGGTCCTGGAAACTTTGTTTCCAAAATTCCTCAGAGACTTAATGCCAACCTGAATGTATATAATCAGTCCCCTATCACACCCCCAGTGCAGCTCTTTCTGCCCACAGGTCCTGTCCCCATGCTTCAATAAAACCACCGTTTTACGGGGCGCCTGGGTGGCTCAATCAGTTAAGCATCCAACTTCCACTCAGGTCATCTCACGGTTCATGGGTTTGAGCCCTGCATCAGGCTCTGTGCTGACCACTAGCTCAGCCTGGAGCTTGTCTTCAGATCCTGTGACTCGTCTCTCTGACCCTCCCCTGCTCACACGGTCTCTCTCTCTCAAAAATAAATAAAAACATTAAAAAAAAAATTTTAAACACCATTTTGCAAGCAAATAAAGTTAATAAACAACCACCATTCCCCCACTAGAATTTTTTTTAATTAAATTAAAATTTGGAAGAATTTTCTTCGCTGTGGGCTCTGAACCCCAACAATTCAAATCACATCAGCCCCACCAGCAAGCAATGTGTACGGAATAACTTTACACCCTCACCAATCCCACAAACCACCAAATTTTTGGGTATTTGCCACGTCAACGTAGCTTTTTTTTTTAGATTTTAAGTAATCTCTACACCCAACATGGGGCTCAAACTTACAACCCCGAGATCGAGTCACATGTTCTTCCAACTGAGCCAGCTGGGCCCCCCTGATGTCTAATTTTTAAAACCCCCGTATTTTTATTTTTAACATCAAACATTTTGGAAGGATTCTCCGACTTCCATCGGCACACAAGGCTTGCAGCTCTTTATCCTCGGCATTTAGGTCAATGCCTGGGTCAGATTAGGGGCTCAAAATATTTGTCCAAGAAAACAAATGGATAGATAAACCAATGAAGGATGCAGGCACGGAGCAAATTTAGAAGTGCGGGACCTTACCTTGGCTCCAAGTTCTCCTTCCAGCTTTGTCGGGACTGGAACCGAAGTCTTAGGAAAAGAAGTAAAGGAAACTTGGAGATAACTCAGCACCTCTTTAAACGGCAATCAGCCCTCTCATTCCTAAAAGCCTCCGCGCCAACCAACAGGAGTAGGTTGCTGGAGGGCATTCTCTTAGGGAGGGGCAAAAAGTGCTAATAGGCTTCCAGCTTGCTCGCTCGCTGTTGCTACCGGTGTGAGCTGAAAACAATGGATAAATCTCCAAAAGAACCGAATCCTTCTGGGGCCTCCTGTGAGTAGGAAAAGGATCAACTTGATTCTAGAAAAGGGCTCCTAGTAACCATTTAATAAAGCAAGACATTATAGTTAGAAAAATCTCGTCTGCTTTCTTGATTTTGTGGGTGCATGGGGGGGGGGGGGGAAAGCGGTTAGAAGTTGCAAATGAAACAATACCTAAGGTCTGAGACCGCAGAGGGCCGCCAAATCACCATGGAAATTACCCATTTCAGACCTCTCGAGTCCCCACTGAGAAGTAGACGCTGAGAAGGAGTTTGAGAATTCCCCCAGTCCTATTTGGTGAACATGCCGGGTTTTGTCTTTTGTGTTTGTAAGAAAAAGCCTCTTCCAGATACAGCCTACAGGCCCCATAGTCTTAGGGGATGATGGAATCAGCGAATGCACTCATTTATTCATTCACTTACAAGGGCTCATCAGGGAAGTCTTTTCTAAGATGATATTTGAACAGAGACCTAAAGGACAAGAAAGGGTAAGCGATGTAAAAATCTCTAGGTCACGGGGATCACCAGGGGCAGCTTTGTCGGGGGGCTGCTGAGGGCAGTGGCTAGAGCCCCGAGCTCCAGGCTGAGTGGTCGGAGATGAGAGAGCATAAAGCAAGCCGATACCCCCCCAAACACCCCCCACCCCCATCCCCAGGTGGGATAAGTGTGACATTCTTCAGGCACTCCCGGTGGCCCAAGAACAAAGGACAGAGGAAAACAAATGGTTAACTGATAGTTACTCGGGACCGGAGTCTCCTCCAGTTTACAAAGGTCTTAGTAAATAACCAGAAAAAGGCAATCTTACCAATAGCCTAATCCCCAAAAACCTGTAGACTCCGTTTCCTGGAGCCGCAACAGTACCCTTCCCTCCATAGTGATGAGGGGGACAAAGGCAAGAAGGAAATGACAGGTGAAATTAAATTTCCTTACCACCTGCAGCCCATTGACAAATGCTTGAGGCCGGCAGAGTAAAACATTCCTCCAGGAACTCCCTACTGTCTTATTGTTAACGCTTTGCTAGAGAAAAAAATGACCTCAGCTTGACAATAGCTAGGCCTCCGGTCTCTTAGGAGTCCTCTTTAGCATATGAAAGTCTTTCCGGAGGCCCCTCGTCGGCCTTTACCTCCCCCAACTCCGGAGCACGCTGCTAGTCAGTCTCCACCACCCCTGCACAGCTTTTTCTGTCCTGTGCCCTGTCCCCTTGCTTTAGGAAAATCACCTTTTTGCACCAAAGACATCTTGACCATTTCAGAGCCCTTAGCCCCGGACCCCACACCACTCCAAAACCACATGAGAAGGGCAGGCAGGCTGGAGAGCAATGGGGGCAAATGGGCGCCAGTGCCCCAGTGAACCCATTCCTCCCCACCCTCAGGTCACAGCATCCCTCTGTGGCCGGGCTCTGGGGGTCCCAAACAGACCAGGCTCGTCCCATCGCCGCTGATGAAATCCAAAGGCCTGTGGTGGTGACACAAGAAAGGATTTTATTTCAGTGAGGCCGATATCAGGAAGACAGCAGACTAGTGTCTCAAAGACTGTCTCCAAAGTGCTGAAAATACTTCCAGGTTTGTGTAAGGAAAAAGTGGGACACAGGTTCGGTATATGCAGGTGGGCCAGGCGGGTCCCGTCCGTCTGGGTCTCGGGGGAGGGTGGTCGTGGGTGGGGTCTTGCTGGCTCAGGGCAGTTCTCGCTGGAGGGGTAGTTTCGGTTCTCAGCAGGGGAGGCTTTGCCCGGCAGGGTCCTTTGCCTGAGATAAGAGATGAGCTGGAAAGAATTTAATCAGTAAGGAAGTAGGGACAGGTCAAAATGGAGGTGGTTGAGAGGCGCCTGGGGGTCTCGGTTAAACGTCCAACTCTAGATTTAGACTCGGGTCACAATCTCCCGGTTTGTGGGTTTGAGCCCCACTGACAGTGCGGGCCTCCTTGGGAATCTCTCTCTCTCCCCCTCTCTCAAAATAAATAAGCTTATAAAAAAAGAAAAAAAATGGAGTTGCTTTAAGTCCTCATTTACTTGGAGTATTGGGTAGGTGTGACTCTACCAAGTGGAGATTATCAAACCCAGTGAGACCATGTGGACAGGTCGGGATGGCGACTGGAAGGGAGGAGGCAAGGGGTGCTGTGGGGGAGGAGTTGGGGAGGTGCGGCAACCACACTATGATGGCAGCAAAACGAATTGTGTCTTTCCACAGTCAGCTTTATTCAGTCACAAAGCAAGGTTAACATAATTATGAAGCAAGTTCAGGATTGTAAACTCAATGGGCTTTCACTAGATTCCTTGGCTTCAAGCACGACACACAAAGCACAGTGCAAAGTCACACGACAGGTGCCTGGGTGGCTCCATCGGCTGAGAGTCCCACTTGATTTCTCCTCTGGTCATGATCTCATGATTCATGGGTTCGAGCCCTGCGTCGGGCTCCGGTGCTGTCAGCACAGAGCCTGCTTGGGATTCTTTGTCTACCTCCCTCTTTGCCCTTCCCCCGCTCTCTCTGAAAATGGATAAGTAAACTTAAAAAAAAAAGTCATACAATAAACAAGATACAATGATGGGTATGAAATTAATGAACCAAACTCAAGGTCAGTTCATGAGCGTGCTGTTGAGATGTGGCTTGGTCTGGTCCACGTGAACTCAGCGCTCACTGCGTATTTTGTTCAAGCAGTGGAGGACCAGAGGATCACTACTGTGTTTAGAGGTCAAGGGGACAGAGTCTGTGGTGGCAGCTGCCTTGGCCATGTGGTCAGACGTGAAAGGGTCAGTGTCCCAGGAGCCTGACAGCTTGCTGCAGAAACCTCCCTTTTTAAAGGGGTTTGCTGGATCTTTAGCCTTCCCGGCCTCTTCTGGTTCTAGTGGTTATCAGTTCTCAATGCTTCCAGGCTCTCTCGGTTTTGCTGGTTATCAGTTCTGGATGCCACCAGTACGTTCTGGTTCTAATGATATGTATTCTTGGCTCATCGCCCTTGGCTGCCTTCCAGATTCATTATGTCACTCACTGCTTGGCATGAGTCACTGCTTGACATGAGGAACTCCATCTTGCTCTCTCCTGGGCAACAGAGACCCTTCTTCACCCTTGGATAATCACAGATGCAGAGTGTCTATTCAGCTTTCTGTCTGCTTCTGCTCCTGGCTTCATATTTATCAGAGAGCTTTGATCCGAAGGATTACAGCTGTGCATTCTGGATTTGGTAGGTATTATGGAGGAAGAAGAAAAAAACTTTTACTCCTATATTCTTAGGTTCAGTAACTGGGGCTTGTGAATTAAATTGACAAAAGCCCTTAATAGGAGAAGGGTTTATTTCATAAATGTAAGATTTATTATTTTTTTTAATGTTTTATTTATTTTTGGTACAGAGACAGACAGAGCACAAGAGTGGGAGGGGCAGAGAGAGAAGGAGACACAGAACCGGAAGCAGGCTCCAGGCTCTGAGCTAGCTCTCAGCACAGAACCTGATGCGGGGCTCGAACCCATGAACATGAGATCTGACCTGAGCTGAAGTCGGAGGCTCAACTGACAGAGCCACCCAGGTGCCCGTCTTAAGTGTAAGATTTAACAGATGGAGGCAGAGACAAGAGGAAAGAGGGAGACCAAGTTATGGAGCCAAGAAAACCTTTATTTGGGGTCTGCAGTCCCTGGACGAGGTTCCGTGACTCGAGCAGGGGTTGAGTCAGGGAAGTCCCACCTGGTTTGGGAGGGGTGGGGTTTTTTATGGGTGAGGGGGTTCCAGGTTGGTCTTGGGGGGCAGATTACCAAGTAAGGGCATTTTAGGGTCAAGGCTGGATGGAATAGGTTGCCTCCTTCCTCAGGGTGGGGGAAAACTGGAGATTCATGATTGGCTGTTTTCAAATGGCGCAGGACATTCCAGGTCTGCAGGTGGGGGTGGAGGTCATCGGTGCACGGTGTTTTCCTCTGACCCACAGCGAAATGGCTGCTCCGTCGCCATCCCAAGGTGACTCCCAAGGTGACTCTTACATTAAGCATAAGAGGAGCCAACAAAAGAAGTAGCTGGCTCTCAGAGCACCTGGTTGGCTCAGTCAGAAAAGCATGTGACTCTTGATCTGGGGTTGGTAAATTTGGGCCCCACATTGGGTGTAGAGTTTACTAAAAATAAATAAATAAGCTTAAAAAAAGAAGTAGCTGGCTCTTTAAATGGTTAAAGTTAAAGGCTTATATATCTAACTTAGTAAGGACGAGGGAAGGAGGAGAAAGATTTTTCTTTGGGAAAAACCAATAAGCTTCTTTAGAAAGACAAATGGGTTTTGGGAACAGATGAGAGATAAGAAAGTTTGTGATAATGTTTATCTATACAGGTGCACATAGTTTTTCTGTCCTTGAAGGGCCATAAAGGGGATGTATGGCAGCCTCATTTCCAGGAAGTTGTTGCTTTTAGTCAGTAGAAGAAGCACTGAAAGGCTTCTTCTTCATCTGTTGAATCCCAAATGTCTTCATCTTAAAATAATCTTTATATCAACTCTGGGGTTCTGAGTGGGTCCCCACATCCTTGACATACATCTTCCAGCATCTGTACCTTGTCCCCAAACTAAAACTGCATAGGTAATTGATGGAGGACACAATGCTCTTGGATAAGAAAGCTGGGCGGAGAATCCTTGCATTTATATGTCCTAATAGGGCTGGGAGCTGAGCTGCCAGAACCCTCCGGCAAAGAGCAGTACCAACCACCTGCCCCTCAGCCTGCAGGGGGCCTCCCCCAAGTCAGCCCACCTCAGCCCGGTGCCCACAGCACCTGCTGCTTCCCTCAGCGCTGGCCCAGCTCCCAGAGTCCCAGTTCCCCATTTTAGGCACCACCAGCAAGGCCCAGAGGCTGCCCATGCCTTCCCTGCCCCCCTCTCTCTGCACAACATCCCTGTGCCCAAGTTCTGGTCTTTTCCCTGCTAAAATCCACCTCCAGTTTGTCTACTTTCCTCACCACCGACGCTACCCTAAGCCAAGGCACTGCTACTTCTTGCTGGCCTCTTTCAGTGGCCTCGTAATAGGTCCATGGGCACCCACTCTCATCCTTCCCTTCCATGCCCGGCACTGATGCCCGTGATCTTCCCAGTCTTGGGAGGCCTGTGTCAGGGGCACCTGCCTGGCTTAGTCACTGAAAGCCTCTGGCTCTTGATCTCGGGGTTGTGAGTCTGAGCCCATGTTGGGTGTAGAGATTTCTTAAAAATAAAATCTTGAAGAAAAAAATAAAGATGCTTATGTCATTCTCTTGCTTAAAACTTTTCATAGTTTTGAGTTACTTTTCATTTAAAAATTTAAGGGGCTCCTGGGAGACTCAGTCGTCTGAGTGACCAACTTCAGGTCATGATCTTGCAGTTCACAAGTTCAGGCTCTGCGTGCTAACAACTCAGAGCCTGTGTCTCCCTCCCTCTCTCTCTCTCTCTCTTTCTCTCTCTCTCTCTGCCCATCCTCCACTCACACTCTGTCTCTCTCTCAAAAATAATTTAAAAAATTTTTTAATTTAGGATAAAATTTTTATTAATATGATCTACAGAGCCTTGTTTGGACAGAATTGTAGGCCCCTCCCCAATTCACATGTTGAAGCCATAACTCAGCACCTCAGAATGTGGCTGTGTTTGGAGAAAGAGCCTTTAAAGAGGTAATTAGGATTAAACGAGGTCTTTGGGGTGACCCTGTAATCCAGTGTGACTGGTCTCCTTACCTGAAGAGGAGCTTAGGACACAGACATGCACAGAGGAAAGGTTTAGTGAAGACACAGAGGAAAGGCAGCCATCTTTAAGACAAGCCAAGGAGAGAGGCCTCAGAAGAAACCGTTCCTTGGCCTTCAGCTTCCGGAGCCACAAGATTGGCCTTCAGCTTCCGGAGCCATGAGATTGGCCTTCAGCTTCCCAAGCCATGAGACAAGACATGTCTATGAAGTCACCTAGTATGCCGCACTTTGTCACGGCCACACCAGCAAACTAACACAACTGATACTTACCCCTCCAGCTCCAGGTCTCTGTAAAGCCCCCTTTTCTCCGTTTCTAGAACTTGCTTTGCTCCCTCCCACTAGGTGGCTTTCCCAAGCCATTTCCAACCTTGTCTCCTGTATGCATTCCCCCTACATAAGCCAAAGACATATCGCGTTCTCACCATCCCTTGTAGCAAAAGACAGCTGTGTGGTTGGCTCTGGCCAATGCGCTGTGAGAGCAGGCTGCTGGAAGCTTCTGGGAAGGGTCTCCTGGATTTTGCTTCCACTCCGTCCTCCTGCTTCCTGCCTTTGAAAACCACCTTCTTCTCTGGAGCTGGGGTGATAAAAGGACAAGCCTGAAAACAAGACCTAATGCATGAAGACGCAACGTGGAGGGCAGCAAGAGCCCGGCTCCTTAAAGACAGTGTGGAGTGGGGTTCCGGGGTGGCTCAGTCTGCTGAGCAAACGACTTTGGCTTTGGTCATGGTCTCACGTTTTGTGAGTTGGAGCCCCGCGTCCGGCTCACTGCTGTCATCACGGAGCCCGCTTCGGATACTCTGTCCCCCTCTCTCTACCCCTTTCCCCTGCTTGTGGTCTCTCTCTCAAAGATAAATAAAACATACATCCGTAAGATGGTTTGGAGCAATTGGACCAGTGCCCACAGCCACCCCCCCACACTTCTGTGTGAGGAAATAAACTCCATTGGTTTAAGCCACCAGTTGTCAGATTTTGTGTTTCTTGGAGCCAAAAGCATTTCTAACCAATATATGATTCAAGGCTTTGCACATGCTATTCCCTCTTTCTAAAATGCTATTTCCTGTTCTCCTCAACCTTCAGATCTCAGACGAGTGCCACTTTCTTGAGGAAGCGTTCCCTACCCTCCTAACCAAGTCCAACCCCCTGTGATCCACTCTCACAATCCAGTCTGCCCGCATAACGCCTCTCCGTTTGCTTGTGCAGGATGATTTGAATGTCTTTCTCACCTCCTCCATGAGCTCTCAAGATCAGGGATCATATGTATGCTTGTTCACTGTTGCAGCTCCAATGTCGATCACACTGGATACGTGCAGAATGAGTGAGCAAATGAACTAACATCCAGCAAGCCCAATGTCAAGGGTATGCGTTCATTCAAACTCGAATAGTGTTTGGCACATCACCGCAGTTCCATAAATACACGTCTAATGAGTAAACGAACGGATGGATGGGTGGGGGTGCAAAGATGAAAAGAAACAGCGCTTGACTTAGAGGAGCTTGGAACGGAAGAGGACAAGGCGAGGCAGTCCCCAAAGTGGAGCACTTTATTGGGGAATATACGATGTAGAGCCGTCTGTAGGGAGCAGTCAGAACTCAGAGAAGCAGCCTTTAAATTGGGCTGATTAGAAGAGAAGGTAGGAGCCGGGAAGGTGCAACAGGAGTTGAGTTGCAAGTGAGCTGAGGCAGCACTTATGTCCTCGGTGCGGACTGCAGAAGCGGGGGCACCAAGCTGAGGGACAGGATGGTGCGGGAGGGAAGCTCTGAGCAGCTCTGTGTTTCGTGCTGGAACATAAAGTCCTGGGCAGGAAAGAGCAGCTTGCAGCCCCCTGGGGGTGGGGGTGGGGGGGCCGGGAGGACTTGGACTTGGTCCAGCCTGTAATGGGGAGCCCTGGAAGGTTTTGGGCAGGTGCCTGGCAGGCTTGGTCAGATCACATTCTAGCAGTGGAAGAAAGATAGCTCTGTGTCCTGAAGCTGCCAGCCTTTGCCATTGTGATCAGCCTCCTCCCTGGGATGCGTCCAAGTGCAGGCAAGGTTTCTACAAACAGGTTCTTCTGAAAAACAAATCAACCTTGTTAACCGAGTCAAGTAAGCAGGTTCAGACCATTCACCTGGGACTTTGGCACCTGCCCTGTAGACTCTCCACCCTAGCCAGATCATAATACTGGGCGTCTTTATTTATTTTGGTTTCATGTTCTTTTAAGCTTATGTATTTATTTGAGAGAGAGAGAATCCCAAACAGGCTCCATGCTGACAGTGCAGAGCCCAATGTGAGGCTTGAACCCACCAACCTCGAGATCATGACCTGAGCCAAAACCAAGAGTCAGATGCTCAACTGAGCCACCCAGGTGCCCCAATACTGGGTGTCTTTAAAATCCATGGGGACCACCCCGACTTCTTCCACACCTTCATCCTCAGTGCCCTTCCCCATCCTTCTTTTCCTCCCTTCCTTTCCTTCCCTCCCTCCTTCCTTCCCTCTCTCCCTTTCTTTCCTTCCTTCCTTCTTTTCTCTCTCTCTCCCTCCCTCTCTTTCCTTCCTACCTCCCCTTCCTCCCTGACTCCCTCCCTCCCTCCCTTCTCTTCTTTCTTTCTTTGCCCCAGATGCCTAGGCCTCTTCAGCCACTACACTCACTTTACCTCCATTCGTTGGTCTGCAGCCCAGCCTCTGACCACAGCCCACATCTCCTCTCTACACTCTACACCATCTAGTAGCGCTTTCAGGGACAACCGATCTTGTGAGCCCAGGACCCCCAAGAAATGCAATATGTTGTAAAATCTTTCTTGGTCACCAGATCCTCCCCTAAATCCATGACTTTAAATAGGAAGCTGGCTGATTCCACTTGATCAGAATCCGGCGGTGGGGGTTCTGCTTCAGCACTACATTTGAAGCATAAAAATGTATGGTGTGACCTCAATGTCCATTGACAGATAAATGGATAAACAAAACGTGGTATGTGCATATGATGGAATGAATATTATCCAGTCTTAAAATGGAATGAAATTCCAGGTTCCAGCATGGATGAACCTTAAGAACATCATGCTAAGGACAAATACTGCATGATTCCACTTACATGAGGAACCTACACTAGTCATGTTCCCAGAGACAGAGATCAGACTGGAGCTTGTTTGGGGTAAGGGAGGACAGGCAGTGCTGTTTAATGGCCGCAGAGTTTCATAGTCAGTTACATTTCCACTTCGGCTCAGGTCACAATCTCACAGTTCATGAGTTTGAGCCCCACGTAGGGCTCTCTGCTGTCAGCATGGAGCCTGCTTCATATCTTCTGGCCTGTTCTCTCTCTGCCCTTTCCCTGCTCCTTCTCTAAATAAATAAATAAATAAATAAATAAATAAATAAATAACAAATTTTTTTAATGGGTATAGAGTTTCAGTTGGGGATGGTGAGAAGGTTCTGGAGACGGATGGCAGTGATGGTTGCACAATAATGTGAATATACTTAAGACAGCTAACTGTGCACTTTGACATGGCTAAGATGGTAAATTTGATGTTTATATATACTTCAACACAATTAAAAAAATTTTTTTTAAGATTTTATTTTTCCGGGGCGCCTGGGTGGCTCAGCCAGTTAAGATTTTATTTTTAAGGGGTGTTTGGGCGGCTCAGTTGGTTAAGACTCCAACTTCAGCGCAGGTTATGATCCATAGTTTGTGAGTTTGAGCCCCACATCGGGCTCTCTGCCATCAGCTCAGAGCCTGCTTCAGATCCTTTGTCCCCCTCTCTCTACCCCTCCCCTGCCTGCTCTCTCTCTCTCAAAAATAAGTAAACATTAAAAAAAATATTTTATTTTTAAGTAATCTCTCCACTCTGGGCACCTGGGTCACTCAGTCGATTAAGCGTCTGACTTTGGCTCAGGTCATAATCTCGAGGTTCATGAGTTCGAGTCCCATGTTGGACTCTGTGCTGTCAACTCAGAGCCTGGAACCTGCTTGGATTCCATGTCTCCCTCTCTCTGCCCCTTTCCCGCTCACACCCTGCATCTCTCTCTCAAAAATAAATAAATAGGGGGACCTGGGTGGCTCAGTCGTCTGACTTCTGCTCAGGTCATGATCTCACAGTTCTTGGGTTCGAGCCCCGTGTTGGGCTCTGTGCTGACAGCTAGCTCGGAACCTGGAGCCTGCTTCGGATTCCATGTCTCCCTCTCTCTCTGACCCTCCCCTGCTCATGCTGTCTGTCTCTGTCTCTCAAAAATAAATAAAAGATAACACAAAAAAAATTTTTTTTAAAAACCATAAACTTAAAAAATTGTTTTTGGGGCACCTGGGTGGCTCAGTCAGTGAAGCAGCTGACTTCGCTCATGATCTCACAGTTTGTGGGTTTGAGCCTTGTGTCAAGCTCTGTGTTGACAGCTCAGGGCCTGGAGCCTGTTTCGGATTCTGTGTGTCCTCTCTCTGCCCTTCCCCTGCTCACATTCTGTCTCTCTGTCTCTCAAAAATAAATAAACATTAAAAATTAAAAAAAATTTTTTGAGTAATCTCTCCACCCAACATGGGGCTTGAACCTGCAACCCTGAGATCAAGTATCACATGCTCCACCAGCTGAGCCAGCCAGGTGCTCCTAGAAAACGTTCTAATATGAATGCATTTAGGAGCATGTGGTACGCAGATGAGGCACACGTGGTTGAGTGTGTTCTCTGCAGAGCCCCGCATGAACTGCACCAGGGCCCCGTGTGCTGTCAGAGGCAGCTGTCCCTGGGAGAGGGCGCGCAGCTGGAGGTGTGGGAGCTAGAAACAGCTGGCAGGACGAGCCGGGGCGCAGCCTGACTTTAAGATCAGCTCAGCTCTCAGCTGCCTGGGAGATACAGGGGCTAATGCTCACTCTTTGTCTCCTCCCTCTTCACCCACCAGCTGTCCCTGGCTTATTCAGCTGAAGGCCCCAGGATCCCGCCCCAACCGGTCTTGGAGGCCACACTTCCTAGGTGCGGCCCCAGGTACTCCGGGAATCTGTCAAGTCTGGGGTCAGGAGGGACCTCTTCTCCTATTTTACAGATGGGGAAAGGGAAGAGCAGCAGGTGAGGACACATTCCCCAAGTTCCACAGCAAGGCGGAGGCAGGGCTGGGCCACGAGGCTGCAGGCCCCGTGATCTCAGAGCTTCACCGCCCCTTTGATGCCGGAGCCTCCATGGGAGACTACACCCTAGAAGAGTGGCTGAAATAAATTGTTCCTCCCCTAAGCAAGGCCAGGACATTCCCAGTTTGCCAGGGAGACATGAACTTGCTGGGCTTCGCACACATCTCACAGGGGGAGGTGGGAAGATGATGTTTTCTTCTCTCTCTCTTTTTTATTTTTTATTGAATGGATTTATTTATTATTAAAAATTTTTTTTAATGTTTATTTTTGAGAGAGAGAGACAGAGCATGAGAGGGGGAGGGGCAGAGAGAGAGGGGGACACAGAATCGGAAGCGGGCTCCAGGCTCCAAGCTATAAGCACAGAGCCAGATGCGGGGCTCGAACCCACAGACTGTGAGATCATGACCTGAGTTGAAGTTGGACACCCAACCAACTGAGCCACCCAGGCGCCCCTTTATTTATTTGTTTTAATTTTTTAATGTTTATTTATTTTTGAGAGGGAGAGACAGACTGTGAGCAGGGGAGGGGCAGAGAGAGAGGGAGACGCAGAATCCGAAGCAGGCTCCAGACTCTGAGCTGTCAGCACAGAGCTCGACGCTGGGCCCGAACCCACAGATGGCAAGCTCATGACCGAGCCACCCAGCCGCCCCTCAGATGCCCCAACATTTAAAAAAAAATGTACCATTGTAACTTTTTAAACTATATAGCTCAGTGGCATTGAGAGCATTCATATTGCTATCCAGCCCAATATTTTGGGTTTTTCTTCTGAAAGCCCAATATTTTGATGTGGCTAGAAAGCACCAGATGGAGACGGTTCTGCCTGGTGGAGTGTGACCCTTACCCCACTGCCTCCCACCCAAAGCAAATGCCAGATTTCAAGGTATGTGGCAGCTTTTGGCTTCACTCTGCCTCCACAGCACCATCTCCTCACTCAGCAGGGGCCTGACTGGGCTCCAAGGGCCACCTGGCTGCTCAGAGCCAAGGACGTGGGGCCAATGAGGGGACCCCAAGCTGTCGGGCACGGCCCTGACCCCCCTCACCCTGAGCCACCCTAGGGGCTGACCCCTGCTCGGATGCAGGCTGTCCCGGGACTGGATAAGGCGAGGCAGTGAGGTCAGAAGAGCGACCTAGGCCCCGAGACCCAAGCTCAACTCCAGGCACTGGGGCTCTGTTCTGCTCAGAACCCCCTGGATGAGCCCCTTCGCACCTGTCAGAGAGGGGGAGGGGCAAGTCAGCAGGAATCTGGAGTTCTCTGCGGGGAAAGAGCACCCAGTGGGTGCTCTGCCAGAGGGGGTAATGGAATGAGTTCTGTTGTAGAAAGAACAGCCCGTCGTGAGGCTCGGGGGCAGGACTTAACTGTATGCTCCTAGGGTGACAGCTGGGGTGGGTGGTAGGCAGAGGAGAGGAAGACAGGCAGGGCGGCTGGCCGAGGCGCCTGGGGCTGAGCAAAGGTGAGGCTGTTTGCTTTTTGACCCAGTGAAGCTGGCACCAGGCCTCTGTGAATTGTAACCAAAAAGGAGTCAGAGGCTGGCAGTTGCGCCCCGCCCGGGATCTGGGTGAGGGTGAGGTGTGGCCCCCAGAGGAGCCAGGGAGTGAAGTTAATTGGCCTTGACAGGTGCCAGCCGTTCAATGGCCCTTCTCACATGCCCTTTGCTTCCCTTTCTCACCTTTGCTCAGGCCAGAATCTCGCCCTCCTCCTCTGCCTGTTTCAGTCTCAGCTCACATCAACTCCCTGTGAGGTCTGACCCCCGCTGGCACCGCCACACACACCCACCTTGCCCTCCTACAGCCATCTCTCCTCCAGGATTTTCCCGTGCCTCGCATGTCCTGTCCTGGGTCTGCTTTCCAGCCTACACGAGGTAAGAGAGTAATGGGACTCTCTTACCCATTCAAAACCGAATGTAATTCAAAAACCGAATTCACCAGCTTTGGTATCTCATATGAGTGTGGGTAGCTCCTTGCAAACTCATACCCATTTCATTGATGTTTTTATTTTGCAGAGCATTTTAGGAGCTCTTAGGAAATGCTGAAATTAGGACATGCATGTAAAAGTCTTATTTCCAAAACTTAGCCCTAAGATCACTCTCTGTCAGCGAAACATAAAGGAGAATTTGCTTATAAGGGAGGAGATCAGGCACCCGAGGAAGTGAGTCACCTAAGACAGAGTCCTGTAAGTGTCTGTAGACATTTGGCGAACTCCTGGCCAATCAAGGTTCTAGGGCTTAAGCATCAGATCGGTTAAGGGAGGTCCCAGGAATCTGCATTTCAAATTTATATTCCAGATAAATCTGATGGAGGGGGTGCCAGTCCCTGCTGAGAAACAGGGGTCCTCTCTGAGGGGCATGGCTAGAAGGTGGTGGGTATGGCTAAGCAAGACGGAACCTGTCCAAAGAAAGGAAGGGAACACTGAAAGGTGGGGGGTGCCCTCACACATTGTGGGTGGGAATGAAAACCAGTGCAGCCACTGTGGAAAATAGTTTGGTGGTTCCTCCAAAATTTTTTTTAATATATAATCTCTACACCCAATGTGGGGCTCGAACTCACAACTCCAAGATCAAGAGTTGCATGCCTTGCCAAGTGACCCAGCCAGGCACCCCTGTCCAAATATAAATGTAGAAAATTTTGTATGACCCACAATCCCACTCCTAGGTGTATCTACTCAAAGAAGTTGAAAACAGGTTATTTAAATAAATACATGCACACACATTTGTAGCAGTACTAGTCACAACAGCCTCTTAAGAGGTGACAGTAAACCCAATATCCACTGATGGAAGAAGGAAGAAATAGAATGTGGTCTCTCCACGGATACGTATCATTCAGCCCTAAAATGGAATGAAGGGGCACCTGGGTGACTCAGTCAGTTAAGCCCACGACTTCGGCTCAGGTCAGATCTCACGTTTGTGGGTTCGAGCCCCGCATCAGGCTCTGTGCTGACAGCTAGCTCAGAGCCTGGAGCCTGCTTCAGATTCTGTGTCTCCTTCTCTCTCTGCCCCAACCCTCCCTCATGCTCTGTCTCTCTCTGTATCAAAAATAAAACATTAAGAAAATAAATTTAAAACGGAATAAAGTTCTCATATGTGCTGGAGCGTGGATGAACCTTGAAAACATTATACTGAGTGAAAGCGGCCAGACACAGAAGATGACATGATGTGATCCCATTTTTTAAAAAATACCCAGAATAGATGAATCCATAGAAAGAGCAAGAAGATCCATGGTTGCTAGGGGGATGGGAGAGGAGGAATGGGGGTTTAATGGATACACGAATTTCTTCTTTGGGTGATGCAAATGGTTTGGGTTGTTGCTAATGTTGTAAGTGTACCAAATGCTACTACCCTTTTCACTTTAAAATGATTAATTTTAGGGGCTCTGGGGTGGCTCAGTCTGGGGTGGTCAAGCATCTGACTTTGGCTCAGGTCATGATCTCATGGTTCCTGAGTTTGAGTCCCGCATCGGCCCCTCTGCTCTTAGCACAAAGCCCGCTTCAGATCCTCTGTCCCCCTCTCTGTCTGCCCCTCCCTTGCTCATTGTCTCTTTCTCGCCCTCAAAATAAATAAACTTTAAACAAAAAAAAGATTAATTTTATGTTCTGTGACTTTCACCCCAATATAATAAAAAGGTGGGGAGATAAATGGGGGGAGTGGGTACGAAGGAGACTGTCAGGATCAAGGAGGCAGGATGACCCAGCACCGCCTGGGGGAAATGGACGATGTGAACAGAAAGGCAGTAATGGAGGGCTTGAAAACACATGCACACCCTTCATGGAAAATGGATGTTTTTTCTTGGCATTGGAGGACTTGGTTTCTTGGACAGATGCTCTGTGTGAGGTACGGCACGGAGGCTGAGTGGCGGTGATCTGGGCTAGTCCACCCAGGTCTTCTAGCCACGCTTGGTTTCTGAACCCAAACAGTGTCCTGCATCCACACTCTGCCCTAAACTGTGAGCTGGGGTGACAGCTCCGCTTGGTTTCCTTTGCCTCTGACCCTCCCCAGCCTCATCTACCACGCTGCAACTTTGCAGTTGATTTAGTGTGAACGTAAGCAGGGTTGGACCGGAGGGATGCCGGGAAGGCGGGCAGGAGGGCTCTCCGGGGTCTGCCCATGTTCTCTCCTTGACCTGAGTGCTGGTTAAATGGATGTGGTCCTTTGCAAAGGTTTGCTGTGCTATATACTCACGATCAGAGGACTTTTCTGTATGTATATTTTACGTCAGGCAAAAATGAAAATGAATAGAAGGCAATATACTGAGGTACTCATACAAAGATGCTTTTCTCCATGCTCTTTAGGATATTAAAAACTGGAACCACCCTGCATGCAGAAAGGTAGAGGATTGGTAAATAACTTTTAGAACACCTATAAAACAGAGTGTTACACAATCATGAGAAATGTTGACAAAGATGTGTATTTATTCACTTGGAGGTGTTAAGTAAACAATATAATATGAAATAAGTTAGAAGAGAAGGTATATTCCAAAATATTAAAAGTGATCATCTCTGGGCAGAATACTGGTATTAATAAAATAAACTAATCTGAAAAACTTGTTAGGTCCACATTCCTGAGCCCCCAGGACTCAAGAGACACCCATTCAGTCTCCCCCCTCAGCCCCAACACGGGTACCCACCCCGTTAACTGATGTACAGACTGGTTCCTACCATTCCGGGGGGTCTTGGACCCCTCTGAGAATCTGATATAAACCATGGCTCCTGTCTCCTAAAAAACGGACGGGCACACCAACGCTTGGATACAGCCTGCAGGTGCGAGAGGGTCGTCCGTGACTCTAGCTAAGACTCTAATGGAGAATGCCAGGTCAACCTCTCCTTCATTTTCCTTCTTGTTCTTTTTTTTTTTTTTCCTTAGAAGACCCCTTGCTCCCAACTCCCTAAAGGTGAGAACCTCTGCCGAGTGGCACAAGGTCAGACGATACCAAGGTCATCACATTACCAAGGTCAGACTGTGGGTGCCGTCGGAGGGATCCACCAGTGGGAGACAGAGGAAGCGGGCCGGCCACGGCGGTGGCCCTGAGGCCTGCTGGAGGACTTGCCCCTGCTGCCCCCATTCCCTTCCTGTGTCCCGCCGGTGGCCCTTGCAGGGCAGGACGTGGGGTGCGGCCTCTTCCCACACCTCCCTGCTTCCAGTCTAGAGGAAGTAAGGCCACTCGCTGGTGCCCAGGTCTGAGGAAGCAAGCCCTGAAGCCTTGAGGACCCCTCTCGTTGACATCAACCCCGCAAGCCCTCCATTTGTCCTGCCCATGTCCCATTTCACCCGTGCCGATTTGGGTCCCTACAATGAGCTGGGAACGTTTCCTACGATGACAATGGGAATAGGGTCAACGCAGTGGCTTACGTGTTTTAAGGACCCCAAGAACATTCCTTAACAGATCTAAGGAGAAGATTTCCTTCTTGTGTGTGCCTTTGAAAGTCATGGCCTGCTTGCGCAGTGAGTGGCGCTACGGCTTCCAAGAGAAAAAAGGCCACCCAGAGGCGTCAGGTCCGTTTGGGAAGAGAAGACTGGGTTGTACAACAAATGACCATGGCCACCAGGTGGCATCACTGGCCGGCCTGGAAGTGCAGCTGGTCCCAGGAGGCCCTGCTCCTTCAGCCCTGACATGACCTCATTCCACACACAGGCCTCTCTCCCCTCCCCCCACCTGTGAGCAGGAGTGCGGCAGGCCCTCCTCCCCGACACCTGCACCTGTCCCCTGCTCTGCCAGAGGAGCGTCTTGTTGCCCAGTCCCTGGTAGCCACTCCTCCTCCTCCTCCTCCTCCTCCTCCTCCTCCTCCTCCTCCTCCTCCTCCTCCTCTTCCTCCTCCTCCTCCTCCTCCTCTCCTCCTCTCCTCTTGGCTTCAGAGCCCAGCTGCCGGGCAGGATGAACCCGGGCAATATGGCACAGGGCACAGTGGACTTTTCTTAGCCCTGGCACAATAAAAAGAAAACCCAAATACTTTTCTTTCTTTTAATACCTAAGATTAAAAATATATAAAAAAAAATCCCAAACCCAACAACCCAAACAATCCCTGTGAATGTCGGTGACACGCCTGGTCCCGAGTCCCCTTGGCAGGGCTGTCCCGGAAAGGCAGCACCTTGCGGCACGGCTCTCGGGCCTGGGGTCCTGGGGCGGCCGTGTGGCAGCAGAAACCGTCCTGCCCTTCATCCAGCACTTGGGACAAGCAGGACCCAGCGTTTCAGAAAGGCCACTGGGCCTGTGTTTTAAAAATGTGCTTGCACTTAGGAGGAAGTTGCCCCTCGAAGAGGAGCCGGAGGTTATTTCTTGTGGAGAAACTTCATTTTATTACCTAAGAAAAGAAAAGAAAATGAGAACGTTTCACCAGGCAGACGAAAGTGAAATCCTGCTCTTTTCATCCCAGACGTGGTGTGGACAGGTGCGGCGTGGACAGGTGTGGCCTCCCTGCCACCTCTGGGCCTTTCCTCGGATACTTCTATGACGGAAAGGGATCTTCCCCAGAGGTGGGAGTTTGGGAGGAAGAACGGCAAAGCTGGGGAGGAGACTCTGCTCCTGAACTGGTGACACAGGAAGCACTGAATGTCACACGTCCTTGAGGAGCGGAGGACAGAAGGCTCCCAGTGGCACGGGCAAGGGTAGGGTGTCGGGGGAGGCAGGAGTATGGCCCACCTGTGCCTGTCAACTCAATTAAGCCAAAGTCCTTATGATTCTGTCTTCTGTTTTGGTTTTTTCTTTTAATTTTCCTTTATTTTTAAAATAATCTCTATACCCAATATAGGGCTCAAACTCATAACCTTGAGCTCAACAACTACATGCTCCACTGACTGAGCCAGCCAGGCGCCCCGGGGACCTTATAATTCTTACATTTCCACTTTTCAGGGCCATTTGGAGGCTAGTCCAGGTCTTCTGTGCCAGACATCCTTCTCTGGTTCCTTCCCACTTCCTACATTCAATTCCCCAGAAGATTTGAGAGTGTGGAAATAAGAAAGGGGCAAAGGGGGAAGGGGGCACCTGGTGGCTTGGTCAGTTAGACTTCCCACTCTTGATTTCGGCTCAGGTCAGGATCTCTTGGCTTGGGGGTTCAAGCCCTGCACTGGGCTCTCTGCTGACAGTGTGGAGCCTGCTTAGGATTCTCTCTCTCTCCCCGGGTACTCAGCCCCTACACACAAGCCTTCTTTCTCTTTCTCTAACTATGTAAATTGAAAAAAAAAAAAAAGGGAGATTACCTTGAAGGAAGATAGCAAGGCAGCCCAGGGGCAGTAAAGCAGGGAGGGGTCCTTGGCTTCTCCTGTTTATACTTTGGGGCCAGATTAGAACAGGAGGTTACAATGCTGATGGGAGCACAGCTCAGCGGTTTTTTAGGACCCGCCCCAGGGCAGGGAACTGGCTGAGACTGAGGACCAGAGCCTGATGACAGGTGGGCCTTACCAGAGCCCGGTGATGGGACGGGGACAGATGGGCCTTACCGAGTCCCTTCAGGAACTTATTGACACCGCTGTGCTCTCCACTGGGGAGTGTTTCCAGGTACTCCTGGGCTCGGACCTCAAACAGACCTGATGGCGAGAGAAATCCCAGCCACTTTAGTGCCTTCTCTTTCCCTCTCTTCTAAACATACCCACTTCCTTACTGCCATAAAAAAGAAACCTTGCTTCTGAGGCAAGCAGCGCCTATAAACATGCTCTGAATCATAAGGTTTATAAGGGTTTTTATTGCCCTTATAATTGCCCAGCCTTATGCAGTAACTGTCTTCGGAAGGCTAGAAAGCTAGCTCAGACATGAAATCCCTATTTTTATTCAACAAACACCTTCCAAGTGTCTATGCTCTGCCAGGCACGCGGTTTCAAAGATGAACCAGACGGCCCTGGCGCTCAGGACTCCTACAGCCTCCCCGGAGAGGATCGCCGGCCAAGTGGTTTGGCTTCCCGGGAACCGTCGGCCCACTGTCAGCTTGGCAGGGCCAGACGCCGCACCTCGCCCGTAGGTGTGAGGCCACCGTGAGCCTCTGAGCCTCGTGAACCTCAGCCCTTCTGGCTTCCTTTCTCATTGGTCTTCCCTGGAGAGAGGCTGCCTTCCATGCTAATTTTAAGCTTTTGTGTCTCTAGACCTTTCCAGCAAATAGTAATCTGTAAACAGATACTCTGGTGAGAATCCTATCACGGGGAGTGTGAGTCATACTTTAATCAGTGTCCTTGGTCTCTTTAGTTACCACTCCTCGGAATACCTGAAGGACGGCCAGCCTCCATCATTTGCAAAGAGCTCCAGGAATGTGGGGCTCTGGCTCCTTAGCCTCATCTCTGCTGTCACAGCTCCAGGGGACAGCAAGGCCCCACAAAGCCCTGGCTGAGGCTCTCCCTGGACCTCCCTGCCCTCCCTACTCCCTGCAGCTCAGTGGTCAGCGTCTCCCCCGTCTCCCCCGCATCCCAGGTCTAATCCCATCGGTGACAGTCTTTAGCCGCATTTCTGGCTTTTCGATTCCCAAAGGGGCTGAAGATGATGTAAGAACGAGAGGGGAGTGATCTGATCTCCTTCGCATGCTTTGTCTCCTCCAGCCCGGAAGTAAGAGGGAGGAGAGAGAGTGCAGGGGGGGAGTGGGTGGTCTCCCTGGCAAGATGACCCTCATGCTGGGAGAGTCACCGCCGTCCCCTCTCCTGGGTGGCCAATCTGGCTGAGTGTCAGGAGCCCCCCTCAAAGTGGAGGGCTCGGCCTTACTCTCCCCCCACCCCTACCTGTCATCCCAGTGGGCTCCCCCCACACCCAGGGGAGGTGGAGGAAAGGAGGGCAGAAGGGAGGAGGAGCGGCCTGAGGAAAGGGAGGTGAGGGGCCAGAGAGAGAGACAGGAGAGCATGTTCTCAAGGGCTTCGTCAAGTTGGAAAGATGGAATAGAAGGAGACTGTGCCACCAGCACCTGGGACGTGGTTCTGGGAGAGGGGACAGGGAGGGCCGGAGGAGACAGCCCTGCAGGGGCAGCTCGCCCACCCCAAGGCGAGGCGGCGGCTGGGCTCCCACTGGGCGCTGGCTCCGTGACCTCCCTCCTTGCAGGGAGCCTGCGAGGCGCCTCCTCACCTTTGGCGTCCTGCCGGCGCAGCTCCCGCTCCTGGATGAAGCCCCGGAAGGTCTGGGTCTCCATGAACACCTCCAGGAAGCGGCGCAGGCTCTTGGAGGACACGGCCTTGCGGAAGGCCTCCCGCTGCAGGGTCCTCTCCTCGCGCTCGCCCGGCGTCAGGAACAGGGAGTAATGGCCCACGACCTCCACGAAGAAGCGGACGAAGGCTTCGGACACCACCTCGTTCAAGGGGCTGGACTCCGGGCCTGAGCACAGCGCAGAGGGTCGGGTGAGGGGGGGGGGCTGACGCAGAGCCCTTCCGACAGAGGGGACCCAGCCGATGAGGTCACGTCATTTCCCCTTGTGATCAAGCATTTTAGGGCCCAAATGGAGGAGGCGGGAAAAATTGTCTCATGACTCAGGGTTAGAATGAGATCCAGATCAAGGGGTCACACACCCACTTTGTCCCCAGGCATGCCCCTGCTGCGGGCCGCGCAGAGGGGAGGGGACGGCCACTTGCCCACTTGCTTCCGGGCAGTAATGACGGAGGAGCAAGGTGCAGTCTGGGAGGTGGCCGGGCACTTACCACGCTTGCAGTCTGGGGGCCCGTCCTCCTGCTCACTGGCCAGGTCATTCCTCTGCTCCAGAATGTGCTCCAGGGCCACCTGCAGCTTCCTGGGGAGAATGGAGTCCTCGTCATCCATCTGCGAAGCAGAAAAAGCGGGTGGGCCACTGCCGCAAGGGCTTCTGGGGCCGAGAGCTGCATCCTGGCCAGCAGGTCATGCTGGATGCACTGCAGGGCAGTTCTGCCACTGTTTTTTGTTTTAGTGGAAGATGTATGATTTAGAGACAGACATCTGAGGTTCGAATCTTGATTTTACTTTGTTCAAGCACTGTTTGCCCCGCTTGTAAAATGGGCTAGCAATCAATATCTACCCCACTGTGAAGATGAAATGCGATATAGAAGACATTGATGAGTGAATTTGACAAAGATGTAAATAAATGAAAATATATTTGTTGCTTAACAACAAATCAATGTTGTTAAAATGTCCATATTACCCAAAGCCATCTATAGATTCAATGCAACCCCTATAAAATTGCAACGGCATTTTTTATAGAAGGAGGAAAAGCAGTCCTAAAATTCACATGGAACCACAAAGGGCACCGAATAGCTGAAACCATCTTGAAAAAGAAGAACAATGCCAGAGGCACCACAATTCCTGATTTCAAACTTGATTTCAAAGCTAGAAGTATCAAAAGTATGGTACTGACATAAAAAGAGATGCATAAACCAATGGGTCACATACAAGAGCCCAAAAAGAAACCCAAGCATTTATGCTCACCTAATATTTGGCAAGGGACGTAAGAATTCAATGGTGGAGGGGCGCCTGGGTGGCTCAGTTGGTTAAGCCTCTGACTGGCACAGGTCATGATCTCAGAGTTTGTGGGTTTGAGACCCGCATTGGGCTGTGGCACTGACAGTGTGGAGCCTGCTTGGGATACTTTCTCTTTCCCGTTCTCTCTACCCCTCCCCCACTCACACTTTTTCTCTGCCTCTCAAAAATAAATAAAATAACTTAAAAAAAAGAGTTCAATGGGGAAATGATGGTCTCTTCAATACATGGTGCTGGGGAATTCACATGCAGAGGCATAAAATCGGACGCCTATCTTATACCACTCACAGAAATGAACATGAAATGAATTAAAGATTTAAAGATAAGACCTGAAGCTGTAAAACTATTGGAAATAAACAGGAAAAGCTCCTTGACATTGGTCTTGGCAATAATTGTTTGGATATGACACCAAAAAGCACAAGTGACAAAAGCAAAAATAAACAAGGACCACATCACATGAAAGAGCTTCTGTGCAGTGGAAGAAATGATCAGCTCTGTGTACTTGTGCACTGTTGGTGTCAATTAGTGCAGCTGCTCTGGAAAACAGAACGGAGGCTCCTCAAAAAAGTAACGCGAGAACTACCCTCTGATTCAGTAATCCCACTTCTGGGTACACATCTGAAGGAAATGAAATCAGGATTTGAAGAGATATCTTCACCCCCGCGCTCACTGTAGCACTATTCACAAAGGCCAAGACAGGGAAACAACCTAAGTGTTCATTCAAGGATGAGTGAATAAAGAAAATAATGGATAATAAAAAATACACACACACACACACAACATATATATACATACATACACACAATGGAATGTACATACAAACATATACACATACATATACATATAATGGAATATTAGTTAGTTGTAAAAAAGCAGGAAATCCTGTCTTTGTGTCAACATGGATTGACCTTGAGGGCATTATGCTTAGTGAAAGGAATCAGAGAAAGACAAACCCTGTATGTTCTCACTTCTGTGTGAAATCTCAAAAATGAACTGCAGAAGTCCAGTAGAACGGTGGTTGCCAGGAGCTAGGGGTGAGGGAAACGGGTAAGCGTGGTCAAACGGTATGATCTTCAGCTTGTAAGGTGTGTTCTGGGAATCTAACGCATAGCACGGTAACTGCAGGTAACCACACTCCACTGTATACTTGAGAGTTGTTAAAACAGTAGGTCTTTTTTTTTTTAATGTTTATTTTTGAGAGAGAGAGAGAGAGAGAGACAAAGACAGAGACAGAATCCAAAGCAGGTGCCAGGCTCTGAGCTGTCAGCACAGAGCCTGACATGGGGCTTGAACTCACGAACCATGAGATAATGACCTGATCTGAGGTCAGATGCTTACCCAACTGAGCCACTCAGGCGCCCCAAAACAGTAGGTCTTAAATGTTATCACACACATACAAAAAGGGGAATTATGTGAGGGGATAGAAGTGTTAAATTAACCTTACTGTGGTAATCATTTAATAGTCTGTGCATGTATCAAATCATCACTGTAAACTTGTATATGTCAGTAATATCTCAATAAAGCGGGGGGGGGTTTAAGTACAACACAAGTACTTTGTAAAAGTGCTTGACACCTAGTGGATACTCAACAAATGTTCCCCGCCACCCCCACCCCGAGAGAGGGCCACTGCTAATCCGGGAGCTGTGGTCGGGGCAGTCAACCAGTGTGGTCTGAAGTTGGCTTTATGATCTGGCCTCAGCGCAGGAAGGCCTTGGAAAGGGAAAGGAGACAAAAATAATGATTAAAAAACCCCAACAAACCACATTAACATGACAGAACTTTGCAGCAGTCAGACCAAGTCCAGGTTTAAAAGCAATCGGACAGAATGCCTGGAAAAGCTTACTGCAGCAATTCTTTGCAAGCTCTGACAGGAGTTAGCAACAAGAAAATAAATGTGTATTGTTTTCTCTGATAATGAGAGGAGTTTATGATCATTATAGAGAATAAATAAAAGTATTAAAACCATTTAAGATCACTCACACTCTGCCTTTCAGCCTCCTACCCCAAGCAGCCAGCATCCATGTTTCCATCTTTTTTAGAGGCGCGCGCACACACACACACACACACACACACACACACATACAGTTGGCCCTCGAACAACACAGATTTGAACTCTGCAGGTCCACTCATAGGCAACTTCTTTTTCAATAAATCCAGTACGGTCCTGTAAATGTATTTCTCTTTCTTATAATTTTCTTGGTAATACTTTCTCTTCTTTTCTCTAGCATACTTTATGTCAAGTATATATAAGACACATGACAGAAAATATGTACTAATCAACTGTTTACGCGATCAGGAAGGCTTTGGGCCATCAGCAGGCTTTCGGTAATGAAGCCTTTGGTCAAAAGTTGTCATACACAGGTTTTTAACTGCAGGGGCACCTTTAACTCCAGTGTTGTTTTAGGGTCAACTGTGTTATTTTTTTTCTTTCTCTTTCTCTCTTTTTTTTGTTTAAAGACATTCTTTTTTTTTTTTAAGTTTATTTTATTTATTCTTAGAGAGATGGAGAGAGCGTGAGCAGGAGAGGGGCAGAGACAGAAGAAGAGAGGGAGAATCCCACGCAGGCTCTCTGCTGTCAGCCTAGAGCCTGAAGCAGGACTTGATCCCACAAACCATGAGATTATGACCTGAGTTGAAACCAAGAGTCAGACACTCAATGGATTGAGCCACTGGTGCCCCGGGGTGCCCCTCTTTTTATTTTTTTTAAAGTTTGTTTATTTTGAGATGATAGCATGAATGGGGGAGGGGCAGAGAGAGAAGTAGAAAGATAACCCTAACCAAGTTCTGCACTGTCAGCGCAGAGCCCGATGTGGGGCTCCGACTCATGAACTTTGAGATCACGACCTAAGCCAAAATCAAGGGTCAGATGCTTAACCGACTGACTTGCCCAGGCGCCCTGTCTATAGTTATAACGTATACAAAGCTTCTGTTAGAAAATAATTTTGTGGGGCGCCTGGGTGGCTCAGTCGGTTAAGCATCCGGCTTCGGCTCAGGTCAGATCTCATGGTTCGTGGGTTCGAGCCCCGCGTCGGGCTCTGTGCTGACAGCTAGCTCAGAGCCTGGAGCCTGTTTCAGATTCTGTGTCTCCCTCTCTCTCCGACCCTCCCCTGCTCCAGCTGTCTCTCTCTGTCTCTCAAAAATAAAATAAAAAGCAAAAAAAAAAAAAATTAAAAAAAAAAGAAAAAGAAAAAAGAAAAAAAAAAAAGAAAATAATTTTGTAACACAATACATGGGATTTAACCTTTGCCAAACTCTTCCTCTTTGCCCCTGCCTTCTGTCTGTTCTCAGCACAGCCCTGGCCCGGGATCACTCAAGGCTGCCAGCCCATTTTGCAATCCCAGGCCCACCGAGGAGCCTTTCCAGACCTGGAAAGCTGTGTCCCGAACGACAAAGAGGTGGAAACAGAGCAGCAGGTTGAAGCCGGGCTTTGTACTCACCTGTCTGAGGAACCGATTGTTGACCAGGTCGACCACAAGCACCTGCAAGGTGAAGAGAAGGGACGATCACTGTCCCCAGGGCTCCCGGGATGACGCTTAGCCTCCCCCGTCTTGGCATCCAGACAGACGGCTGGGGTGGGGGATAGAGTGGCCCATGTGTGGTTGCCTGACGTTGCCACTGTACCCACAAATGATGAAGAGGGGAGGTAGGGGGTGGGGACGGGCTTTCCAGAATCGCATGCTTTCAACACTGAGAGCCCAGCCAGGGCATGTGTGTGCCACAGAGTGGACTCCCTGCCCCGTTCCCACACTGGCCAGGGCAGGGCCTCTGGGACAGACTTTCAGTGTGCAGGTTACTGGGGTGGGCAGAATGCTACAGCCCCCCCCCCGCCCCCCTTGTTTCCATTCCATTCGACACCACTGCCCCCCACTCCCAGGCCTCTCTCTCCCCTCCGCCGCCCATGCGCCCTTGTCCTTTCTCTCAATGGGATGGGAGGAGAGAAGCCCAGAGGAGTGGATCCCACTGGGCTTTGGTTAGTGAAACCACTCAGGATGAGCACCTTCCCCTTGCTCCTGGAGGTGGACTGAGACCCAGGGCCCGGTGTTGATGAGGCAAGTGAGGCCCTCGGGTCAAGGTCAGGAGAATGCTGGGCTTCCATGACCCCCGTGAGGCCTCACTCGGGCCTCAGCGTGGCCACACTGGCTATGATGGGGGAAGCGCTTGGTCCTGCGTGGCCACCTGGTTGTCACCAACAGCTGAAACAGGCTCCAGTACGGAGCCCAGGAGCTGAGGGAGCGCTCCACTTCCTTCCTCTGGGGCTGAACTGAGCCACTGCAGGGATCGCACGGAACCCAGACAAACTCCTTGCCGTTCAGAAACCTTAAGTGTGCTGGCGAATGCTTACTGGGGCTCCACGCCTACCTGGGCGATTAGGAGAGCCACATCTGGGGCCCAGGATGGACTTCAGGGACAGGTGTCCCCCAGGGGGTCTGGAAGTGAGTGGTATCAGTCAGGTCCCTCCGGTTCCCTCTCTGAGCGCTGGGAGCTCCCAGGACACAGGATGGGCATTATTTAGAGGAAGGGACTGGCGCTAAATACCCATGGGAATGCTAGGTAGGACTTGCCCTACTTGGGTGCAAACCTGGAAACCCAGAACTGGATGATGAAACACATTCATTGCTGTCTCTTTAATGGGCAGGAAAAAGAACATGTTTGCACAATCTGTCAACTTCGTTATTAGCCCTAATATACATTCCAGGTACTGTTAGCTCCTGTGTGCTCCCCACCCACCTGCCAGTGCAGGGGTTGGGGGGAGGGCTGAGAGGAAGGGGAGGAGAGGGTGGACGGCTACTTCTGGATGAAGCGTTTTAACACCTGGTTAAGTTGTAGGCGTCTGTCCTGCTCAGGCCAGGAGGTCCACTTAGGGGAGAAAACTGAATTTGCGGTCACCGAGGGTCCACTGAGGGGGCCCGGGGGGGGCATATCTAACAGACAGAGCCATGGGGTCCCTGTTCCCTGCGTGCCTTAGCCAGCACCCCCCCCCCCAGCCTCCTCGGGGAGCCCCGAGCTCACCTCTTCCAGCGGCAGCTCCCTGAGCAGCGGCAGCGAGCTGGTGAGCAGCCCGATGAGGAAGGGGGTGGGCGAGCACACGATGTCGATCATGGCGGGGGGCAGCACGGGGATGTAGGTGTGCTGCCAGGTGAACGGGTAGATGGCGGCCACCATCGCGTGGCCGCACTTGGACAGCGTGCTGCAGGGGAGGGGAGAGAAGGGGGTTGGCGCAGATTCAGGGGAGGCTCCAGACAGGGCCTGCTCAGGCTCAGAGAGGGGGCGGCCTCTGTGCAGGAGGCTGGAGGTGAACGCGGACATGTTGGTCAGAAAAGGCCTCAGGCGCATAACCAGGTCCGTCATGTAACACAGGCCTAATGCAGAGTATGTCAGACATATGGAGCCCGTGTGAGGCTTGGACACACAGCCAGGGCGGACTGAATGCCTCAGCTAACTTCTACTAGAGCGCCTTCGCATGTGAGCTACATTCCTTTTTATTTTATTAAAAATTTTTTTATGTTTATTTTGAGAGATAGAGTGCTAGTGGAGGAAGGGCAGAGAGAGAGGGAGACACAGAATCCGAAGCAGGCTCCAGATTCCGAGCTGTCAGCACAGAGCCCGATGTGGGGCTTGAACCCACGAACCCTGAGATCATGCATGACTTGAGCTGAAGTTGGACGCTGAACTGATGGAGCCACCCAGGTGCCCTACGAGCTACATTCTTGTACGATCTTGACCAAATCATTCACTTTCACCCCACTTCCCCGTATCCTTCCACATCAACGAAAGTGTCTTTTCTCATGGATGCTCATGGATTCTCTTATTGAAGATCCTTTTATATTCTAACACTAGCTTCTTTGTTGTCTTCCGCACATTCACTCAGCCAGGTGCGAATAGTAGGTGTAATCAGGGCAAACCAGGGGGCTCCTGTGCATTTTCCTGGCAACAGTCAACTCTGAGCCTCTTCTGTGTCAACATGAAACTCGTGTGCAGTTAGTTACCCTTTACTCAAAATTCAAAACCTAATAAAAACCCCCATTGGGAGTCTCTCTTAAAGAATAAAGATCATGGTGTAGCCTTTGCGGGCAAGCCCCGAGCTCCACTGATCCCCAGTGCTCTGCGCAGAGCCTGAGTTCATGCCCGGTCTGCTGGCAAGTGGGTGGATGACCCTGGGCTGTCACCTGGAATATCAGCCGGGCTGTGCCACAGACAGGGATGCCGGCAGCCTCGCCGGGTGGGCAAGAGCTCACTCTCTCTTCTTCCCTGCAGCTTCTGGCTGCTGGTGAGCCTGCTGGGGTCAGACCCTCTCTGTTCACGTTCTAGCATGCGGTTTCTAAAAATGCCATGGGATTAGAAATGTCAGAAGCTTGTTAGAAATATGTGTCATGTAAGAATAACATCCAAGCGAGAGCCCACGGGTTTTCCCTGGAGTCCACAGTGTCCTCAAGGCACAAGCCTCGTAACCAGCATTTGATTTGTTAGACCACCTTTTTAATGTTTGCCCCAGTTTTCAGCTGTGTTCTGTTGAGGTACGTTTGCAAGGAAGGGGAGTTCTGGATGGATGAAGGCTCCCTTACTGGGTTCCCAGTGATGTCGGGCACGTACCTCGGAGATAGTGAGGGTTCTGTTCCGCACCCCACAGTCAGGCACATATCGTGGGGATAAGGAGCCAAATGATTTTTTTGTTTCCCCATGCATATAAAAATTATGTTTAGACTATACTGTATGTGAGTGTACAATAGTACTATGTCTAAGACAACAATGTACATCCTTTAATCAAAAAAGTCATTCCTAAAAAATGCTAACCATCGTCTGAGCTTCCAGTGACTCATAATGACCAACCACAGACAACCATAACCTAAAATATTGTGAGATGTTATCAAAATGTGACATAGAGACACAAAGCGAGCACATGCTGGTGGAAAAATGGTGCCGATAAACTTGTCTGATGCAGGTTGCCACAAACCTTCAACTTGTAAAAAAAAAAAAAACAAAAAAAAAAACCCCACAGTGTCTGCAAAGTGCACCTGAATGAGGTGTGCCTGCAATGTCACTGTCATTAAACTTCCCCGAGTCCATTTTTGTGGAATCACTTAGCGCTGGCTTCCTTAAGGAGAAAAGATACTGGCTAGCCAGTGAGATAGCCACACAGGGAAAGACAGGTACTGGATGATTCCACTTACAGGAGGGACTCAGAACAGGCAAATTCACAGGGACGGAGTGGCACGGAGGTTCTGGGGGCGGGGGAGGGAGGCCGGGGAGTTGCTGCCTAGCAGGAGACTCTCAGTTCTAGATGATGAAAAAGTTCTGGAAATGGGCAGTGCTGATGGTTACAAACGCCGTGAATATATACTTCATGCCACTGAACTGTGTGCTTGAAAATGATTAAAATAGCAAACCTTATGTTATATATAGTTTACCACAATAAAAAAATAGCAAAAAAAAAATCACTTACTTTCTAAGGGAGTTCCTATGAATCAGGCACTCCCTGAACATCCTTAAAATACATACCAGCCCTCTTTCCCATCACCCCTGCACTGGGGGACCCCCCCTCCGCCGCTGAACTGAACAGGAACGCTGAATCTTGTTCCCTTATCAGCATAAGCCCCCTGACCTTCCTGGTCCCTGTCTTCACAGACCACCGCCCTCTGAACACTCACTCGGGTCAGGGAACGCCTCTTAATAGCACGGCACCCACGTGTTGCCCTGATATTCGGCCCTAGTCTTTCTTCCACATGATCACCCCCAAAATGAGAAAGATACTACCCCAAGATTTCGTTCTTGTCACTACAATCAGTTCTTTTTAAGAGTGAGGTATACAAAGTGTGTAATACCTTCTAGAGTAACAGTAATACCCAGAATAACTAAGTCCGGACTTCTACCAAGGAGGGCAATGGCAATCATTCGGCCAGTGGCTTGGGGCCACTTCTGTCTTCCAAAGAATCTTCTTTCAAGGCAGAGAAGTGTTTTTCCTAAGGCATCACCTTCTCTGAGATATTCAGGAATGTTACTACTTCCAGTGAGTTGCCCACCATTTGCATTTAATTTTCTTGATCGCGAATGTGTTGAATTTGTTCTAAAAGTTTTTAGTTTTAGGACTAATCTGTGTCCTACAAAGGTGACCTGCTCACATACTATAGTTGTGAGGACACAGCTGAGAAAATGGGGACGTTCAGACATAAGGGAGGACAGTGGAATCAGAGCAGGTTTTTTCAGACTATACTTTGCAGCCCATCATTGGGTCCTGAAACAGTGAGTTGTGATCAGCATTAAAAACAACAAAAAAGGGGCGCCTAGGTGGCTTAGTGGGTTGGGCGTCGGACTTCAGTTCAGGTCAAGATCTCACGGCTTGTGAGTTTGAGCCTCGTGTCATGTTCTGTGCTGACAGCTCATGGCTCCTGCTTCAGATTCTGTGTCTCCCTCTCTCTCTTGGCCCCTCCCCTGCTCACACTCTCTCTCTCAAAAATAATAAACATTAAAAAAAACAAAACATACCACAACAGAAAGAAAAGACTAGAAGAGAATGTGCTGTGTTTTGTTTCCGTTTCAACTATCTGTATGTATGTGGTGTACGTGTTGGGTCTGAACGTGAAATCCATTTCTCAGCGCGGTCTGTAATAAAAAGGCTCTGAAGCCAATGATTCGGAGCCGGAGGTTGCAGGGATGTAGACAGTGAGGGTTCAGCTGGAATCTGGT
Source organism: Suricata suricatta (assembly GCF_006229205.1). Lineage (NCBI taxonomy): Eukaryota > Metazoa > Chordata > Mammalia > Carnivora > Herpestidae > Suricata > Suricata suricatta. Next base: position 13,395,608 of record NC_043701.1, on the reverse strand, counting down.
ATGTTCCTTTATTTTACTGGGAGGTTGGCTTTCACTCCCAAGTGACCAGAGGGACCTTGAAAGAGATGGTAAGAAAGAATTCCCTGAAGGAAGCCTCGTGTATGAAATTTGTCTCTTTTTACAGCACAGTTGCTGTGAGCTCCTAAATAGGACATGGACAGAGTGGGGGGTCCCTGTGGAGGGCACTGTCTGGCGGGGTCCCCGTCAGGCGTCTCTGAGGTTCTCACTTTCCATCTGCTAACGGGAAACAAAAATGCAGTGCTCACGCTGAAGAGTTCTTTCACATTTCCAAGTTGTGGTGTAAGCACTTCTGTCCCCAGGGAAGTTATAAAATCACAGAATTTTAAACCTGGAGCCACCTTAGAGATAGAGTTTATCTTAGTCTGAAAAAAAAATTTTTTTTTTGGTAAGCTTTATGCCCAAAGTGAGGCTTGAACTCATAACCCTAAGGTCAAGGGTCCCTAGTCCACTGACTGAGCCAGCCAGGCATCCCTTCTTTTGAATTTTATAGTGAAAAAAACCTAGGCTGAGGTTGACCCCAGAATTCAGGGTGAGCAGCAAAGCGCCCCAGGGCCTGGGAGCCTGGAGGAAGTGAAGAGACACATAGAGAGGACCGGAGGCCTGAAGAGGCACAGAGAGAAGCCTTCTGTGGTTTTCTCAATCACTGCAACAGAAAAGTAAATCAGTTTAACTATTTCCCCCCCCAACTCAAAGAAAAGCCCCTCTGCCCTTTTGCTTTCATGGGGCCTCATGGCTGGATCGAGAAAGTGTGATCGGTGGCTCGCTTCTCCCTGCTGCTAGAGCACCCTGTGGCTCCTAGGGGATCCCCAAGCGAAGGTAGGCCCCCAGAGGTCAGGCAGACACCCCTCCCCAGTTCGGCTGCGGGGAGGGTGCACTGGCTGCATGAGGAAGGCAGTGGAACGGGCCGGGAAACATGAAAGCGATGCCAGGGCCAGCCTCGTCCCTGCGCAGGGGGGCGGGGGGGGCAGAGATGAGATACACGTTACCGAGAAAGAGCAGATTCGCTCATGCAGCTGGGATGCACTGAGCTCAAGGTCAACAGAATTCAGTTCTGAAGGGGACCCGCGATGACAACTCAGCCAGGTACCCTGCCGGCCATGCAGACAGGCGCTGCCGCTGCTGTTTCTTGAACAAGAGGTTTTGGTTTGTTTTCAGGCTCCAGCATGATTCTGCACCTGCTCGTGGCTGGCACCCCCTGGCAGGCGCAGGGACGCAGGGCGCTCGCCACCACAGGTGGGCAGGGCTGAGGAGCATCTCATTCCTCTTGCTCACTAGCCTGCATCAATATGCTAAAAAAAAAACCACCCAAAAAACAAAACAAAAAACCCACCTCTCCCCCTGGAAACACTAGAAGGAAAGGTCGAATTCTGCAAATAGTACAGTGACAACTCTTCCCCCAAAATAAATGGTAGAGGCGGAAAGAAGCAATTATGTTGAGTGCAGCTTGTGTCTTCCCCAGTCTCTGCCACAAGTGCTAATGACGCTTTATTCCCAGACTCCTGAAGGCCAGAGGAGTCTCCACGGGGATGGGGGTGGTCTCTTAGGAATGCGGAAAGAACAGGCTTTGTTTTGGGGGAACACTGGGGCTGACTCTTCATGCAAGCTGGTCTGCTGGCCGGAGGACAGGCAGCGTGCTGGAGGAAGTCCCAGGACGAGAGCCCTCGCAGCTGGCTTGCGGCCTGTGTGACCGCGGGGGTGGAGGGAGGAACGCGGGCTGCAGCTGTGATCAGTTTGCACAAAAGCAGGGGAGGGAGAGGATGCCCACGTGTGAGGCTGGCTGGGCCACAGGGTGTAAAGCTGGGCACGGGGGAGAATGGCCAGGTCCCAGAATGCTTTGCTACCTGGCAGTGCTTCGTGAGGGTGGAAGAACTAGCCCAGAGCCCCTGGGATGCGACTGGGCGCGCTCCGGGTCTCCTGGGCCGGGCGCTCTGGTTGTGCGCGGGCCCAGCGCCGGGGCCACGAGGTGTGCTTACTTTGCTCAGCTACCTTTCAGCTCATCTGGGAACCAGAAGCACAGAGCCTCCAGTAGAATGCAGCCAGAAAAGTCAACAATGCGCTTCCTGAGTTAGACAGACTCCCCAGGAATGTGAAGAATGATCCCTCCGCATCCGCATCCATTAGTGTCAGAGCAGGGTGTCTCTCCTGCTGCATCATCCCAGGCACAGGGGTGAGAGGCGAACTTCAGTCTCCCTGGTACCTGGGGGGACCTGGGAGCTGGTGGATGGCACCGTGCTTCCATGGCTGCACTTGCAAACCTGGAGGTGACGTGCCGCTGAGTTAAAACAACAACACACAACGCGGCCTCCAATTGGTCCCGCTACTCCCTGTCGGATCTCAGGTTAAAAGCCCTGAACTTGCTCATCTGTCAAATAAGTAAAATGGACTTGATAATTTCTAACCTCCTTCCAGCATTAATGTCTACAAACTACAAATCTACAAGAGAATGCCAGGAGCTGGGAAGAGCTGGAAACTGAAAAGAACTACAGCTGGTCATCGGGAGATAATTCTAGGCTTCGTTAGCAGAGGGAGGACAGGACAGCAATGGTGACCTTGCATCGAGAAACTAATAGACAAAAGCAGTGGAGAGGTTCTGAGTCCCTGCAGTTTCAAAAAAGGTGGTAATGCAAAGCAGGCAGCTTGGGAGCGTGGGAGCGTGGGACAGGTTTGAGGCAGAAGATGATTTGTGATTATGATCATCTCTTAATCCGCATAGTGTTTGAATGTATGGATCTCTGTCAGCCACACTGAGGACCTCTGAAGTCATGTTTTGTTTTTGTTTTGTTACAATTCTTTTTAGTGTTTATTTAGTTTTGAGAAAGAGAGTGTGCAAGTAGGGCAGGGGCAGAGAGAGGGGGACAGAGGATCCAAAGCGGGGTCTGTGCTGACAGCAGTGAGCCCGACGCGGGGCCCAAACCCATGAACTGTGAGATCATCTCCTGAGCCGGAGTTGGACGCTCAACCTACTGAGCCACCCAGGTGGCCCCTGAAGTAGTAGTTTGAATTTTTTAAATATTCATTTTTGTTGTTTTTTTTTTAATGTTTATTTTTGAGAGAGAGAGAGAGAGAGAGAGAGTGCGTGCAAGTGGGGAGAGGGAGACACAGAATCCAAAGCTGGCTGCAGGCTCTGAACTGTCAGCACAGAGCCCAATGTGGAGCCTGAACCCACAGGCTGTGAGATCATGACCTGAGCTGAAGCTGGACACTTAACCGACTAAGCCACCCAAGCACCACAATGTATATTTACTTTAGAGACAGAGAGAGAGAGAGAGAGAAGAGAGAGTGAGCGAGTGAGAACAAGAGACACAGAATCTGAAGCAGGCTCCAGGCTCTGAGCTGTCAGCACAGAGCCTGATGTGGGGCTCCAACTCATGAACCGCGAGACCATGACCTGAGCCAAAGTGAGCTGCTTAACCGACTGAGCCACCCAGGTGCCCCAGGAAGTACTATTTGGGATGCCAGGCCACAAAGGTGGCAGCTACAGAAACTTCCGGTAGGCCTCAGGCAAGCTCATCTGCCTAGAGAGGACGGGCTCACGAACCCAGCCTTTTCTGAGATGGTAAGCACTGCTGAGCACAGCTGGTTCCGGGCAGGACAGAGGACCCAGGCTTACCGACACCGACGAAACAACGAACCGACAGGAGCACACAAAAGGACAAAAATGCAGAGCCACCTACAGACTTAGCTGGAGTCACCCAGGTGCCCAAGACAAGGTGCAAACTCCACTATTTGTCAAGATCGCCTGATCCCACTTATCACTAGCCGGCAGTCGCTTGATTTAGAGCCTTAATGTACTCCAGAAAGATGAAAAGGGAGTTTCTTGAGTGTTAAAAACTGTGTCCCATCTGAAACTTTGTACAGATTTGTTTCTGTGCTGCTCTGACTTTACTATTCGGCCTGATCTGTAGAGGTAGTCAGAACTTTGGGAACTGAAATTAATAAACTGAAAAACAAAATGTTTATCATCGGGGAAATGAAGAAAGGGGTATGAGAAAATATTTACTGGGGTTGCTATGACAACAGAACAAGCCATCACAACAACATTCTTTCCCTTCCATCTGTCAAAACGTCGCCTTGACAGGGCCTTAAGAAACACTCAAGGTCCACCCTGAAGATGAAACGGAGCAAAAATGTTATTCTAAGTGTGACAGATTTTTGGCTCCACTTAAAACTCTTTTAAAACTCATTCAGCATTTGCCACAGGTCCCCGCTATTTCCGCCTGCAGTGCACAGACTCCCTGCAATGAAGACGGAGGACAGTGTGTGGCGGGGAGGGAATGGCGGCGTGACTCCGGGACACGCAGGCCAGTGTCCGCCCTGGGATGCCACACGGCCACTCCCGGAGCTTGCAGTGTGTCCTGCTCTCATGTGCTCTTCTGCCGTGTCACAAGGCTTGGGGGGAGAGGAACGGGGAGGCTTGCTTCCACGTCTGGCTGGACGGGGCTGGAATGGGAGCCTGCGGCGGGACGGGGAGCACTCTGCCTGGTGAGGAGCACTGTGCCCGGTGGGGAGCACCCTACCCTCCGTGGGAGCTCATGCGGAAGCTTTCTTCCTATACCTTCCTAGGTCACACAACTTGCAGCCAGCCACTGTGCCCCAGGCCCTAGTTTGTCGTGGCCTGGCCAGGGAACCGTTCGGTTCCCCGTGGCTCTTTGCCCGTAAATCAGATGGCTTTAGGTGCCCACAGACTGCTCCCGGACAGATAAGCCGGCAAGCAGAGCAGGACGGAGAGGGGAACATGGCTTCTGGCTTTGTCACTTGACAGCTTCACACATGTGATGTTCTTTGGAGTTTCTGTGCTTTGATCATTAGCTATGTCGCTTTTTTTTCTTAAGGATTTTATTATTTATTATTATTTATTTAAAATCTTTTTAATGTTTATTTTTGTAGAGAGAGAGACAGAGAGTGAACATGGGAGGGGCAGAGAGAGAGGGAGACAGAATCCTAAGCAGGCTCCAGGCTCTGAGCTGTCAGCACAGAGCCTGACATGGGGTTCAAATTCAGGAACCACAAGATCATGACCTGAGCTGAAGTTGGATGCTCAAATGACTGAACCACCAGGGCACCCCTATTTTATTTCTTATTTTAGAGAAAGAGAGAGAGAGTGAGAGGGGAGAAGGAAAGAGAGAGCATCCCAAGCAGACTCCATCCTCAGCACAAAGGCTGATGTGGGGCCCCAACTCTGGAATTGAGAACCTCAGCCAAAATCAAGTCGGGATGCTCAACTGACTGAGCCACTGAGGTGCCCCAAGATTTTAGTTGTAAGTACTTTCTACACCCATGTGGGGGTCGAACTTACAACCCTAATGATCAAGGGTCACATGCTGCACTGACGGAGCCAGCCGGGTGCCCCAGGGATGTCCCTTTCCTACAGATGAGCCAGGCTTCCCTTACGGGCTTAGCTGGCCTGTTAGGGACCAGGTCACAACTGAGGATTAGGGAAACCCAACACTGAGGCCTCCAGAAGTAGACAGTTTAAGCTGCAGAAGGAGGTGCAGAGGGCCCAGACTTTGGGCACAGCCTACGGCAGAGGCCTGGGAATCCTGGAGAGGACTCACAATGTGTATTTGTCTTTAACCCAAGTGACGTTAAGGGGGCATTCGATGAGCACACAGTCACTTTGGCATCATGCCAGCTCTCGAGTCCAGGATTAGAATCGCGAGGCCACAGTAGCTGGGACAGGCTTCCCAGGTGGCTTCCACTGAACTGATGGACCTGGGAGAGGAGAGCGCTATGGTGGGCGGGCGGCGTGGGCTTGTGCGTGGCCTCCTCGGCAGCATGCTCACAGAATCACGCGGCATTTGAGCTGGAGCATCCTGCGGGAATTAGTCCCCTCCTCCACTGCCCAGCCGGACACTTGAGGTGCTCGTCCCCAGGGACGCTTTGGAAAGGACAGGAGGGAGGCCTGAGGAGGGGAGTCCTGGGTCAGGAATGGGGCCCTTAGCAGGTTCTGGGCCAGGGTCGCTGGGAGTGCAAGGCACCAAGGAGCACAGTCCCAGGAGGCCTGGAGCACTCTGCCCGTGCAGTCGGAGAATTTCAGAGCTAGAGAGAGCGTGGGGGTCACCTCTGCTCTGGGCCCCAGCTGAAGGCCGGAAGAGAGGGAAGGCCTGGGGAGAAAACCACAGAAGTGCCACCTTCTTCGTGGACAATTCTAGCGTAACTGCCAAGCATAAGGGAGGGTGTATGTGTGTGTGAGTGTGTGTGTGTGTGTGTGTGTGATATGTGTCTTAATGGCAAGTTTTTAAAAAGACTTTCCTTATGGCTTTCTGTAGGTGGGGTCACTGACATTGCTGCCCTGTACCCCCCCCCCCCCACAACCTCCCCACCAGTGAGGCCAGCTCCTCCTCCTTTCTCATTTTCTCTGGAGCCAGGCTGCCCTGAGTCCCAGCCCTCCCACTAACCTCTGGCTTCCTCGGGAAAAGTGACTTAACCTCTGTGCACTTCTTAGGTTCCTAAGAACAGAAGCTATGTGGTAGACTTATCAGGGGCCTGAAAGAATATGTTCCAAGAGCCTGGCCCAGAGGCAACATTCCAGGGCTCCTAGTGGCGCCTCTGTCCTGGCTCCAGCCTGTCCTGTTTCCTTCTTTTTCCAGCCTCAGCTCTGTGGGCCTTTATTTATTTATTTTTCCACCTCTTCAGGTATGCGTGGAACTGGTGTTGGACAGAAAGCTAATTTATTGGGCCAGAGAGAGAACACTCTGCACCATTTGTGATGGAAAGGACGGGCTGCCTCTGGGGACAACGAGACACAGGAGCCCAAGCAGGTCAGTGACGAGGGACCTGGGCGCAGACAAGCCCTTGTTTCATAAATGAGGAGACCCGAGGCCGACAGCTGAGGAGGTTCAGGCCTCCTCCTTCCTGGGGGGGGCGGGGCGCACCCCTAAGCCTCGCATCTGTTCAAATCTGAAGGCCATGAAGGGTTTAAAAACGTAACTCAGGTACTTTGCGCACACACACACACACACACACACACACACACAGCAGTTTGCTGCACTGTGGCCCAGCTCCGGACCCCAGGACAGCTCCACCGTTCTCCATGGGCCTGCAGCATCCACGGCCGCCCTCTTACCCCTCTCCCCTCTCATGGGTGTTTGCTGTTTGAAGGGACAAAGTCTCTACCAGCAGAATACCAGGCATCATGGCAGGTGGGGCAGGGACCAGTCTGACCACATTGGTGACCTGTCCCCCCCACAAAGCTGCCCCAGAGCAGGAGGGGAGGGGCTGGGAGAACGAACCAAGAGGCAGCCACTCAGCAGGGTCCATTCATGGGGATGGGGCTCCTTCACTTTCCTTTGTCTCTTGTTAGAGCAGTTCTGTGGGAGGGGCTTCAATCCATCAACCCAGAAATCTGTCCAGGGAGGGGGGAGAGGTGGCTGTCTCCTCCCAGAGATCTTTGTCCCCAGCACTTCCAGCTGTCTTGGTCCCCTAAGCCTGACATAACCATTCTGCTGCCCTTCAGGGATGCATTGGTCTTTGACTCTTTCTGTTCCCACCGCCTCTGTTGCATCGTACTTTGACAAGAAAAATAGATGATACTTGTGTTCTCCTCTGCCTGGAGAGGAAGCCTGGGGAGGGCACGCTCCTCCCAGCCATGCCCATCTTCCCAGATATTTTCTCAGGCTGGGCCTTCATCTTCAGCCCAGAAGCAAGCTAGCTCCTCAGGGGACTGTGTGGCTCCATCTCCGATCCTAGTGGGCAGCGTGTGGCTGGTGATCACTTCTAGCCCGGGCGTTTCTGAGATTCGCCACTCTCTGCCCCCACGGCCAAGCCTGAAAATTTTGCTGGGGGACAGAGTGGGGCTTCCAGAGAATACAGACAGGTACTAGAATGTCCATGAAATCTGACCCTGGCCCCTGAAGGGTTATCACTCCTCAGCTTCCAGAGCCCCAACCGTGGGAACTCTCCCGTCTGACTCCCCCAGGGCCCAGCGAGCTTGGAGAGCTGCCCGCGCCCAGCACCAGCTGCAGCCCAAGCACCGGCCCGCTTCCTGGGCGGACCCCAGTGCACAGGGAGTGCAAGAACCATGACAGTGAAAGTGCACGGCCCGCTGAAGGCCAGGGTGGGAGCGGCTGCGGAGAGCCACGTGGCTGCTGTCCAAAGAAGAGCATCAGCAAGATGACCGGATGGGCTGGTGCGGGACCAGGGGCTGGGTTCCATTTCGTGCCACATTCCTGACGCTCTCCACGTTCATACCTTCGGTCCTTTCCACTCCTCGTTCTCTGTTCCTCCTCCTCCTTTTGTTCTCCAGACTTGGGAGTCAGATTTCCTCTGCAAACCACAGTTCTTCAATTTTTGTGTTTCTGGCTTTGCTTCCCTCCAGATGGACTCCCGGGTTGGCCTCATCTGCTCTCGATGGTCGGCTGGCCCATCTCTGCCTGGGCCCCACATGCCAGCCCTTCGTGGGGTTTCAGTCACCACCTGTGCCGCTCTGCCCCCAGTTCCAAAGCAGAGAAGGCTCTGATTCGGTATTTTGAAAGGAGGAAAATGCCAGGAATTCTTTTTTTTTTTCTTCTTCTAGTTCAGAATTAACTTGAATCCCTACCTGTATCTCCTGGCTCTTCCTTGCTTTGTGACACGGGCTTTGCAAATCACTGAGTGTGACCTATAGGACCTGGGGGGCATCCCACCAAGCAGCGAGCAGGTGTGTGTGATTCTGTGTAATTTATTTTAGCACCGAGAGGAAGGCCTGCCTCTGGGATACATCTGTGCTTTAGCACGGCCCTGCAGCCGGCTGTGAGGCTCGGCTCCCTGCCTCCTGCTGGGCCTTGCTCTTCAGCTGCCGCAGCGGTCTGCTTCACAGCTCCTGACGGTGTCATGCTTGGCCTCTCACCTCCGTGCCTTGCTCCTCTCTCCTGGAGTGTGCTTTCTGCTTGCTCTGAGTCTCAGGACTCACCAGAACTGCCTTCCTCAGAGAAATGCCCTCCTGGCTGTCTAGAATGCACTGCTCCAGTGAGCCTTCATGACACTGTGCTGGGTGGTCTGCTCACTTCTAGAAACCATGCCCTCTGCTGAGAACGGCAGTACCTTGTTGTCTCTTCTACCCTTGGTCCCCTGGCACATGGCCCAGCGCCCCGTCCCCCGGCACACGGCCCAGTGCCGGGTCCCCCCGCACATGGCCCAGTGCCC
>NC_043701.1:13344313-13386364 GCF_006229205.1 Suricata suricatta | reverse complement strand
AGTGCCCCGTCCCCCGCACATGCCCCAGAGCCCCGTCTCCCTGGCACATAGCCCAGAGCCCTGTCTCCCCGGCACATGGCCCAGCGCCCCATCCCTCTGCACACGGCCCAGCGCCGGGTCCCCCCGCACATGGCCCAGCGCCCCATCCCCAGGCACACGGCCCAGCACCCCATCCCCTCATGCACGGCCCAGCACCCCATCCCCAGGCACACGGCCCAGCGCCCCATCACTCTGCACACGGTCCAGCATCCCATCCCCCCCGTACATGGCCCAGCGTCCAGCACACAGCAGAAGGGGTAGAAGGTAGGCCGCAAACGAGGTAAGGGCGTATGCAAGCATGGGCTTACCCAGTTTCTCACAACTGCTGTGCCTGACAAATCCCCACCCCGCGCTGCCCACTGACCCGCACCCCTCCCTCAGAGGTGCTTCCTCGGCAGCCCCGGGCAATCACCTGCCCTGCACATGCCAGACAGTCAGGGACTGTCGTTCAGACACTTTAGTAGGAGAGGCCACGGTTGGTACCTGAGCTTGTCTGCGATGAAGATGACCCTCCTTTCCAGAAGCAGGGAAGCAAAAACACAGAGCAGGTGGCGGACGCTGAGAGAGGAGAAGAGAGACTCAAAGTCTACGTGTTCGAGCCGGGAGTCGAGCGGGCGGCACAGCTCAATCACCTGCCGGGAAGAGGAGCAGCCGTGAGGAAGGGCCCAGGGCTCAGAGGCGCTCAGGGGGCACCCACTGGCAGGGGAAAAGGGAAAGAAGACAAGGAAGACAAAGCGACTGGGGAAAAGAAGGATCCTAGCAGAGTGGGGAGCAGGTGTACTTGGTGGGGACTCTGTCACAGTGGAGTGTGGAGGTGGGGAGACAGGGTGGCAGAGTCAATGACCTTGACCCAAAATGGCTGGTGGCTCTAGCTGGTGATGACCTATCTGGACCACCTGGCTCCCTGGGAGTTCCATGGCTATTCTACCGGGTCTCATAGAGTCCCACAGGAGTGTCCGCCTCACAGGGGAGTATTACCCGCTGGAACGGAGTCATGGGCTCACACGGAAGGACCAACAAACCCAAGCAGCACTCTCAAGACTCACCTCCTCTAGAAGGCGTTTCTCAATGAATCCAACCCCGTACCAATCCCTCCCTTATGATGGGTCTTACAGCTGGTATGCTTAGCAGGCATAGCTTCTCGTCCTGTACTTGTCGAAATGCTCCCAAATTCATCTCAAGTCACTACCCCTGTGTGATTTTTTTTCTTCTTTTTTAATATTTCTTTTATAACGTTTATTTATTTATTTTTGGGAATAAGAGAGAGCGTACACAGAAGCGGGGTTGGACAGAGAGAGACGGTGACACAGAATCCGAAGCAGGCTCTGCACTGTCCGCGCAGAGACTGATGCGGGGCTCAAACTCACAAACCATGAGATCATGACCTGAGCTGAAGTCACACGCTTAACGGACTGAGCCTGTTAACAGAAACTGGTCTGGATCACCCGGTGGAAGAACCAAGCGTCACTCGGAGATCTTGGAAGGCAGGGGTTTACACCAGTGGGCTCGGAAATCATTCTCCAGAGGTCTGAGCTCAGAGCAGTAGCAGAGGGAACAATTCATAGCCTGTTACTTCCGTATTCCTCATTAACACGAGCGACAAGCAGGATGGGAAGAAGAACCCGGATGGGGGAGACTTTGATCAGGGACAGGGGTCTTCTTATTAGTCCTGTTGGTCATCTTACAACAGATTTTCCCTATCAAGCCACCCAGGCGTTTCTGTTTTTCTCTTTTAAGAGCTGACTCCTTCACAGTGAGCGGAGACCAGTGTTTTACTCTGAGAACAGCACCTGCCTGGTGTTGCCCACACAGAGGGGCCCATTAATGTTAACACCCCCCTGGCCAAGGCTCCTGCATCTGGTAGAGGATGTTAAGATTCCCCAGCAGCAGGGGAAAAGCTCCTCTCTTTTTTTTTTTAAATTTTTTATGTTTTTTATTTATTTTTGAGAGACAGAGAGAGACAGTGCAAGCAGAGGAGGGTCAGAGAGAGGGAGATACAGAATCTGAAGCAGGCTCCAGGCTCTGAGCTAACTGTCAGCACAGAGCCCAATGTGGGACTCGAACCCACGAACCGTGAGATCATGACCTGAGCCGAAGCTGGACGCTTAACCGACTGAGCCACCCAGGCGCCCCTGCTCCTCTCTGTTCTGGGAAAGTAAGCTGTTGCAGAATATCCCAGACCTATCCTTTTCCCTCCCCCATCTCGGAGGTGGCTTGCTTTTTCAAGGGCTTTTGGAAATAGATACTCAGGCTGAATGGGATGTGCCTTCCGATGTCCACAGAGCCATATAAGAATACTGGGAAGGATGCAAACAAAGCCCTGCATTAACACCCAAAAGGAAGGGGACATGCCTCCCAGTCCTCGACAGGTGAATAAAAAGTAGTGCCTGAACTTGTCTCCCCTGAAAAGAATCTGTTTTATAGTACAAAGTTAGAGGTGACGGAGACCAACAACATAAATGGGTTTAAATACAATCTCTGAGTGCAATGCGCTATTAAGAGAAGCTAAGGATGTTCAGTGCAATCCCTGACCGGTGCGGCCAATGTCACGCAAACGAACACTGTATACTGCCATGACACAGTTCAGGGGTTGCTGTCTGGGAGTGAATCCTGGAGTGGACACACAGGACTCAGGGTGGATTTTACGTGCACCCGAGTGTGACATTAGCCGACGAGACAGCCTGCGGAGAGCCAGCCCTCGCTTGATCTCTTGGGACTTGGCGGTCTGGGCCATTCTCTCCTCTAGGAGACGACAGGAATCTGACGGCTTACCTCAGTTCCTGATCCTGGCAGGAAGTTCTTGACAACGATGGTCTTGCCCAGTGCTGGGAACGGGGCCTCCATGACGCTCCGCATGAGGGGCTGTACCAGGGCGGGAGAGATGCCTCGCCGTTTTTCCACCTCATCCAAGATCTGCAAGGGCCACCAAAGCCGCTTAGCCATCCTGAAGTCAGGGCACCAAGGTATTGCTCTGTTCCCACGACTGAAGAACTACGGGGAGGCCCTGCTGTCCTCATCAGGCCAGACTGAAAGGGTCTTTCACCCCATATGCTTTGTCCCACATTTCCTCTCTAGGTGCCGCTCCTCTGCCTTGGGCCTTTGCATTCTTTCCACCAAAGGGGTGAAGTTCCTTGGCCCCTTGACTTTGTGTTTGGACATTAACTTACTGGGCGAATATATGCATTCTTAATGGGAGCAATATTGCCCCTAAGGAGAGAAAAATTGGTCCTTAGGGATGATGATGAAAAAACCTTAGATGTTATAATGGTTTGTAGCCTTTTAAGGAGTGACAGTACATAAAAAGATATCCAGTGTATCTGTGGAATTAAAGTTTCTCAGGGAGCAGGGTAGCCATTAGGGAAATGCAAACCCAAACCACACTAAGGATCCACGTCACCCCCATCAGGATGGCTACAACCAAAAGACGGATGATGTAAGTGTGGCAAAGGAGTGGAGAGATTGGAACCCTCCTGCATGGCTGGGGGGAGCGAACCACAGTGAAGCTATTTGCCAAACAGTGTGGCAGTGCCTTAACGGTTAAACACGGTGCTACCATATGACGTAGTAATTACACTTCTAGGCATTTACCCAACAGAAATGAAAACATATGTTCACACAAAAACCGGTACATCAATGTTCACAGCGAAATTATTCATAATAGCTCAAAAGGGGAAATAACCTAAATGCCTGATGAGTGGATAAACAAAATGTGATATTCCATGATACGCCATCATCAGCCATGACAGGGAATGAGACACTGATTCACACCCCGGCAGGGATGACCTCGGAAATACGAGGCCAAGTCAGAGACCCTAGTCACAAAAGGCTACTTATTGTGTGATTCCGTTTGGATACAAAGTCTAGAAGAGACAAATCCATAGAGACTGGAGGTTACTAGGGTTGGGAAGTGACTGCCAATGGGTACAGGGGTTACTTGGTGGGGTGACAAAAATCTCCTATAATTGTGGTGACAATTACACAACTGTGTGGATGTGCTAAAGGGGTAAATTCTGTGATTTACAAATGTTATCTCAATAAAACTGTTATTCTAAAAAGTCTAAATGTAAGACCCTCCATAATCTAGTTGTGGATCAAAGAGTTTTAATAAAAATGCCATTTATAGGGGCGCCTGGGTGGCTCAGCCAGTTGAGCACATATTTTTTTAAAGTTTATTTACTTATTTTTGAGAGCGACAGATAGACAGACAGACAGACAGACAGACAGACACACACACACACACACACACACACACACAGAACACAGGGGAGGGGCAGAGAGAGAGGGAGACACAGAGCCCAATGCAGGTCTTGAAGACAAGAGCTATGAAATCATGACCTGAGCTGAAGTGGGATGCTTGACCAACTGAGATACCCAGGTTCCCTATCTCTCTCTCTTTCTTTTTTTTAATGTTTATTTATTTTGAGAGGGGGGAGGGGCAGAGAGAGAGGGAGACAGAGACTTCAAAGTGGGCTCTGTGCTGACAGCAGAGAGAGCAGAGAACTTGATGCAGGTCTCAGACTTACTAACCATGAGATCATGACCTGAGCTGAAGTCAGATGCTTAACTGACTGAGCCACCCAGCTGCCCCAAGCACTGAACTCTTGATTTTGGCTCAGATCCTGACCTCACAGTTCACGATATCAAGCCGCACGTCAGGCTCTGTGCTGACAGCATGGAGCCTGCTTGGGATTCTCTCTCACCCTCTCTGCTCCTCCCTTACTCTTGCTCTCCTTTTCTCTCTCTCAAAATAAATAAATTAATTAAAAAAACATTTATAATAATATCACATGTAGGTACTGAACTCTTGAAATATGGCTAGTCTGAACTGAGATGTTATAAATGTAAAATACTGCATAGATTTAAAAATACAGAATTAAGGATGTAAAATACCAATGGCTATATTGATTAAGTATTGAAATAAAAGTATTTAAATTTTTTAATGTTTATTTATTATTGAGACAGAGAGAAACAGAGCATGAGTAGGGGAGGGGCAGAGAGAGAGGGAGACACAGAGTCTGAAGACAGGCTCCAGGCTATGAGCTGTCAGCACAGAGCCCGACGCGGGGCTCAAATCCACGAACTGCAAGATCATGACCTGGGCCGAAGTTGGACGCTTAACTGACTCAGCCACCCAGGTGCCCCAAAATAATAGTATTTTAGATACATGGGTTAAATGAAATATATTATTAAAATTAAAAAGATTGTATGTATGTCAGTTCCTCAAAAAATTAAACTCAGAATTACCATATGATCCAGGAATTCCACACGTAAGGGCATATACCCCCAAAATTTGAAAGCAGGGACTCAGATATCTGAATGGCCATGTTCAGAGCAGCATAATTCACAATTACTAAAAGGTGTGAACAACACAAATGTCCATCTTCGGACAAACAGATGAAGACGTGATACAGAGAAGCAATAGACTTTTATTCAGCCTTAAAGAGGAAGGAAATTCTGACATATGCTCCAATACGGATGAAGCCTGAGGACATTACCAGCGTGATAGAAGCCAGTCACGATGGGGTAAATATACGATTTCATTTACATGAGATCCTGTGTAGTCAGATGCACAGAGATGGAAAGTAGAATGGAGCGAGCAGGGGCCTGGGAGGAGAAGGGAGGGGGAGGCTAACGCCAAAAGCGTGCAGTTTTAGTTCAGGGATGTGCAAAAATTCTGGAGATGGATGAAGGTGATAGTTGCACACGATGTGAATGAACATGATGCTAATCAACTGTACATGTAAAATGCTAGAAAAGGGGCGCCTGCGTGGCTCAGTCAGTAGAGCAAGAGACTCTTGATCTTGGGGTTGTAAGTTCAACCCCTAGATTCGGTGTAGAGATTACTTAAAAATAAAATCTTAAGGGGCACCTGGATGGCTCAGTCGGTTAAGCATCTGACTTCGGCTCAGGTCATGATCTCCCGGTTTGCCAGTTCGAGCCCCATGTCGGGCTCTGTGCTGAACGTTTCAGAGCCTGGAGCCTGCTTTGGATTCTGTGTCTCCCTCTTTCTCTGCTCCTCCCCTGCTCATGCTCTATCTCTCTTTCTCTCTTTCAAAAATAAATAAACATTTAAAATATCTTTAAAAATGGTTAAAACAGTAAATTCTATGTTATGTATATTTTAGCACAATAATAATATGACAAAAAATTAAAAAAGAATTTTATGAAGGGAGGCAATGCAGGGGAAAATAGGTTTTAATTTTTTAATGTTTATTTCTTTTTGAGAGAGACAGAGTGCAAGAGAAGGAGGGGCAGAGAGAGAGGGAGACACAGAATCTGAAGCAGGCTCCAGGCTCTGAGCTGTCAGCACAGGGCCCAATGTGGGGCTCGAACTCATAAACCACGAGATTATGACGTGAACCAGTTGTATTCAATTGAATGAGCTGCCCAGATGCCCCAAAGAGGGGGAAAATCTTAAAATGCTGGCTAGGGGGTAATAAAAAAAGGCTGAAGAACTCTGAGGCAGAAGTTCTAAGCCTAGAAGGTCTAAGCCTCAGCCTCAGGAGGCTTGCTTTATGTGTCCCCACTGCCCCCTGGGGTCTCTGCCACAGCCATGGGAACCACACTCACGGTCCCAAGGATGACAGACGTGTGGGGCAGCCTCAACCCCAGGCTTGCAGCCTACAGCAGAGACCGGGCGGCCCAGGTCAGCCAACCCCCCCAACCCCCAACACGTGCGCGGGCGCGGGGGCGCGGGGGAGAGGAGCGGGGCTGAGCCCCAGCCGACCTGCACGTCTGTAAGAATAAACAACCGCTGCTTTAAGCTACTGTGGTTTGTTACAAAGTGTGACTGTAGCAGTATTTAATGATACACCTTTCCTCAGAGATTCTGAGATGTATTCTTTTTTTTTTAACATTTACTTAATTTTGAGACAGAGAGAGAGTGGGAGTGTGTGGAGCAGGGCAGAGAGAGAGGGAGACAGAGGATCTGAAGCTGGCTCTAAGCTGACAGCAGAGAGCCCGATGCGGGGCTTGAACCCACGAGCCGCAAGACCATCACCAGAGCTGAAGACGTACACTGACTGAGCCACCCAGGAGCCCTTGGGATCTGTTCTTCTTAAACATCATTCCTCTTTCTTTGTTTTCTGTTTTTGTTTTTTAAGTTGGCTCCAGGCCCAATACTGGGCTTGAATTCACAACCCTGAGATCAAGAGTTGCATGCTCTACCGACTGAGCCAGTCAGGTGCCCCTGATTCCTCCTTCTGTACAAAAGGGCAATATGTCATTTTAGTCATCCTTGTCCCTCACCTGGAAACAGGTCAAGGTTATAGAGATCAGTTCACCAAATCTCTGTTTCTGGCTCTATCCAGCATGTATGCTGCGTGGTCTTTGGTGAGTTATCATACACACTCCTACAACATGCCCGGTAACAGAACTGCCATGAAAACACAGAACTGCACATCATTCGATATGTTAACACGTTTACTTGCTTGCCGTCCCCTGTCCACGACAGAAAACGGGGCTCGTGTGAATTCCAAAGCTGTCACTGGATGCGGGGCTAACTCACAGGAGCGGCGCCACCTCTCCGCTTCATAAGCGTTCTCTGAACAGCCAAGACTCTGACCTACAGCCTTATTTCCACGTTTAAAACTCCCCTGGGTGGAGGGGGGCACCTGGGTGGCTCAATCAGTTAAGCGTCTGACTTCAGCTCAGGTCATGATCTTGTGGTTCATGGATTTGAGCCCCGCATCAGGCTCTGTGCTGACAGCGCAGAGCCTGCTTTGGAGTCTGTGTCTCCCTCTCTCTCTGCCCCCCCCTCACTCATACTCTGTCTCTCTCTTTCTCAAAAATAAATAAAACATTAAAAAAAAATGTAAATAACCCCCTGGGAAAGACCTGCATGAGCATCAATGCAGAACTGTCCTAGAGCCTCCAAATGACCAAGTTCAATGTAAAAGGCTTTGCCACCTCAGCGGAGTGGAGGTGGGAACACATACATCGATATCATTCCTTATTTCTAACAGACTTGCATCGAAGTACGAGTTCTACCACGGCAAGAGGTTACACCAGATCAGCAGGAGTCAGGCTTCTGATTGTAAGTGGGCAGGAAGTAGATTTATTTCGAAATCCTTTTAGGAAATGCGGCTTTCCATCCATGGACAGTAGACATAGGACTTCAATTCTCAAAAGAAAGCTCAGACTAAAATACATGCTCAAGAAGAATTTTAAATCAATATGGATTAGACGGTCATGTCTGGTTAATGTAGGAAATGGATGTCGGGTTATGCCTAATTTTTAAGATTATCATACATGATAGTAATTAGCTTCTTTCTACCTACCAAACTGGATGAGCCAATTCAATACAGCAGTTCCTAGGTCCTGATACATTGGCTCATCTTCCCAAAGAGAGGACCAAACTACATTAAGACTTTGATAAGTTTAGAGTACAACTGCAATAAGAAATCTCTCTCACACATGACACATATATAAACATGGAGACTTATACACCCATCTATTGTGGTGGCCTTTCTGTCATCCAAAAGCTCGTATGACAAAAGACAATGCTGAGAAGTAAAAGTAAACCGTAAGGAATATTCTGGGACTATCCTCTGTCCCTCCCATCCTTCACTGCGATGACTTAGACTCTCCCCCTACCCGCTTTTCCTGGGCCCTGAGCTTCCTCAGCTCTCATTTCCGGGATCAGTGACAAGAGAAGGGGGGAGGAGATCATGTCAGGATACGCTTACAGAAGTACCAGGAGCCCGGTGTTTCCCAGGTCCTCCCTCTGCTGAGGCCCCGGTCCTCACCTTTGAGAAGAGGCTGAAGCATCCTAGGCGGCTCACGATGCAGTAAACCTCAGGGAGACGCTTCCCTTTGCCACCAGGCTTTTTGGGGGTGAAACACAAGGAAATCATGAGTGTCACCACTTCACAGAAGAGAACCCAAACATTTTTAAGCATCTATCATGTACCAGATGTTTCTACACACCGTACCTTTACCCATGCCCCATTTTGTAAGTGGGAAGCACTTCTGGCATGTAGTATATGTATTTTTCTTCTCTAGAAGGGACCAAATCGAGGGTGTAGTGCACACAGGAGGTGCTCAAAATGGCCTTTGGAGCCATAAAGGATGGAGGCTGAACTTGTTTACCCAGATCACTGTGGTTCCTCTTAAGGAGTGACCTTGAAACCATATGTTGCTGACTATAATGATAATTCCAAGTCAGAAATCATTCCTGAAAATCCTTTTTGGAACCTGCCTTTTAAGATGATTTTTCAGGGGCGCCTGGGTGGCTTAGTCGGCTAAGCCTCCAACTTCGGCTCAGGTCAGATCTCACGTTCGTGGGTTCAAGCCCCACGTCAGGCTCTGTGCTGACAGCTCAGAGCCTGGAGCCTGCTTCTGGTTCTGTGTCTCCTTCTCTCTCTGCCCCTCCCCCTCTCATGCTCTGTCTCTCTCTGTATCAAAAATAAATAAAACATTAAAAAAAAAGATGATTTTCAAACCTAAATGAAAATCAATCTCACTACGTCAAAGTAATTTTATCAAGAACACGTATTAGCCCACTGAACTTTTGGTTTCTTTCCCAGTTAACTTTTTAAATTGTTACCCATACTTTTTATTCACTATGAATTCAACAAACATTTACTGAATATACCTTCTATATGCTGTGCATTATTCTTGATTCCAAATTATATCAGCTTATTTCGAAGACTCAAATATACTCAGTGGGAAATGATTTGCTTCTACTGAAGATTTTCAAAAGAATGGGTCTCAAAAAGACAAGTTCAGAAATGGGTCAGCGCAGCCATTTTGTTGGAATCTGATCCTGACTCAAAAAGATTTTTAAATGTTTTTATGTTATTTTTGAGAGAGACAGACCATGGGCAACAAAGGGGTAGAGAGAGAGGGAGACACAGAATTTGAAGCAGGATCCAGGCGCTGAGCTGTCAGCACAGAGCCTGATGCGGGACTCACAGATGGTGACATCATGGCCTGAGCCAAAGTCGGACACTTAACCGACTGAGCCACCTGGGCGCCCCTGAAGAACACACGCTTGAATGACCTGCATCACGAACAACGGAACTATCTTTCTTTGGCCTGAGCAGCCATTATGACTGTGCACTATGAGCTCGAGGGGTCTGTGTAGCATGTTTCATCAGGAAGGACATTTGGCTTAAGGATAGAAAGGCCTTTTATTTGGCAAGGAAAACAATGGAGCAAGTATTTTCTTTCTGAAGGAGACAGAGCTGTTGTTCCCTTCTACCCGTGAGACTTAGATCCATGTTTTTAACTCCCCTCATCAACCTGCCCCACTTCCTGCCCCTTCTCCGGCAGACTGAGAGCCGAGTGTACTGACCAGCAGTCTTCGGCAGTAACCGAACCTCCGGCTCCCATCTTCTCCAGTTAAGACGAACGAGAAGGTTTCGCTGTGGTTGCGGAATCAAAAGTGGGTTACAGAGCAGAACAAGACGGAAGACACGAGGCTGTGAGCGATCACGGGACATACTAGAAGGGGGCTGTCACAAAGGGCCGCTCCCCGTCCTGCCCATCCATCTCTGTGCAGGGACTCTGCGGGCCTACAGTTTTGGGGTCTGTGTCAGGGAGAAGGAGACCCCAAGTGCCAGTACACCTGGAGAGGAATGGGATTTCTCTCCACTCCGGGCACTCAGAGCATTCCATTGCCCGAGCGGTCCCACGGCCCGAAACACAGCGGTCACTGAAGGAGCATCTGAAGTCTGTGCCCCCCTTGGAACTGCCCCTGGGGGGACCTTCCTGAGAACTGTCCCCTCAGAGCCACCGAGGCTCAGACTGCCCTGAGAGACTGCTGGGCAACTTCAAGGAACTCGGCGTCCTTCGAATGCAGCATACACAACCTACTGAGTTTGGCCAATTGCTGAAACGTCCGAGAACAGAAATTCTGGTATGTAACATGTGACAACACGGGTTAAAGCAGAAATGTAAGCCTATCACAGTCCGAGCAACAGCTGGATGGGCTATTAATGTTTCTAGGGACAAGGGAGAAGGGACAAGGAAAGGGTGACGAGTAATGTTTCTCTAGCATCTCCTAGGCCAAGAATTACTTTTGCCCTTCCCAGAGCCTTATGAACCAAGCCTATGCCCACATATAGTGGGCATGGTTAGCAAGGTGATGTGTATCTTCAGGGAAGTTTTAAAACACAGGGAGGGAAAATCTCTGGCCTGGGGCCCATCAGGATCACTTAATGGCAGGACTGAATTATGGCATCTGCCATCTCTGATGCCTCCCTGCCCGCAGGCCCCTCCCGCCATTCTTGCCTTAGCTGTTGGGGGTGGGGAAGGGAGACGCCAGCACATACCTGGTAAACTGCTGGACAGGAGTCCAATCCTTGGCATCAGGGAAACAGAATTGGGGGATGGCCTTCAGCTGGTCCTCAGCCTCTCTCATGAACTTGAAAGACCTTTCCAACTGCAGGGAAAAGGGTGAGAGAAGGTTAGAGAATAAACCCCAGCATGGGAAAGAGAGGCAGAAGCTTGGCAAGACCACATCTTCCACCTTCCCAAAGTGAAGACCACCGCTTTAACCTTGGGAAGGGTTTGCAGCTCAGTCTGCTGGGGCCTTTTGTCCCCAGGGCGCTGTCCACTCTAGTCTCATGGGGGAAGTCAGAGAAAAAAACCTGGCATGTTTTAGAGAAATAGTCTTTTTTTTTTTTTTAACATTTATTTTTGAGAAACAGAGAGAGATAGAGCCTGAGTAGAAGAGGGGCAGAGAGAGACAGGGAGGCACAGAATCTGAAGCAGGCTCCAGGCTTTGAGTTGTCAGCACAGAGCCTGACACAGGGCTCGAACCCACAAACCTTGATGAGATCATGACCTGATCTGGAACCTTAACCGACTGAGCCACCAGGTGCCCCTAAAAAAGTATTCTTGATGTCTAATAGTCTGGAATATAACTATTTTAACCAACTAGGGAAAAGTGTTATGGCAACAACCTTCAAATAGGAGACTCGTGAATCTGCAAGATAGAGTCTCAAATCTGGTCTTCCAACTTCTGGACCCAAGAAAGCTGCCTTTCCTTGATCCAGGCAAGACATTTTATAACACTGCTTAGTGAATACATCCAGCCAAATTACATTATACAGTAAACTTCAATTAATTTCAGGGTCCTTGAATGTCAGAACCAAAAGGAAACAGACATCATCCAGTCTGATATTCCTTATTATTATTATTTTTTTTAGGTTTTAAAATGCTCTGAACTGTTAGCACAGAGCCTGACGTGGGGCTCAAACCCACAATCTGAGATCATGACCTGAGCCGAAGTCGGACGCTTAACCAACTGACCACCCAGGCTCCCTGATATTTTTATTTTAGAGATAAGGAAATAAATCCCGATATGTTAAGTGATTTGTCCATGGTCACACAACTAGTGTGGAAACTAGTTAGGAATCTTAATCTCTAGCCTTTCTCTCTCTCTCTGATTTATCTGACATCATTGACTGGATGAATATCCTCTTACTAAAAAAAAAAAAAAAAAAAACAGAACAAGTTTATTATGCCTGATTAAAGATTTTTTTAACTTCTTTTTTTTTTAAACATTTCTTTATTTTTCTGAAACAAAGTGAGACTGAGTGTGAGCCGGGGAGGGGCAGAGAAAGGAGACACAGAATCTAAAGCAGGCTTCAGGCTCTGAGCAAGCAGTTAGCACAGACACTGACATGGAGCTCGAACCCACAAATGGTAAGATCATGACCTAAGCCAAAGCCGGACACTTAACCAACTGAGCCACCCAGGTGCCCCTGATTAAAGATTTTTATTTTTATTTTTTTATTTAAAAAATTTTTAATAGTTTATTGATTAAAGATTTTTAAAAGAAATATTTACTTATTTACTTTTGAGAGAGAAAGAGAGCATAAGGAGGGGCGGGGCAGAGAGGGAGACAGAATCCGAAGCAGGTTCTAGGCTCCGAGCTGTCAGCACAGAGCCCAATGTGGGACTTGAACTCAGGAACTGTGAGATCATGACCTGAAGTCGGATGCTTTACCAACCAAGCTACCCAGGCGCCCTTAACAATGATTTTTAAAGCCATATGTTTACTTACTTGTGTATGAACAGGAGTCTGTGCTTTGCACCCCGCCCCACAGACCTGCTGAACAAGGAGCATGCGGCTGACACCACTGTACTACAGATTTGGAAACGTTGGGGAGCTGAATTTTATGTTACGTACTTTTGTGCCACATTTTAAGTGAGGTACAATAGGTAAAGGTTTGGGAAACAAAAAGGAATAGTTGGTAATTACCAAGTTTGTTTACAAATTTGTACTTCTAAAGTGTTGGGAAGAATTGCTGGCTTCTCTTGTTGTTATTTTATTTTTAATTTTTTTATTTTTGTGAGAGAGAGTGAGAGAGCGGGTGCGTGAGAGGAGGCAGAAGACCAAGCAGGCTTTGCACTGACAGCAAAGAGCCCGATGCAGGACTTGAACTCACAAACCATGAGAACGTGACCTGAGCTGAAGTCTTAAAGACTGAGCCACCCATGTGCCCCTGTTGTTATTTTTATTGACAGGTTTACACTTGTTAAATTTTCTTTCTTTCTTTCTTTTCCTTTATTTTATTTTTTTAAAGATTTTATTTTTTATTTATTTTTAAATTTTTTAATAGTTTATTTTTAAGACAGAGAGAGACAAAGCACAAGTGGGGGAGGGGCAGAGAGAGACACACAGAATCTGAAACAGGCTCCAGGCTCTGAGCTATCAGCAAAGAGCCCAATATAGGGCTCGAACCCCTGAACTGAGAGATCATGACCTGAGCCGAAGTTGGACGCCTAACCGACAGAGACACCCAGGCGCCTCTTAAGATTTTATTTTATAAAGTAATCTCTAATCCCAATGTGGGGCTCGAACTCACAACCCTGCAATCGATAGTCATGTGCTCTACAGACTGAGCTACCCAGGTGCCCCTAAATTCTCCTTATAAACAGCTAAAGGAAAACAAATTATGCTAATGTTACCTTTAGTAATTTGAAGTATCAGGTATCTGAGGTCAGTGGAGGCTGAATTTCTGAAGTTAGAAAACTATAATGTCTAATCTAAATTCTTTCCATAGTGTTTTCCGTCAATTTCTTTTCTGCTCCTCATAGCCTGTCACTGACCTCCACTTGAAACCAGCTTCACAGACAACTTCCAAACTCTGCAGACCAGCACTGCTGAGAACTTCCCAGATGATCTACAAGACTTCCTAAGGACACCACATCAGAGGGAGGAGGTCTCTAAAGAGTGTCCAAAGGAACAGAACACCAGGCTGATTTTCTTCAATTTTAAAACCTGGATGGCTCAGTCGGTTAAGTGTCCAACTCTTGGATTTAGCTCTCGTGACCTCGCAGTTTGGGGGTTGGAGCCCTGCACAGGCCTCTGTGCTGACAGCTCAGGGCCTAGAGCCTGCTTCAGATTCTAGATCTCCCGCTCTCTCTGCCCCTCCCCTGCTCGTGTTCTCTCTGTCTCTCAAAAATAACTAAAAGTTAAAAAAATTTTTTTAACAAAAAAACTTAAAAAAAAACTACTTGTAGTATGATTCTCTTTAGGCTAGAGCAAATATAAAGTTGCTACTGATATTAACGGTTGAGACAACTATCAGTGAGTGAAACACAGCCACCATTAATTGTCCTTTGGTTTTCATTCTTCAGAATCAATAGTCACGACTGAGAGAATCATGGTCTCTCTTCTATCCAGGATGAAACATAACAAACGAGATTCCAACTAGTCCATGAGCAGTTTTTGAGTTGATAATTCGCTAGCTCAGACTGTTGCCAAAGCACTAATTTCGGCTACCCTTGGATAATCTTGCAGAGAAGCAAATACCTGCTGGGTGTAGTTGTTGGGAGGGGTCATTAATCACCGCAGTGACGGACCGTAACGCTAGAAATACAAAAGGGAAGAACGATGACATTTTCCCACAGTGGAAACTCTTAGAGAACTGAAGAGCAGGCTTTGTCGGGAGGCGGGTTCCAGGACTTTTTGACATGGCCCATCTGTGTGGATGCACCCGCACTCGGATCACATGCACAATACACACGTCTGTGTGTGCACACGTGTACCTACACACACTATCACCCACATAGGCATTATCAACCAGACGTGCACACAGGTGCTCTTACAGGCACACAAACTCATTTACAGGAAGTGGGACATGAAGAGGTTTCGCACAGACACAAGCGATCATAAATGGCTGGAAATTTCCCAGTCTCCCTGAACTGTCATAAAGATAATTACATGATATCAAGCATTGTAATGGAACATGGCAGGTATGATCTCTAGTGTGCAAATATGGAGGGGAAATCTTGGTCAAGGTGACTCTTGAAGTGGGGGATAAAGACCATAAGAAAAAGTGAGGAGGGAGGAGAAACAAGGAGGAAGCAAGGCAAGAAGATATAAAATAGGCTGATCTGCAAAAATGCATGCAGTGCGTGAGCACATGACATTCAAACAGACATGTAAAGAAACACTGGCAACAAGATACATTTCCAACAGAAAGACTGGTTAAATAGATAGGGCATACCCACATAACAGAGCTTTATATAATTAAAAGAATAATGTCTTAGAATATATACAAAATATGTTTAAAAATAATGATATTTAGAAAACACGATGCAAAGATTATACAATGTACAGTATCAGTTTTGTTATCAAATTACACCATGAGAGGGGCGCCTGGATGGCTCAGGCGGTTATGTGTCCAACTTTGGCTCAGGTCTTGATCTTGCGGTTCGTGACTTCGAGCCCCATGTGGGGCTGTGCGCTGACAGCCCAGGGCCTGGAGCCTGCTTCAGATTCTGTGTCTCCCGCCCCCACCTCTCCCCCTTTACCTGCTCATGCTCTGTCTCAATGTCTCCCAAAAATAAACATCAAAAAATTTTAAAAATGAAAAATAATTTAAAAAAAGAGAAAATTACACTATGATAAAAGTCTGGGAAGATACATAACAAAATGTTAACAGCGATGACCTCTGTGGAGTGGGGGATTACAGAGGACTTTTTCTTGATACATTTCCAGACTGGTCCCCTTTCCAACAATGACTGTACATGTTTCCGCTCAAAAGTTTTACGTGGACGTCTAAGAGCTTGGGGATTCCAGGTTGGAAATGACAACCGTTCAGTAGTTACCGTGAGTCAACCATTAACTCATGAAATAAGGCCTTTATATCGGAAGCACTGATTAAATACTGCCCAGTGTACAGCCCCGCTAGGCCCGGGGGAAGGAAACAGGAGAAAAGCACAGTCCTCTGTGCCTGGGTGCTCGCTCCGTGCGGGCCTCACCTGAATGTGGGCATCTCATGGCTTTGGGGGGTTCAGTGGACCAACCCTGCAGGTCAGCTGGGGGAAGGTGAACCGAGCCAGTCTGGAGGGCCGGGGCCCATGATTTCCTTCCCAGAGACCCAGTTTCTGACCTAACTTCCAAGGACAAGACCTGACTGCTGCAGTGGGCCAGTGGATGGGACAGAAGGACGCCAGCCCAGCAGAGATGCTGGGATTATGCTAGGGTGGTGGCAGCAGAAGGAGGCCCTGAGGGGACAGGACATGTCCTCCCTCCCCTCTTCCTGCCCCTGAGCACCTTTGTTGTCTGAACGGCACATTCAGGGTCCCATTCTGCCTCAGGAGTCTTTGTGTGCTTATCTCGTGCCCTCCTGCCAGAGTGCAAGCTTCTTAAGGACAGAGAACATATTTTTCTTAGGGGCGCCTGGATGGTTCAGTCAGGTAAGCATCCGACTTCAGCTCAGGTCAGATCTCACGGTTCGTGGGTTCGAGCCCCGCGTCAGGCTCTGTGCTGACCACTAGCTCAGAGCCTGGAGCCTGCTTCAGATTCTGTGTCTCTTTCTCTTTCTGCTACTCCCCTGTTCATGCTCTGTTTCTCTCTGTCTCTCAAAAATAAATACATGTAAAAAAAAAAAAAAAAAAGAAAACACATTTTTCTCATCTTTGTAACGATGGGGCCAAGCAGAGAACAGCCTGAATGTAATAGGGTCTCGGTAAATTCTGGACTGAATTGAATGTGGTGCAACCTCTTTAAAAGTGATGCCAAAGCCTAAGAATGATATATATATGTTATTGGCCATGCTATATTAGGCTTTGCTGGGTGCCAGTGCATTTTGGGTACCTGACGTAACGTATGGGAAAGCCAAGTCCGCGCAGCCACGGAGCATGTTAGGCTAGACCAGGATCCCGGTGCACACACCCCGAGGTGCCCGGGACAGACACAGGTTCTCAGTAAACACGCACTCCCTGAGGAGAGTCGTGAAGCTGATGGGAAAGAGGCTTCGCGGACAGCCTGGGAAGGAAGAGACGGAGCTGGATAGGGAGACACGGAGGATGAAGAGGCCGGCACGGTCAGCACCGGGATCACAGCACGTGAGCCAGTCCTTCTGTCCTACTTTGGAGTCTCTGAATCTGTCACCTCCTGAGTTCTCCAGCAGCAGTTTTTTCCATTTGGCACACCCTAGTTAGGACCGTGTCACGACTCCAGACACCGAGCGTTCCCCAGACTCCCCACCCCCGGAAGCCACGAGGGCCAGCAGGCAGGTGGCATGAAGGCCGCGGTCCTCTGGCAGGCCCCCGAGGCCCGGCCCGTACCTTGAGCGGGAACTGCTGGGTGAGTTCTGGCACGTACGCGGCCCCGGCCTGCTTCTTATGCAGGGACACGACCACGAAGTACTCGAACAGCTGCCTCTGCTGGTACTCCATGAGCTCCTGGTCCAGGGACGGGTACCTGGGCGCCTGCTTCAGGCGTGACTTCACATGGACCAGGCGCTGACTGTGAGCTGCGGGGAGAGGGACGGTGAGTGCCCGCGTGCGGCTCCCTTCCCAACGAGGCCCTGCGACAGCCTGGGGGTTCCCAGCTCAGAGTGCTCCTTCCAATCTTAAAAAAGTGTTCCCACATTTGACTAATTGGCTCGGGACTCTTTGTTTGGGGTCCCTGCCAAACCTCGGGGCGGGGACCCGCCGGATAGGCGGCTGGGCTCACGGGGGTGCCGAAGCCTAGAGCCCAGAGCTCTGCTCAGCCAGGGGTTTGCCGCGTGGACTTGGCTTTGCACCCCTCTGTCAGATGGGGTGGGGGACACAGACTCCTCTCCTCACTTCTTTCCTTCTTCTTTCAGTCTGTGGGATGTGACAAAATCCAGACCACGGGGCTTTTGGAGTGGAACTCTGGAAACATCTGTGTCACACGACACGGTGGGCAGAGAGGTGACTAAGTCAGGGGTTCCTACCCCACGTCCCTCCTGCCATCATTCTGTGTGATGGAAATGGACTTGCTTCGTTCCCTAGACGGGACCGGGAGCAGCGGGAGTGAGAGGTGGATGATGCAGGGACGCCAAGCAGACGGGTCCCCATCACCTCCCTCACAGCCCTGGGCTATGGCTTTCTTTGGCTTCCCCCCATGCCTCCTGCCCTGGGTGTGAGGAACTGTGGGAAACTCACTAAAGCCTACACTGAGTTCCCTGAATCTAGATCTACAGAGACCAATTATTTCAGTGACTTCATGTGACAGATGAGCCCCAGAGGCCCTGAGATCTTCAGTGATTTCCTCCTGATCTTACAGGAATTTTCATGGGAGTGGGACAAGGCCCAGGTGTCTGGAGTCCCAGGCCAGCAATGAAAACACCTCTAACAAAAAGACAGGGGAAGGGGGCCGCCGCAGTGGTACCCACCCTGGATCGTGGGCGCCACAGGCCCAGGAACTAAACAGGTCCGTTCTGGTCACACCCGGGACTGATTGGCTGCTGAGCAGCCCTGTGGGTCCCCTGTCCCCTCACATTCACGCCATACCCAACCAGCTCGTGCGAGGACACCCTCTCCTGTCCCTCACATTAAGCAGGAAGTGCCATGGCCACCAGCACAGCACCTGCTCTTCTCACCTTTCAGCTTCTCCTCGGTGTCACTGTCAGACTCACTGTTCTCGTCCGTCACTGGACAGAAGAACAAACAACAAACAAACAAAAAACAGCAATAGAAGAGAATTGCAAGTGTGAGTTTGTTTTCTAACACAGGCAACTTTTTTTGCATGTAGTCATGCAAATCCAAGATTTCTACTCCAGAGGAGCTATTACCTTTTTTTCAAGTTAAATGTCATGGACAAACTATGCCTTTGTCCAACCAAATGTATTTCCAAGTGAACGTGGCTCTAGTTTAGCTTGTACCTATATCAACCAATCCAGCAAAAGAGGCTGGCTCCCTGGACGTGTGCTCAGCAAAGAGAACTGCTCGTGGTGAGCTCGTGGTGAGCTCGGAGCGTGTGGCACAAGGCCGACTTGACAGATGGACAGAGGACCACAGGACAGGCCACCAGGCTGAGTGCTCTTTCCTGGGTCTTTGCTGTCTCACGGACAACAGGAGATTTTGACAAAGGGCTGACGTGCTCATCTTTGGCGAGCCAACTGTGGACAACAGGAAGCCTCTTTCAGGAAGAACCTGTTTTCGGATTGTTGGGGGGTGAGGGACGGCAGTGGGGGCGGTCATACCTTTTCCTGAGTTGCTCTCGGTTGACTGGGACAGCCTCTTCACACGTTTCTTTCCTCTCCGGGCTTCATAAATGGCATTGATTCGCAATACCAACTGCCAGACGCCAGGAGAAGAAAAGCCAGTGTTAGGAGCTTCCTCTCATTCTCTTCCAGGGGGAGGGAAGGCCCAGGAAAGGAGGAGGGCGGGGCCGTTCCCCACTGTCCCACTGCATCTTCCAATTACTCCTTTCTACCAGACAGGACCGGGGCTGTCGGGGCTGTCGAGGACAGTAAAGGAGGCTGCCGGCTTCCCTGACGGATGAACGGGGGAGGTCTAAATATACTAAGGCCTCCAGCTGAGACACAGGGAGGCAATTTCATTGGCTAATTGTGCGACAGCCCCTCCCCCTTCGATGCTGCAATGTCACTGTGATTTGGGAGCAGGCTTAGCGCCCCCGACCCCCACCCCGGGCAGGGGAGACAAGAAAAGAGAAGAGACAGCGAAAATAAAAAGCCTCCCAGGCAGGGCTCCTTTTGTGGGAAACACGCCAAAGACGGGCTGAGCAGCCATGGGCGGCGAGTGGGCAGGGATTACAGCGGATTTTGAGTCCAGCTGGAGGCTGCCTGGCCGTGCCACGCACCGAGCGCGCCGCCCTCCCGGCAGAGGAGCGTGCGGCCGCGCTGGGGAGGCTTTCCACCACGTCTCTTCCCGCTCGCCAGGCACCACTGCTTAGCAGCACCTTTTCCAGGCTGATGCTAGCAGACCCACCCGGCTACTGAAGGTCTGGGTCACGGCCCGGCAGGCTCTACCGCACCTGCAGGTTTCACCAGCGGAAGCCTCCCGGGCTCCACTTCACTGCGAGGAAGGGAAGTCTACCCATGTGTAGTCTCGGCAAGCCAACTGTTGATTTTATTTGTTTTTTTTTTAAGCTTATTTATTTCCCTTAGTAACCTCTACACCCAACCTGGGGCTTGAACCTATGACCCTGGGATCAAGAGCCACATGCACCGCTGACTGAGCCAGCTAGGTACTCCCCAGGTGGCAATGTTAAAGGGGAGCTGTGCTTGTAAGCTGCCTTGGAAAGTTTTATATTCTTTTCTTGAACTGGAAGAACTGGAGAGAGGATGTGCTATGGTGAAGTGGGTGACGCGCATGCAGGCGGGCGCAGTGGGTTAGCTGTTGCCAGTCCCCATCTCTGCCCTGTCCCAGTGCCCGGAGGAGCTCACCAGCTCTTCTCTGCAAGACCGAGTGCTAGGGCCTGGGCCCCCACCCCTCAGCTCTGCAGACTGTGACGACGCTGCCCCGTCATATCCTTGGACACCTGCGCACTCTGGGTCCCGAGAGGTGGCTCAGCCCTGGCCTTGACAGCTCTCTTGGTGAATTCCTCGTTCCTAACCCTGTCCTGGCTTTGCCTTGAACCTGAACGAGGTCTCTGCCTTCACCACCAAATCCCTGCAGTGTGGCTTCTTTATATTTGTTCTTATGAAGCAGCCATTTCCTTGAGAGCTCATACCCATGAAACAGCACTGTCTTCTTTTCCTGCATGTTCTAACCACTGAAACATGAACGCTAGCCCCATTTCCTGTGGAATAGACAATGCATGAATGAGATGCTAGCATTATTCACAGTATCCAGGAAATGAAAACATCCAAATGTCGATTAAAGAATGAATAGATAAATGAAATGTGGTACGTACAATGGAATATTATTCGGTCTTCAAAAGGAAGGGAGTTTGGGCACATGCTCCAATGTAAATGCAACAAGGATGTTACACTAAGTGAAATAAGTCAGTCACAAAAGGATCAATATGTATGCTTCCACTTATGTAAGGCACCTAGAAAAGGTAAATTCACAGAGACAGAAAGCAGCATAGAGGTTGCCAGGGGCTTGGGGGGGGAGGGTGGAATAGGGTTAGTGTTTCACGGGTGCAGAGTTTCCATTTGACGAGATGGAAAGTTCTGTAGATGGGTGGTGGTGATGGTTGTATCACGGGGTAAATGTACTATTTTTTTAATGTTTATTTTTGAGAGAGAGAGGGAGACAGAGCATGCAGGGGGGAGGGGCAGACAGAGAGAGGGAGACACAGAATCTGAAGCAGGCCCCAGTCTCTGAGCTGTCAGCAAAGAACCCGACCCAGAGCTTGAACTCACACACCACAAGATCATGAGCTGAGCTGAAGTCAGACGCCTAACTGACTGAGCCACCCAGGTGCCCCGGCGTGAACGGACTTAATGCTACAGAACCGAATACTTAAAAATGGTTAAAATGACAAGTTTCCGGTTATATATATTTACTACAGTTAAAAAATATATGAATAAACAAATGAGTTACTAGGTCAAACTGTGTGTTGGGGGGGTTTAAACCCCTTCAACCTCCTCCCCACCCAATATCCAAAATTAACTAGAAAGAAGACAGCTGAGTACAGTTAGCATCCTTCCACTGTGTTATTAAAATACAGTGAAGCCAGAATGTAAGCTCCATGCAGGCAGGGATTTTTGTCACCTTTGCTGCTGGGACAATACCTGTGTGGGGCACAGTGCCTGGCACAGCGCCTGGTACTCAGGCATCTCTGATGTACAAAGGTTTTGCTGCGTGCTGGGAGGGACAGAAGGACACTGGGGACACGGCGTCCGTTCTCAGGGAGAGTGCGGGCCAATCACAGGGAACAAGACGCATTCCTGACTATCACACAGACGATTCACAAGTGCTATGCGAGTGGTATAAACAATGTGCCAGAGAAGGCTTTTCTCGCTTGAAATCAGGTCATGGAATAAGTGGAACCCATATATCCTTTGGTCAGTAAATCTTTGTTCCTGTTCATTTAAAAAATTTTCTCCGGGGAGAACAAGTTTAAACATGCTTTCACATCATAGTACTTTCGTAGGAGATAAGTTTTGTTGTCTTAAAAGTGTTCTGTACTACAAGTACTGGCCTTTCAGAAACATTTCTGAGTTGAAAAAGATATTTTTAACCATAAGCTTATTTGAGTTAAAAAAAATTTTTTTAACGTTTATTCATTTTTGAGAGACAGAGCAGAGTGGAGAAGGGGCAGAGAGAGAGGGAGACACAGAATGGGGAGCAGGCTCTGGGCTCTCAGCTGTGTGCAGAGAGCCCAGCAGGGGGCTCAAACTCACGACCTGTGAGATCATAACCTGAGCTGAAGTCAGATGCCTGACTGAGCCACCTGGGCACCCCAGGATTCAGAGCATTTTTAAACATGGGGCTTCTAGGTGGCTCAGTTGGTTGAGCGTCTCTGATGCTTGATTTTGGCTCAGGTCGTGATCCCAGGGTTGTGGGATCGAGCCCTGCCATGAGCCCTGTGCTGAGCGTGAAGCCTGCTTTAGAGTCTGTCTCTCTCTGTCTCTCTGTCTCTCTGTCTCTCCCCCTCTGCCCCGCCCACCCCCCCAAGTTGTATTCTGTCTCTCAATTAACAATTTTTTTGAAAGATTATGAGAAGTTAAAAAAAATAATAAAAAAGAAAGAAATCTAGCACTCAAGGGTGGGGATAAGTGTGGGTGAAGACTGACTAGCAAGTGACAAAGCTGCGGATCAGGAGACTTCTACCACACGGTAAGTGCTTATTTGTTTCCTTTTAAAATGCTCCTTTGCAAACTGGTGCAGCCACTCTGGGAAACAGTGTGGAGGTTCCTCAAAAAATTAACAACAGAACTCCCCTATGACCCAGCAATAGCACTGCTGGGGATCTATCCAAGGGATACAGAAGTGTTAGTGCATAGGGGCACATGTACCCCACTGTTCATAGCAGCACTGTCAACAATAGCCAAATCATGGAAAGAGCCTAAATGTCCATCACCTGATGAGTGGATCAAGAAGATGTGGTTTATATATACAATGGAGTATTACATGGCAATGAGAAAGAATGAAATCTGGCCATTTGTAGCAACGTGGATGGAACTGGAGGGTATAAATCAGTCAAAGAAAGACAGATACCATATGTTTTCACTCATATGTGGAACATGAGAAACTTAACAGAAGACCATGGGGGAGGGGAAGGGAAAAAATGTTACAAACAGAGAAGGAGGGAGGCAAACCATAAAAGACTCTTAAATACAGCAAACAAACTGAGGGTTGATGAGGGTGGGGGGAGGGGAAAGTAGGTGATGGGCATGGAGGAGGGAGCTTGTTGGGAGGAGCACTAGGTGTTGTATGGAAGCCAATTTGACAATAAATTATATTACATGAAAAAATAAATAAAATGCACTTCCTCTTTATGATTAAAGTTTTAACATGATTTTGTAGTGGTTGTTGTCACGGTGACAGGATGCACTGATTTCTCCCTCGGGTTGGTCACACCTGCCGAAGGCCTGTCTGGCTGAATGCCTGCGCGCTCTGTACGTGCCAGTGACCCGCCTTCACTGTGGGAAATGACGCGACACGGGGCAAAGTGCCGCATCTGCAAATCAACCACATACACAGAGGCAGCGCTGGCCCGGCCCTTCCCGCCACCTCTCTACCTCCGTAAGATGCGCACACTCATTCTCTACCCCCCAGTCTCAGAAAACCTGTTAAAAATATTCGGGGCGCCTTGGTGGCTCAGTCAGTTAAGCATCTGACTTCAGCTCAGGTCATGATCTCACGGTTCCTGGGTTCCAGCCCTGCATCGGGCTCTGTGCTGACAGCTCAGGGCCTGGAGCCCGCTCAGATTCTGTGGCCCCCTCCTCGACCCTTCTTTGTGCATGCTCTCTCTCTCATCTCGAAAATAAACATTTAAAACAATTTTAAAAAACTTTTAAAAATATTAAAATGGGGGGGAGACCTAGGTGGCTCAGTCAGTTAAGTGTCTGAGTCTTGATTTTGGCTCAGGTCATGACTGTTTTTCCTATAGCCTTGGAATACTAAATGGTGAAATCATTAATTAAAAAACAAGTATCTTCAGAGTGTCCAGGTGGCTCAGTTGGTTGAATGTCCGACTCTTGATTTTGGCTCAGGTCATGATCCCAGAGTCGTGGGATCGAGCCCAGAGGTGGACTCCACACTGAGGGTGGAGCCTGCTTGGGATTCTCTCTCTCCCTCTCTCTCTGCCTTTCCCCCATTTAAGTGCAGGTGCATGCACTCTCTCTTTCTCTCTCTCAAAATAAACATTAAAAAATTAAAAATATATTTAAACAGGGGTCACCTGGGTGGCTCAGTCAACTCTTGATTTCAGCTCAGTCTTGGTCCCAGGGTCATGGGATTGAGCCCCACAGAGGGCTCCAGGCTGAGCATGGGGCCTGCTTAGGATTCTCACTTTCTCCCTCTCCCCCTCTTGTGCTCTCTCTCTCTCTCTCTCTCAAAATAAAAAAAAAACTTTTAAATAATTAAATAATTAAACAAAACATATTAAAACAGCATCTAGCAGGGAATGACCAGGAAAAGCACAGGGTAGAAGACAGAGGTTAAATGCTTGTTAAGACATCACGTACTTGAACTTAGGGTTGTGTGAAAGTTCTTTTAACCCACCAGCTAATTCGTTTGCTAAAACACTGGTGAAGCTGGCAGCACAGACGCTAACAGTCACTTTTAATTGTGCCACGAACAGTAGGACGTTGACATTTCAGAGGCCTGTGAACAGCGCCGGGACAAGCGGAAGGGGAGTGACGGAGCGGCTGCAGATGCCACACTGTGGGGGCCCTGGAGCAGCTATCACGACAGCGCAGGCCAGTGACTGGGGCAGGCAGGGGCTGTGTCCCCGGGGCCCTGTGGTAGTGAAGCTCGTTCAGCAAACGTTGCATACTCGGTATGCAACCTGCACCGCAGCCCGGGCAGGACGAGGCCCAACGAGGAGAGCAGAAGCAGGGGAGGCTTGGCTCCACGCTGCCCCTCTGTTGCCGTCTATCAAGATGGCAAGATGTCTTCTCCCCTGTTCTACCTACAACCCCCCCTCTGACCAGGCTGCGGTTATAGTCTTTTCTCAAGGCACTCTGACTGCCAAGGCGACTTAACGTCACTTGAACGAGAACGCTGGGAACGGGTGTGGGGGGGGAGAAACCGTGGCTCGAACCACCGATGAACTGAACTGTCAGGAGGAACCAGCTTGTAGATGGCCCATGACTTTCAGGTCAATGCATCATTTTGAGAAATCTGATGAAACCTATAGACAATCTTCTCCCTCTTCCTTCGATCCCCCAAAACGCTCCCCACAAAGTTCTACACGATATTATGGGCTTCACACTTCTAAATCCCATCGGCGCACTCTGCAATGAAGAGCTCGGGCTTTAAAAGCTCCCGTAGCAAGCTGGCACCCGAGTGGCCGGTGAGGAGGCAACAGCACCGCAGGGCTGAGGAATGGGAATTTCAGCAGTAGCAGCCGCATTAGGATGTACATCCTTTGATGTTTTACCTTTTGGGTTGAAAAAGGCCAGCAAAGGGGTGCCTGGGTGGCTCAGTCAGCTAAGTGTCCGACTCCTGATTTCGGCTCAGGTCATGATCTCACCATCGTGAGACTGAACCCAGCACTGGGCTCACGCTGGGCGTGGAGCCTACTTGGGATTATCTCCCTCTGCCTCTCCCCTGCTCTTGTGCTCTCTCTCTCTCTCTCTCTCTCTCTCGCTCTCTCTCTCTCTCTCTCTCTAAGAAAAGGAAGAGCCAGGAAAGATGTATTTTGACGAGTGCTGCCCCAGAGCACGGGCTTCACGCGGCGCCCCCTCTGCAGCTGCCATTGACCAAAGTCTGGGTCAGCGCCTGATGGATGGAGCTCTGCGTTTTGAGGCCTCCTGAGGAGGGGCATGGGAACCGCGGTCTGGGGTCCCAAGCCCAGCTAAGGCAGGGACAGGAAGGGCTAAGAGAAATGCTACAGGACCACAGTAGTTATTGTGACAGAGGCCCAGCTTGCTGCCTGGCCCGCGGTGAAGCCGGCAGGAGGGAGCCCAGGGCCAGATCCCTCCGCAGGCTTCCTCTGCAGGAAAGGGCACCTAACGGCACACGGAGCTTGTTGCAAAGCCTTACCTTGGGTATCTTTCTCTTCTTCCTGCCATTCTGCGGATCTCCAAGGTTAAAGAAAGTGTCATCGGGGCTGCTGGGGGTGGAGGGGGGGCTGATTTTGGAAGGGGACCCATATCCATCCCGACTCAGCTTCCTAGTGTCCAGAAGTTTGAAGTTCCTCCTCTCTGAATTTTGCCGGAAAAAAGCAGGTTTGGACAATGACTGCTGGGAGGGGAAAGGAGAAAAGGAGAGCAAATAAATACAAAGGGGCCACAGGGAGGGGGCTGGGGGTGCCGGTGGTACGGACCACGAGATCGGGAGGGAGAGCTGGCCTCTGCTCCCAGGGTCGGCTGAGTCTGTCCGCATAAAGATGACAGAGGATGCACATCCGACCCACTCTGTTTAGCCGAGCAGGAATTCCCGACCCCATCCCTTCTCTGTACAAAGCAAGAGCTCAGCTAACCAACCCCCACTGTACTGGGAGTCAGAAGACCTAAGCCTGCCTTTGACCCTGACCTTGGTAGGCTCAGGACTTCCTATACAAGGAGCTTCACTTCCTAAGCCTCAGGGTCTTATCTCAAAAATGAGCCACTTTAAGGTCAAAGACAAACAAGGTAAAAAAAAAAAAAAGAAAAGCCCCCCCCCCCCCAATCAAAAACCCTGCAACTTGTAGAACTTCTTTTTCTTTTTTATACACGGCAAATTTTTAAGTATGCATTAGGAAGGTTGCGGAAGAGATGTAGTTAACTCCGGCGTTGGGTCGCGGGTCTGTGGGCTCCACAGGCCCTGCTCCATGCTGTCTCACCTCCCTCTGCCATCTCATACTGATTTAAAATTAACTCCTCCTGGGGGTGCCTGGGTGGCTCAGTCAGTTAAAATTAACTCCCTCTAGAACTTCTTTTTGAAATACATACAACAGATTAATGGAAAGACAGCAGGCAAAAAAAAAAAAAAAAAGGAATGGAAAATTTATAAAATAAAGAAAGACGATGCTTAGATATGGAAAACGATTCTTAGCTTCATTCATAAGAGAAAAGAAAATTAGGGGCACCTGGGTGGCTCAGTCGGGTGAGCGTCCGGCTTCGGCTCAGGTCATAATGTCACAGTTCGTGGGTTCGAGCCCCCGCGTCGGGCTCTGTGCTGACAGCTAGCTCAGAGCTTGGAGCCTGTCTTTGGATTCTGTGTCTCCCCCTCTGTCTGACTCTCCCCTGCTCACGCTGTCTCTCTCTCTCTCTCTCAAAAATATATAAAACATTTAAAAAAATGTTTTTAAAAGAGAAAAGAAAATGAAAACTCCATCAAAGAGACATTCTCCCCTCTAAGATTAGCGAAGATAAATTTGCCAACCCTCTGGAGTTACTGGTGGGTCCCTTTCACACTTTCGTACACCCTCGGTGGGACTAGAGATCAGTACAATTCCATGGAAGGCTGAGATGGAACAGCATCCACAGAGTTACGAATGCACGTGTGCCTTCACTCAGCAGTCCCGCCTCCAGGAATGGGCCCCGCCCACATCCTCACACTTGCACAGTGATATTGTGCAGGCAGGCCACGCTGTGCAAACTCCCCTGTACACTGTGAGGTGGCTTGTAAGCACCAAATATCGGACACAACACAAATGTCCGTCAGCAGAAGCTGGTCTAATAAGTTTTGGTGCATCTACAGAGTGGAGTACAATGCAGGTGTAAGAAAGATCTTAATGTACTCCTATGGAAGGTTCCCTCAGAGGTATATTGTTTTTTTCTTTTAATGTTTTAGTTATTTTTGAGAGAGAAACAGAGACAGAATACGAGCAGGGGAGGGGCAGAGAGAAGGAGACACAGAATCCGAAACAGGCTCCAGGCTCTGAGCTGTCAGCACAGAGCCCGATGTGGGGCTCGAACCCATGAACCTTGAGATCATGACCTGAGCTGAAGTCGGACGCTTAACTGACTGAGCCACCCAGGTGCCCCGTATATCTATTGTTAAGCATGGAAAGCAGAGTGTAGGGGCACCTGGGTGGCTCAGTCGGTTAAGTGTCTGGCTTCAGCTCAGGTCATGATCTCGCGATTAGTGGGTTCGAGCCCTGCATTGGGCTCTGTGCTGACAGCTAGCTCAGAACCCGGAGCCTGTCTTCAGATTCTGTGTCTCCCTCTCTCTCTGACCCTTCCCTGCTCACGCATCTCTCTCTCTCTCTCTCAAAAACAAATAAAAGACATTAGGGGCGCCTGGATGGCTCAGTCGGTTAAGCCTCTGACTTCAGCTCAGGTCAGATCTCACGTTCGTGGGTTCGAGCCCCGCGTCGGGCTCTGTGCTGACAGCTGGCTCAGAGCCTGGAGCCTGTTTCAGATTCTGTGTCTCCCTCTCTCTCTGACCCTCCCCCTCTCATGCTCTGTCTCTTCTGTATCAAAAATAAATAAAACATCAAAAAAAATTTTTTTAAAGACATTAAAAAAAAGAAAAGAAAAGCAGACAGGAACTCTCTGTGGAAACCTCATGAGTTATTTCGGGGGACCGAGTGTGATGAGCTCCGGCCAGGAGACTTCCTGGTGGGGAGGAGGGGCGGTGAGGAGACCACACGCCTCCTGAAAGGAGTGACCTGGACTCCAGCCAGGGTTCATTCACCCTTCTTGTCTGCGAATGGTGGCTGGTGGCTTCACTCCCTCCTGTGCGCTCTTGTCCCTGTCTTACTGCCTCCGGGGACAGTGACGTCAGAAGACTGAAATATGAAATCTGAAATGTCCCATCTCTTCCTAACCTGTCTCATCCTCATTCCTGGCCTCTTTGCCAGAGGCCTCCTCTAAGGACTCGGATGTCATTCTCACAAACATACACATGAGCTTGTATATGCCCTCAGGTACGCGGATTTCCACGAGTGCACAGACACTTCCTTACCCACACACACACGCAGAAGGCACAGGGGAATGAACACGCACGCGCCAACAATTGGGACACGATATATAAAGTGATGATGTTACATTTAAGCGATGGAATGCCCTGCAGGCAATAAAAACAGGATAAACATACAAGACCAGCAGCAGTATATATACCTCATCCCAAATCTTTTTATGTACACACACACGTGCTAACAATCTATTATGGAAAAATAAAATTTCCCAATTATGGATGAGTTTTATATTCTTCATTACACTTTTCAGTATTTAAGAAAATTTTGGGGCTTCTGGATAGCTCAGTCATTAAGCATATGACTTCGGTTCAGGCTATGATCTCATGAGTTCAAGCCCCGCTTCAGGTGAGTTCTGCTTCTCTCTCTCTCCTGCCCTCCCCCCCATCTGCCCATCTGCCCCTCCTGGGATATTCTCTCTCTCTCTGCCCCTTGCTCACTTGCATCCTCTCTCTCTCTCAAAATATTTTTTTCCTTAATTTGTTTTAGTGCTTATTTATTTTCAAGAAAGAGAGAGAGAGAGCGCGAGCATGATGGGGAGAGTAGAGAAGGAGGGAGACGCAGACTCTGAGCTGTCAGCACAGGGCCTGGCATTGAGGCTTCAACTCATGAGCTATGAGCCGGGTACTCAAGTGATGGAGCCACACAGGAGCCCCGTCCCTCCTCCTCCCCTTTTTTGTGTGATGAGAATGTTCTGTTTTTAGGAAATAAGGTTTTCTTTTTTTAAAAACACATGCTGAGGGGTGCCTGGGTGGCTCAGTCGGTTAAGCGTCTGGCTTCGGCTCAGGTCATGACCTCACGGGTCGTGGGTTCGAGTCCTGCGTCGGGCTCTGTGCTGACAGCTAGCCCAGAGCCTGGAGCCTGCTTCAGATTCTGTATCTCCCTCTCTCTCTGACCCTCCCCTGCTCACGCTGTCTCTCTCTGTCTCTCAAAAATAAATTAAAATGAAAAACATTAAAAAAATCTTAAAAAAAAACATATACTGAAAAGCGTAATTCTATATATTTACCAAATGTAGTACGTGACAGGGAGTAGCCTAAGTTTACAGGTATTAATCTGATTACTCTTCATAAGGCCCCTAAGAGTCTTATGACTTATGAGTACTGTTATCATTCCTATTTTATCAGTGACAAAACTGACCCGTGTGGATGAGATCATTTGCCCAAAGTCACTCAGCTACAAATAGTCCAGCAAGGTTTGAATGGACAGTCAGACTCTAGAACTTGCACACTTGACCCGATATGCCTCTCTGTAGCCACGGCTCAGTAATACAGGATTTTCTGGTGTGGAAGACGGTGTGGGTGGGCTCTCCAGGCAAGCAGAGAATGCTACTTAGTGACACTTTTCCCTTATGTCTTAAGTGTCAACACACAGAAAAGAATGTCTCCTGTTAGCCTAGATTTCCTTTGTTATCAAAATTAGTTCCGACTCCATTTGCTGTGCTATTCTCGGTGTGGGAGTGGAGGTAGCACACGGCAAGAAGAGCAAATGGCCCCTGCTCAGGAGCTTGCAGCGTGTGTTCGTAAGCATTAGCATCTGCCCTCGGCTGCACATCTGCTCCTTTCTGTCTGTCCATCTGACCCTTACCCTTTGCTAGGTCTAGGCACGATCTCACTAAACGAGAATCCCAGAGGCTGTCACAGGATCTCTCTGAGGCTGACGGAGGAGGTCGCCACAAAGGGACTGCTTCCGCAACTTCTAAGGTCCCAGATGCAGCCCAGATGTGGCAGATGCTCCATGGATATTTGATGAGCTGAAACGGAGGAAGTGGGGAAGTCTGCAACTGTCCCCCAGAATGGGCACACACCGTATACCCAGATGTGGGAGAGCGGAGGAATGACCGTGGGCACAGAGTCCCGCTGATGACTTGCAAAGGCTGACAGCAGCCGGCAGCGGCCCGCAGCAACCAGACAGGTCCACCGGGCACCTGGAGACTCCTTCTGCGGGATGCGCTCCGAGTTCCTGTGGAGGTGGTCGCCTACTGTGTTCAGCTGTTCTGGGGACAGAGGACCTAGGTTTTCTCTGGCTGGCAGGAAGGGGAAGAAGAGGGCTGTTAAGTCCTTATTTCCTGGCATCAGGGAGGAGCGCTGGCTCTAACTGCAGAGCTGCTTGGGACAGATGCTGTTCATTGCTCCTAAGGGGCAGGCAGTGCATTCCCTGCGTGAAGAGGAGGGCAGGGGAGAGCCAGGTGGGGCGCGGAAGGGCAGACGGGGTTGTGAGAGCGCCTTCTTTTAAGTCAGACTTTTCCACTATGGGAAATGAAGGCTCTCCTAAATGTCGAAGACCCATTTCAAAGGCAAGCAGGAACACTCGGCTAATGATCTCTTGTGCTGGGTTAGTCACGACAACACTCTCCATAGGAGGCGAAAAAGAGCAGTTAGCTGGCTTCGGCCAGAATCACAGTCATTGGTTTGGTTAGGCCAGATCACCCTCACGGTGGAGGCTGGTGGAGGCTACCTTCAGCTCTCTTCGGGAAGACTGGTGGCAGAGATCCCGTGTGACCATTGTGCACAGAAGGCACGCCTCGTGTGCAGACCCCCCACCTGCCAGCAAATGCGGTTCTTCCACGGAGCCCAGAGGGGAAGACGGCTTCTTTTCTTAGGCTGGAAATAGATCCTGCAATGGGACTGAAATGGACACCTCGGGCCTAGATTTGGCCTTCTTTGACTTAATTTCTTCAAATTACACATGGTAGAACAACCACGTATGGGGGACACAAAGAAAGAATACTGAGGAACTTCAGGAATTCATAATCCAGCTGGGGAGATGTTTTTAAGATACATTATGTGACCTAAATCAGATTTTAACTCTTTATAGTAAGAGATATCATAATCCAGTGTACACAATGTGATGTAAAATGAACCTTTAGCCCAATGAGTAAGATTGGAAGAAGTTCCAGTAGCTGAAATGGCCTAGAAACTTTTGAAGGAAGCATGATTGCTCTGGGTTTTATTATTTATTTATTTTTAATGTTTATTTAGTTTTGAGAGAGGGAGAGAGAGAGAGAGAACGTGAGTGGGTAAGGGACAGAGAGCAAGGGAGACCCAGAATCCGAAACAGGTTCCAGGTTCTGAACGGTCAGCACAGAGCCCGATGCAGGGCCTGAACCCATGGAGCATGAGATCATGACCTGAGCCGAAGTCCGATGCTTAACCGACGGAGCCACCCAGGCGCTCCCCCCACCCCTTTTTAAAAAATTTATGATCTGGTTTTAAAGGATGGGGACAGACAGGCAAAAGTCAAGGGCAGATGTAGAAATGACCTAGCACAGGACGGGCAATATTGCCTGTGGGCCATAGGCCATGAGCTAAGAATAGTTTTTACATTTTTTAAATGGTTGGAAAATAAGTAATATTTCATGACATGAAAATTACGTAAAATTAAAATTTGGTGTCCATAATAAAGTTTTATTGATATATAGCACATTCATCTCTTTGCATATTGTCTACAGCCGCTTTGCACTACAATGCTGCACTGAGTAGTTATAACAAAGAGATCCTATATTTACCCTCTGGTCCTTTAGAGAAAAGGTCATTCTGGGCCTAGAGTATCAGAGGGGCAATATGTATGCTTTTGCTGGACGGGAGCTTTTGTATGTAGTTAGCGGAGGAAATTAGGGAGTAATGGATGCCCAGGGATCAATTATGAAGGATTATTTAATGCCAAGCTAAGGAATATGAATTCAATCCTGTAGGCAATGAGTTAAATTATCATTCACAGGAGTATAGTTATCTATTTGTACCTAGTACAAAATTTCAAAAGATTCAAAACAATACGCTATAAAAAAATATCTATTTTCTACCTTGCCCTCCAGGTAATCACACCCAGACAACTCCACAGACGTACCCACTTCCTCCTAGGTTCCCTACAGAGATATGCGTCTACATACACAAACATGTATGAGTTTGTGTGTATGTATATTTTTCTATTTAAAACCGCATGGAGGGTGGCTTGCTATAAAGGTACTGTTTCTGCACCAGAACTTTCAGTCTTATAATTTAGACTCTGTTTTAGGTCAGGCCATTCTTCCTTACAGTTGTATAATACGGATGTGCTATCTTACCTCCCCAGTTTGGGGCTGGTTCTGACCCAGAAACTAAAATGCTATTTTAGGGTGCTGGGTTGAGAGAGAGGTTCCAGGAGAACTAGAGACAGAAGAGCAGGCAGGCGGCTGATAAGCAAATCCAGGAACCCAGAGGTGAGGGTGGCCTGGCATTCCCGTGGAACCCACAACTCGAGGCTGCTCAAGGCCATCGTGCTGGGGGTACTGGGGACCCCCCTCCCCGCACCGCTTCCCGGGGGGCTCCTACCTTGGAGGGTGTGTCAGGAATGGAAGAAGTGGGAGAACCAGGAAAGTTCAAGACACACTTCTTCCCCAGGCAGCGACCATGTAACTCAAC
This sequence comes from Suricata suricatta, assembly GCF_006229205.1. Taxonomy (NCBI): domain Eukaryota; kingdom Metazoa; phylum Chordata; class Mammalia; order Carnivora; family Herpestidae; genus Suricata; species Suricata suricatta. The sequence continues at coordinate 13,352,719 of NC_043701.1, read as the reverse complement.
GTCCTCATAAGGGTTTTCCTTCATTGGTGGATCTGTGGTCAAAGGCAACACGTCAGGAACTAGGAACATTAAGGAAGTTTTCCTTATCACATAGCCACCCAGGGTCTCGCCTCTCCTTGTAGGGGTGTCTGATGTCTTGCTATCCATTCACCCCCTTCCTCTTGGACCCTGGTTTTTGCTGGGGTGACTCCCCGCGCTCCCATTCTTAGATGCATGGAGTTAGCTCCATTCCAGGTTCAGAGCTTTAGCCCATGTGAGTATCCCAGTGCCTGTCTCAGTGTCCAGTTCGGGGAAGGGCTCACATCCCAAGCTTATGCAAATCAGTGGATGGCATTCCTGGGCTGTGAAGGTGAGCAAGGGACCTAAACCGGTCTTTCAGAGTGAACCTCAGGGTTTTTGTTGGGGGCTGAACACAGGCTCTCCTTCCCAACTGGAAGGTACGGAGTCCAGGGAGCTGACGGCTGCCATCGTGAAGACCACGGGAACCCCGCTGAGAACGGAGCCGGCCCGGCTGATAACAAGGGCAAAGGGGCACCTGGCTGGCTCAGTCAGCAGAACAGGCAGCTCTTGAGCTCAGGATTATGAGTTTGAGCCCACACTGGGTGTAGAGTCTACTTTAAAGGGGTGAGAAGAGGAAACGGGAGAACAGGCCAGTTCTGGTCCCACGAACCACCAAACTCCCTTGTTATTTCACCGGGGTCTTCTGTTCTCTGTAACCGAAAACTTCCCTGGCAGGTGCACACTGCTGGGAGAAGCCCCGATCTCGTATCCGCTTCAGACCTGGGATGCCTACTGCTCTGGCAGCAACCCATCTCAACTTGGACGCTGTCATTCAACAGTTTACTCTGCTAAATATCCGTTCTTCCGCAAGACTTCCGTTTCCTCTACCGTGGAGTTTTTTCTGGTATTGATGATTACACGCACGGATGTAGATGGCTCTGCCCTCCCTGTCCCTTGCATGTGGCCATGTATGGGTTTCTCCCTCTTACCATCTCCTTTCTTCCCCCACTCTCACCCTTGACCCCAATATGCAGATGGTGGGCTGAGCTCACACTTCAATGAAAATTGTGATAGTCCCTAAAGACTACTTAACTCACTAAGTTACTTATTTCATCTTCTAACTCACAAACAGGGGTTCCTGGATGGCTCAGTTGGCTAGGCGCCCGACTTTGGCTCAGGTCATGATCTCAGGGCTTGGGAGTTCAAGCCCCACATTTGGCTCACTGCGGTCAGTGAAGAGTCTGCTTCGGATCCTCTGTCCCCCTCTCGCTCTGCCCCTTCCTTGCTAGCACACACACTCTCTCTCTCAAAAATAAATAAACATTGTTGGGATGAGCACTGGGTATTTTATGTGTAGAGGGTGAATCACTGGATTCTACTCCTGAAATCATTATTGCACTATATGCTAACTAACTTGGGTGTAAATTAAAAAAAAATTTTTTTAATTAGCAAATTAAATCCAAAATGAAAAATAAACATTACAAAAATAAATAAATGCAAACACATTTGGTGAATCTGAGCTCCACTTTAGAATTTAAAAGAACTATGGCCAAAGCTACTTTTAAAAACAGTAAACACGGGGCGCCTGGGTGGCTCAGTCGGTTAAGCATCAGACCAGCTCAGGTCATGATCTCGCAGTTTGTGAGTTCAAGCCCCACATGGGGCTCTGTGCTGACAGCTCAGAGTCCAGAGCCTGCTTCAGATTCTGTGTCTCCCTCTCTCTGCCTGCCTCTCTCTCTTTCTCTCTCTCCCATAAATAAATAAACACTAAAAAATATATTAAAAAAGCAGTAAACATTCATTTTGGTCTGAATTTTGATGCCTGTCACTGTCACACTCCTACAGATTCAGGAAGAGCCTGGTGGCCTTAGGTTCCCTTCATTCTGTGATCCCTACAATTTACTGAGCATCTGTTACAAACCAGAGACTTTCCACTCCATTTTCTCCAATGCTCAGCCCTACAAGCTAATTGTCACCATTTTTATTATACAGATGAGAGAGCTGTGTTCAGAGAAGTGAAGCCCCCGCTCACTGGGACACCACTAATGAGGAGCAGAGTCGAGATCCAACCACAGATCTCTAATGTCTCCCACTGCATCATGCCACCTCCCCGGCCATTCAGCACTGGCCCTTCCTCTCTCCTTCCGGCCCCGTTTTCTCTCACATGTCTGTCCGTGGGTCACTCTCCCACAACCCTACCTGCTCTCTTGTTCAACTGAGTACATGTATTTCTTGGAGACTCTGTGTGTGTGTGTGTGTGTGTGTGCGTGTGTGTGTAGTTTTAAGGGAGCCAGCCCCGTTTCCTCTCCCCTTGCCACACAGACTCGGACCCACACAGGCATTGGGGCCTCTTACCTAGAATGTCTTCGTAGACGTTCTCCTCCGATAAAGTGCGTGTGAGCCCCAACTTGGTCTGTGCATACCAGTCCGCCCTGCTGTTCTCACAGGAGGATTGCAGTAAGTCTTCAAACTCATAGGACTTTCTGGTTTGTACAAGATGGAAGAAAACACAAAAAACAAGAATGCAAATCAATTAGGCTGGTCCAGAGATTACATGCCACCAAATGTTCTTCCTGCAAAAATTTCTATTACTGAAGTCAACTCCGTTTCTCTTAAGACAGTATGAAAATCCTTAAATAAGAGGTGTGGCTTTTATCTGAAGGAATGTTTATGCTGTTACACTGAGTGAAGGGAGTAAAGTACACATAAAATACAACCCCGACTTTGTAAGCAAACATACACATAGAAAAGAAGAAGAAAGGAAGGAAGTGAAATATACAAGGCTGAGGAACGGCTCATGACTTCTTTTCACTTCTACTCTTCTGACTTTTTAAATATTCTGCAGTGTTTACAGAGCATACATTAATAATCAGAAAGGAGCAGTGACAGCCAGTCAGAGTGGACCAGAGGCCTGGGCACCCCCTCACTTCTCTCATTCAGTGATTATTATCAGAATGAAACCTGGAGGCCAGCTGAGACACCCCATCTCCTTCCCACCCACCCCTGCAAAGATCTGTGCAAATGCGGTAAGAACGTCAGTAAGGACAATACATAAATGGCTGTCATCCCCATCCCAGCCCTACGTCCACAGGGGCTGTCCCTGTCCTGCTGGTGTTGACCTAATGCGAAGTGCAGCCCCCACCCCCAACAAGCACAGTCGCTCACCTTGAGTTTCTATGACATCTGTAGCTTACTGAACATTTGGAAGGTCAGGACCATGCTGTGGAACATACAAGACATCAGCCACCCCACCGGTTCATTCCACCTCCCCCTTTTTCCTCCTCTCTCCCTATCCCTCTCTGAAGTAACACACAACTTCCCCCCAGTTGGACCGGACAGCCTGCCCACTCAGGCCCTGGAGGGCAGCGGACTTATGAGGAACTCGTGCTGAATGGAATTTTGTTCACCCGCACTCATGAGGATGCACCCCCCAGCTGGCCTTGACTTGGTCCTGGCCTGTCACTCCTCCTAGTAGAGGATGGTCGCAAGCGTCCCATGGCCCGGGAGTCACGGCCCCTCGCTCTGCACACTCGTCTCCAGCACAGTGTCCTGCTGGTTACCGAGAAGGGCATCCGGTCTTCCCTTCTTCCGCCATGCTTCCCATCGCTCCCTGCCCCTGGGGAAGGTGCCCTCTGGTGGGTCTGCACACAGGTCCCAGATCCCTGGTTCACAAGCCCTTTAACCTGTGATGAACCACTTCACTGGGCTGAAACTCTTCGTCCTGACTTGAAAAACAGTAAGTATCTCATAGGATTGCCCAAAGAACAGAAAAGAGAATGTAAAGTCCTTAGCGCCTAACAAACACGCGACAAGTGTCAGCTATTACTATTACTGTGTGGCGCTGTAATTATTTATGTAGCAAATGTTTTATGTTGAACACGAACTGTGTGACAGGCACTGTGCTCAGGGTTCAATAAATAAGGTGTGACTAAAAGAATCAGGGTCCCTGCCTCAGAGAGCTGACATTCCAGGGAGGAAGACAGGCGCTCAACCAGAGCACACCCAAATCCATGGAATAGTAAGCTGTGTTGAGCTCAGTGACGGAAAAGAACGGGGTGCCACAGCGATGCTATCAAGAAGGACTGGGCCTTGGCTGCGGATGCATCGGGGAGGCCTTGCTGCCAAAGTCACTCATTAAGGGGAGACCTGAAGGACACAAATAGAGGCGTCAGTTGTGGGGGAAGAGTGGTCCAAGAAGAGGAAAGGGTGCCTGTGCAGGTCCTGCGGCAGCAGAGAACTTGGCCATTTGTAGGAAAGGCACACAGATGTTCGGCAAGGCTGGAGGCAGGGACAGGGCAGTGAGTGCTGAGCAAGGGGACAGCAGAGCCAGGCAGATGCCATGTGTCTGCTTTCCAAGCTTTGGGCATTTCCACATTTCATTTCATTTCATTATTTTATCTTATATTTATTTTATTCCATTAAAAAATGTTTTTGTGTTTCATTTATTTTTGAGAGAGACAGAGACAGTATGAGCTGGCGTGGGGCAGTGAGAGAGGGAGACGCAGAATCCCAAAGCAGGCTCCGGGATCAGAGCTGTCGGCACAGAGCCCGACCGGGGGCTTGAACTCACAAACCGCAACATCATGACCTGAGCCGAAGTCCAGTGCTTAACCAGCTGAGCCACCCAGGTGCCCCAGGGATTTCCTACATTTTAAATCTCTCTCCACCAGCTCCTTTCCCTCTTTAAACACGCACGAGTTTCCTCTAGAAACACTTTCAGTGGAAGCAAGGACCCTTGTCCTGCGGTTTCTCACCCTCCTTGCCATTGGTTTTAAACTGGTGGAGGCTGGAGGTCAGTGGAGGAGGGAGGTGCTGAGGCCGTCTGCAGGTTCACAGGAACTCGCCGGCTTTCCTTCATCTCCTCAGCCTGGCCTCTGTCTGCATCCCTTTTGTGAAGCTGCTCCCTAAAGGTCACTAGTGAGTTTCTGGTAAAACCTAGTCACTTTCTGGAGACTTTCTTTACGTGTCACCTCTTGGTTTCCACAGCATAAGGCTGCGGTGCTCAAAGCACGATCCGTGGGCCAGGGCTGGTGTGCCAATGACACAGGTACAATCATTGAGAATAGGCATTTAAAACTCTTTTTTTTAATTTAATTTTTCTTTATGCTTTAAATGTAATTTCTATATCCAACATGGGGCTTGAACCCAAGATCAAAAGTCGCACACTCCAGAGCCAGCCAGGTGCCCCTGTGTTTAGAATTTTTTAAATTTGACAGAACGAATTTTTAAAGGACAGCTGAGGCTTGAATATTGTTGTCTTTTTCATTTCATTTCTCTGGCAATTCCTTTGTATTGTATTTTACTATTTTATAAAAGTACTGTTCAGCAGAGGATTGTGGACACAGGCTCTGAGGAGCTGGTGCAATGCTGGCCCCCAGGCCACTTCCCCTTCTCAGACAACTTCCTGTGTCTTTGTTGGTAGCTCTCTTCCTCTTTCTCTCCTTCCTTCTGAGCTTTGGGTGTTTCCCAAGGGTTTTCCCCTTGAGGCTCTAAACTTGAGTATCTCCACATCTGAATTCACCACCCCTGATCTCCAACTCCCCTTCCTTCCTTATGAACCTGAACTCAGCACTTGGGGCAGGAACGCAAAGAAGCTTCCAGCTTCCAGCCTGGGTCCCCAGGGCCTTCGGGCAGGCCAGGAGGCTGAAACTGTCACCCACGTCCTACGGTGCCTGACGCACTCACAGAAGCTCATGCTGCCAAGGAAGGGCCACCTCCTGGCCAGCCCTTCTTCCTCCCCTTGAGGTGCCCACCCAGGAGGGGAAGGCCTGAGCTTCAGAGCTCTCATCGGTGGGGTCTGGGGGGTGGGAAGCAGGTGGGAAGCAGGTCTGAGCTATCCTCTACGACGGGATCCGGATCGCACTGTGCTGTGAGCCCACCCTGAGCACTCCCTGGCGGGGATGCCCTGAGCCAGGCTGGTGCGAGCCAGGCACTGCTTGGGGAGGGACGGGCGTGTGCTGGTCTGCGGCCCAGAGCAGAGTGAAGTGACCGGACTGGAGTGGGCTGCACGGCACCTGGGTTTCCCCCGCTGGGCTACCCGGATCCTGGTGGTTCAAGCCCCCCGCAGGCTGACTTCGGCTCAGGTCACCATCTCGAGGTTCATGAGTTCCAGCTCCATAGTGGGGTCCTCACTGGTGATACGGAGCCTGCTGGGGATTCTCGCTCTCTGCCCCTCCCCCACTTGTGTGTGCATGCTTTCTCTCTTGAGATCTCAAAATAAATGAGTAACTTAAACAAAAAAAGGAAACAGAGCGAGCTCAGATAAATTGCTCAAGGTCCCGGTGGGAGAAAGGGGCGGAGCCAGGGTCAGAAGTCTGTAAGTCTGGTCAGTGTCTGGTGCTCACAACAGCACAGGCACTAAACACAGCATGGAAGTTAAGTCCATGCAGGAGGAAAGCTGTGGTCACCAAAAGGTCTTAAAACCTTTATTTACATATTAACTTTGAGAAAAAGGAAATTTGAAAAGGCTAATGATAACCACATCCAAATTGTCTTCTTTCTTGTTTAAACACGTCCCCATTCGTTCCACATCTAGCCCATATGTTTAATGTGCACCTTCTTGGGGCTGAGCTGAGCTCACAGCTAGCTGGTGGAGCAAACGCAAGAAGGCTCTGCCTTCGGGGAGCCCGCCGCCTGGTGAAGGGGCGTCACTGCCTCCCAGCCTGAATTTGCTTCCTGGGCCTCCAAATAATGTGATTGCGGTACTTCTTAGTTTTACAGATGATCCAATTGGTCCACTGAGGTTTCCTGAAGTGCGCTACCGCTTCTGTAACAGCCCAGTTTCGACAGCCAGTGCCAAACACTGTGATTTCAAGTAGTGTTTTGAAGGTTACCTGTGACTTTTCTATGTTTTTATAAATGAAATACTAAGAGCTCATCCCACATCTCCATTTGAACGACCCATGGGAATCTCAAAATCAATAAATCCCAAACTGAACTGAACTCACCCTCCTAGTCTCCCCACTTCCATGAGGACCAGCCCCTCGTCCAGTGCTCCTCAGCAAAGGCCATCACCTTCTGTCCAAGTGCTTATGCCTTAAACCTGGGAGTCCTGTCCAAACCCCTTTCTCCATTAGCACCCAACCAATTAACAAGGTTTCCGCTGCAAAGTATTCCCGGTATTCTCAGTCCCCACAGCAGCGACATCTCAGGCCTACACCCCGCCCCCCCCCACCTCCTCCTACCTCACAGTTACCCACCCTGTCTGCTGCCTGGGTGAGCTTTTCACAAATGCAAATCCGGTCAGGTCTCTCCCCTCTTAAAAAATTTTTTTTTAATGTTTTATTTTTGAGACAAAGAGAGACAGAGTGTTATGCCCAAGATTTCTTTATCATCCCCAAAAACCAGAGACCACCAGGGAGACCTAGTCATGCATGCAAAAGCAAAGGGCTTTAAGCTCACCGGGCCCAAACTCGGGCTCACAGACTTTACCAGCGCAGTGAATCCATACTGAGAGCCCCGAACATGGCGGGGTAGGGGCTTTTTTGGGAAGGGGGAGTTACAGGAAATGGTGACACAGGTATAGTGATCCAATCATTACTATACATACCACTGACAGCAGGTTTAACCATTCATTGATACGTTTGGTGGGAGCCAATCACAACATTTAGAGTGTTAACCAATTACAGAGTGGACCCAGGACCCTCACGTAGGGCGTGACTTCTATCTCTAGGCCTGCCCTTAGAAATGTTAAGGGTGTTAGCCAGCCTTTCCTGATTGGGTGTTACGAGGGTGGTACCTCCTGCCTTGGGCAACGCAGCGTGTGCCCTTCTATTGTCTAATGATTAGAGTCAGTTTGGTTCAGACCTGCCTCCTTACAAGAGCATGAGCAGGGAGGGGCAGAGAGAGGGAGACACAGAATCCGAAGCAGGCTCCAGGCTCTGAGCTCTCAGCACAGAGCCTGATGATGCAGGGCTTGAACCCATGAACTGCAAGATCATGACCTGAGCCAAAGTCGGCCCTAAATGAATGTTTTAAAAGCTCGTTTTAATGGCCAAATTCACTGCTTATAGTTTACCCATAGTTTGGGGTAAAAAAAAACACAAAAAACAGCTGTATTCTTAAGAGTTAATTTTTAGTCAGTTATTTTGGACACATTTCACAGCCACCTGGAGCTGCCACAGATTCTCATCTTGCCTCCCTCCCCAGGGACCACACACAGCTCTTTCCCACGTCCCCCCAGCTCGCGGGAAGGGCGTGCATGGGGTCGGGCGATGAGAGTGGGGGCTGAGCGGGAGAATGCCTACGTTGGCTCAGCTCCCACCTCCATCAAGTGCTACTGCTACTCATGTTGGGTTTCTACTTATCTCGATCCTGAATCCAAAACAGAAATGCCAGTAGGAAAACCATCTCTCCACCATTATGTCTAACGTCCAACCATGTCCACTCCCAGTGGGAAATAAGACA